>NC_133821.1:84678167-84981271 GCF_047830755.1 Zonotrichia albicollis
AACACAACTGAGCACTCAGTCAATTAAAACAAATTTTAAAAGCTGACTCTGCTTTTTGAAAAGTGCAGAGTCAGCAAGTAATTTGTCAATGCACCAGTCACAGATGCTGGATCATGGTGATGACTCACCACAAGTGTCCTCATGGTGGTAGTCTAGGCCAGCATCTGGTTGGAAGGGGTGGGATTCACTTCCCTTCATTTTGGGTTCCTTTTCAGTCTAACTAATCACCTTCTTCCCATTACTAGTTCCTGGAGGGAGACCAGTACCTCCAGAAAGCAGTTCCTGCAGCATGAACACAGAGCCCAGCTGAGACAGCTGCCACAGAGGTCAAGAAAGCTGTCAGCTGTCTCCTCCCAGCCCTGGATGAACATGCTGCAAGGGGAACATGCTACTGTCCTACAGCTGTCCTCAAGCTCTGCTCCATGATTCCTTATTCTTATGTATTAAATCCTTTGATCTCCACTCAGTCTTTTTTTCTCTCATCAGTTTCCCACATCACATCCTCCCCAGCTTCTTGTCCTCCAGCTCCCAGTCCCTTTGTCAAGGCTCCTGAGATCTGGGGGCATCAGGGAGGAGAAGGGGACACCTGGCTGGGAGAGTATTTGCCAGTAGATACCCAAGGGAACACCAGGAAAGGAACAGAGTACCTCACCCTGATCTTTCCAGCTCCCAACTCTTCCTAGGAGATTCCTTCTCTGCCCTCTCCCCATCCCTTCCAGCCAGTGCTGCTCATGACTGTTGTGTCAGGCTCACTTCTCTGCCACTTGAGACAGAATTCCTCCATACAAAACCAAGTCCTTTGCTTCCCATTGCAATGCAAAGTCTTACCACCAACTCCAGTTATGGGTCATAACTCCAATAATAACTCCAATTACCTCACTCATAACTTTCTGGGTGCAGCGGTTCACCACTATGAACATAGAAGGAAGGTGTCTGGGGTTTTTTTCCCCCCTTTAAGTTATCCTCTTATGCTTTGGTATTGTTGTTACCTTTTTTCTCTCATTAACTTCAGTGTTCTAATCCCATGCTTTTATTTTCTGCCACAGGCCTGACAAATGGAACTGAATTCTGGCAAATCTGGTTTCCTGGACAGTTACTGGGGACACCACCAAGCCCTGGGTGTTGGCTGAGGTGTGCAGATGGCCAGAGAAGACCTGCCACCCTAAGTCTAACCCCAGCACTCCTCTGTGTCTGCTGCTGCGCTGGGCTGTGAGGAGGAGGAGGAATGGAGGAAGGTGGGTGTGTGGGTGGGGGGAAAGATGTGGTGAAAAGTTGTGTTTGATTGCAGCTTTGCATGGTCTGCATCACTCCCATCAAAGCTTGTCCCTGACCTCCCTGCCAGGGCAGCATGTCCTTCCATGACACACATGGGGTGTTTGGCCCCACAGGAGAGATGGATCTCACCTGAGAGGCCCCACAGACACCAGCACACACCATGGGGCAAACTGAGCAGTTCACAAACCAAATCTTACCACTGATACCTCCTGGTCTCCTACCCAGTTCTGCATTTTAACCCCACCATTTCTGCTTTCCTTTTCCATCTTGCCTTTTCCAACTTTTTCTAAACAAAAATTCATGCGGTGTGCCTCTTTCTCCTTCAGCTGCCGAGCAGCATGAGAAGCTCGGAAGAGAACGCATCCCACGGAGCCATGGCCCCGTCCCAGCTCAGCAGACGGGCCGGGGCCGCGCTGGGATCGAGCATCCTCTGGAAGCGTGCATTCCTGGGAAGGGCTCTCCCAGGGCAGGAGCACCATCTCCTGGAGAAGGGATTTATAGCAATTCGGCTCCGCGAAAGGCGTTTTCCAAAGCGCGGGTGGGATGTGGAAGGCACTCGCAGTTCGGAAGGCACCCACTCCGGTTTCTCTCCGCGCAGGCTGTGAAATACTCATAAAGCAACCCAGCACAAGTGTGTCCTGTGTAAAAAGGAGGGAGATGGAAAACTGGCTGCAAATGGGAACACATTTTGTGGGCACATCCCTTTTCCTCTCTGCTCTGCATTAGACAGACGAGTGTGAGTTGCAGGATCAGGTGTTAAAGTTTTTACCATAGGTGTGTCAGGTGAAGTTGCATTTTATTTCACATTTGAGACTGTCTCAAACAGTCACCAAGTTCATACAAAGAGAAAATCACATCTTGCTTAAGGAAGGGTCCTTTGCAAAGTTTTGAGGTGTAACTTAGAACAAGCTTTCTGCCTATGTATCTTTCCATTGGTAAATGCAATAAAAGGAGATATATGCATTGTATTACATCCTGCAGCTCCTGCAGATTTATTTAGTTCTCTCACTAAAGTTAAAGGCATGCCTCTGGACAGGGACAGCTGCATGGATGGAGCCAATGACACACATCAGTGTGGAATGTCAAGTGCCCTGTTGGGCATGACCTTGATTGTGTGTTCACAACTGCCTATCTCAGCTCTCTGCAGACAAGCTGGTGTAGGCTGACATCAGTATTTGGGTAGCATCTGTTTGTGCCTCAACAAGAAAGGCACAGACCTGTTATTTATAGTAGGACACAAAGATGATCCTAGGGGTGGAGCACCTCTCCTATGCAGACTGGCTGAGAGAGCTGGGGCTGTTCAGGCTGGAGAAGGCTCTGGGGGGACCTCACTGCAGCCTTACAGTACCTACGGGGGGCTCACAGAAAAGAAACAGAGCCATTTTTTATACGTGCAGACAGGGCAAGGGGGAATAGTTTTAAACTAAAAGACGAGAGATTTAGATTTGATGATAGGAACAAATTCTTTACTGTGACGGTGGTGAGGCACAGCCACAGGTTGCCCAGAGAAGCTGTGGATGTCCTGTCCCTGGAAGTGTTCAAGGTCAGGTTGGATGGGACCCTGAGTAACCTGACCTGGTGGAAGGTGTCCCTGTCCATGACAGTAGTGGGGGAGAACAAGATCATATTTAAGGTCCCTTCCAACCCAGGCCTTTTTATGATTCTATGATTTATATTTAATGCAGGCAACACACTTGCTTTGCCTTGCCCACTTGTCTGTCCTTACTGATCAGAACACTTATGCACAGGTTCAGGCACCTGAGACAATACTAGATTCTTTAATGTGAATATATGGTGCTACCTGAGACATCCAGACCTCCAGCTGCTGCCTCAGAAAAGTGGGGGGGCTTCTAACCTTCTGCCTCATTGACCAGCACGATGTCTACAGACTTTTTCCAACCTAAATGATTCCGTGAGTCCTGAGCATCCTGCAGAGAAACCCCAGGTACTTATTTTAGCACCTGAGCACGTGAAAAGAAAAGATCTTTTGAAAAGATCATCAGAATTTAGTAGGAAAAAAATAAAATAAAATGGACTTTCTGACACTGAAGAAATCCTTGAAGAGCAGAGCACCGTGTGTGGGTCACTTCAGCAGTGTACAGGGAGGTCTGCTTATTTCTGTGGTTCACACATTGATCTCAAGGTTAGTAAGTCAAAATATGCCATTCTGGGCTCCTTCATCTGTGTCCAGAAGAAAAGTACAGCTCAAAATACTTAATATGACTGAGTCCTGTATGAAATGAAATGAAATGAAATGAAATGAAATGAAATGAAATGAAATGAAATGAAATGATTGTTGGGATGGCAGCTGCTGATTTGCTAACCAGCACTTCACACTTGGAACAAGGAGATGTTAAATTCTGCCTCTGTCCTTTCTGTAGGGCCTCACCCCACCCTGCATGCAGATTCAGTCTTGGCTGACAGTTTTTATAAGAGTCAAAGGCACAAGGACACTTAAAGGTTATTCTGGGCCTTGATGAATTACCAATGTGGAAACTGCAAATGGACCCAGATCTGAATCTTCTCTGCAGCTTTTTCCTCTGAGTCTTCTCCACAGTTTTTTCCTCTGCACAGTACTGGCTTGTGGATGCAATATTTATAAGAGAGGTTATGAATATAAAGCTCATGAGCTCTTCAGGCAGACATAATTGTGCAAGTAGAGGTAGCCACTTGGGCCACATCTATACATGTACACGAAATGTTGGTAGGAACACTCATTGGTACCAGGGTCACGTGCTGTGGATCAGCCTATGTCCACATGGATAAACTCCCATCATCTCCAAGGCTGATGGTGATGTACAAGCTGTCAGCTGAGAAAGGTCCCCAGCCTCTGTAAACAACTGAACTGCCCCAGGAACTCTTCATCAGGGTCTGAGTCCAAAAACACACCAGAGACCCTCATAACTCTGTGACAATGCTGAGCTGGCTCCCTGGCATTATTTAATTTTATTGTATAAATGAAAGACTGGAGACCCTGGAGATCAGGGCGGGGTACCTGACAGGCTTGTGTATAGAAAACCTAGGTCATTGTCAGGATTGTCCGTGGCCCTGCCTTCATTCCTTCAAAAGCTTATTCCAGCATGGCTGGGCTGCACCTTAGCCAGCGAAGAAACAGTGGTTTTGCTTGTTGGAAGAAAGGTCTGGGTCCATGGTATTTGGTGGGGAGCTGAGAAGCTGGCAGCAAGAGCACTGAAGAACACTGCCTTGGGAAGGGCTGGTGGAGATCCTGGGACAGCCACACTCCTTCCCACCTTAGTTTTTCTCTCCCTTCTGCAACAAGTCCCTGATTGCTCTTGTGGGCAGCTTGGGAAAAGAACTGAGGAAATACTAAAGTTGTATTTACAACCTTGCACAGGATTGGAATGGATGTTCCTGGTGGAGTGTCAGGAAGGAAGAGCACCTTCCATGCAAACAGCCTTTTTTTTTCAATTCCTGCATTTCCCAGTAAAAATACTTCCCAGTTCAGCACTGCCCAGACCACTTCCCCAGAGTGTGCAATGATCAGGTAGCAATTACCATTCTGGTTTTGTAATTGTAGCTTTGAATGCCCCAGTGACTGATTCCAGCTTAGGCTCCATCGTATGAACGAGGAATAAAAACAACTGGTTGTAGGACCAGCTTGAACAATGTGCTCTCCCAAGGAGACTTCATTTCCATTCTCCTCAGGATGATTGTTTCTCTCACCAGGTGGTGGTTGCTTCTTGCACTGGAGAAAACTGAAAACTTGACTCATGAGAAAAATATCCAAAATGTTTGCTACACCACTGTACCCTAAAAGGCTACAGCTCTTTCTGGGGACATTTTACCCTCTGTCATTCTGAAGCACAATCACCCACTTCTCTAAAATCTCCAACACCCATGGAGGACCACTTTAGTGTTCACTGTTTTGGAGGAATGTGATAAAGTATTTAGGATAGATTCATTTCACTTGATCTACAACATGAGATTTGTTAGACACACATCAGCTGTGCCATTCCTTGGATCAGAAATTTTCCTTTTGTCTATTGACTACAAAGCCAGTCTACCAGATCAGCACAGAGCAAGATGCTGTGCAGGTCAAAATCTAATTTAAAGCAAGAATAATCTCCCTGTGTGACACTAGATAAGCAAGTAGTTACTGATTCATAACACCTTTAAAATTGCAGCCACAAATATCTTAATTAAAAACCCATGAATGTAAATAACCATGTCCATATTACCCAGAATCTGTTCGCCACTTTCTAGGTAAGCATCAGAGCATCTGACTCAAAATGCTTGTTGTAAAGTATCTGTGGGCTAAACTCAGCTCCTGAAAGAAACAGCAATGCCCTGGAAAGATGCTCACCTTCCTACTCCAGCTGTGTATGAATGGCTGGTTGATGAGATGGGTTGTATTGATGGTGCTTTGAGACAGAGGCATCTTGCAGATCTCCTTGGACAACTGGGTCGCTCTATCCTGGCTTGCTGTCACCTAGAAAAGGCTGGGCCATTGAAATGGCTCTCATGGCATCTGCCAAATTAGTTATCTTGGCTTGAAAAAAATGCAGCAGAAGCAATGTGACTCAGTTTACCAAAAAGCCTGCATTGTACTTGCATTTTATTTCCATCACATTGGAGGTATACGAGAAGTGGCTGGTGAGCCAAATCAAACAGGTATCTGCTGAGTTTATGCCTTGGTTTTTCCCTTAGAGGGACACAAATCCTGGCCTCTCACCGACTGAGCTGCCAGGTTTTTACAGTGGTTGGAGGAGCTGAAATTTGTCCAGCCATTCCCTCCTGTGTTGTGCTTGGTTAAAATGGGTCATTGAGTCACTGCAGTGTTTTCCAGTGGGGAGCAGCCACAGAGACTGGCAGATACAGGGAGCAACAGACAGAGCAATGGCACACATCTTTTTAGGAAGAGGTGCTGAAGAATAACATACTAACACCCCTTCACCTCCCAGCCCTTTTTGTTTTGCTTGCTAATTCCGAAAGTTGAAATTTTTCCTTTTGGGAGAATTTCAGTTAGGTCCAGAATCACTCATAAAAAATGGAGGAATTGTTTCAACAATGACCCTGAAATGTTTCCTAATTTTAGAACGAAATCCAGGAACAAAACCTGGCCAGCTCTGACCAGGATGGCTCACACTGCGCCCTGGTGGGCAGTTCAGCAGAGAAGCCTGGGTCTCCACCACTCTCAGCCAGCCTTTACACTTCCTTACACAGTCAGGAATCTGCATACAGGGAGTCACTTCCACACTTTCACACGGTAATGACCAACCAGGAGCCAACACTAAAACCAAGCAGGCCTTGGGCTCTTGCTCATCTCCAACTAAATAACTTAGCACAAACATAAACGCCTCCAGAGCTTATTTGGTGGGAGTGAGGGAAGTGATGGTAAAATCCTTGGGCTTCGGTCAGGTGTGTGGTGAAGACAGACTTGAAAATCTTGGCAACATATTTAGGTGGAAACTTGTGCAGTTATTGACTGTTCCTTCACTTTTCCTGGACTGGGGAAATACTTTCCATTGCTGCTATGTAAAGACTTAACTACCCAAAACCTATGGTTTCTTTGGGGGAAAAAAATTAAAATCACTGTATCTCTCTACTGTAGATGTGGTTTTTGAATAATAGAGATAACTTTCTGCATTTTAGGGTTTGGTTTTATTAAACTGAGGGAAACCAGGAAATCTCATCTTTTCTTCCTCACTGGCTACCATGAAACTGATCCATGATTTACCTAGTACACCCAAATTTAAGAGAGGTGGAATTTTAATTCCAGGGCTGCGGCAGGTCAAGAGCCAGGCTTATCTTTCAGTAGGGATTACCTATGGTTTATACTAGATTATTCCTGACATGTGGCTCATCATATTACAGGTTAAATGTTTAAAGCAGGGAGGAAAGCATGAGGCATAATGAATAACACTCTATAACTCTGCTCCTTTCTCTCCAGAATAAATCTATACTGAGTTTAGGAGGTGTGTAGATTAAAAGATTGCCATGACAGGCTATCAACAACCTTACCACATCATATAACAAGAGTGAACTTTAAATCTACCATTTTGGCTACCTTTGAAACTCACTGAGAAGCCCAGTCCTAATATAAAATCTCCTAGTGGTTCACATCTGGGTTTTGTAATTGTCATCTGAAAACAAATAGTGTTAGGAGTGATAAGTGAGTGATCATCTCACTGGACTCTTAGCACAGCCTTTTTCAGTAATGAAATTATATTGCATCTCTCCCAGATCAAGGCTGGAAAAAAATTCCATGTTCAGCTTTTAAACTGTGTTTCCATAGCCGATTTATTTTGTTTTTAAATATGTTCATTTGCCCTTGCTTTTCCCCCCCCATTTTATTTACTATACCCTAAGCAGGGCTCTGATTTCCCCTCATCCTGCCATGATTACAGCTAGAGTCCTCTGCCAGGGATTCAAAACTTGGTGGACAATTTCCTCTGGGCTTATAAACCCACTGTTGTTCTCCTGCTGCTTTGAGGAGATGAAAAGCAAATCCATGAGCTGCCAAGAATCACAGCCAGGCAGGGATGCAGTGCTGCAGGAGCCGGTCCCTGCTCAGTGTACAGGAGACAGACATGACCCTGGGATGAGTTCATGGGGTCACACCTTGACCCTGATGGAGACCCTTCATCTCCCCGTGCCCCTGTGAAGAACAGAGAGGGATTAAACTGTAGGACTGCAGTCCATTTGCATTGAACAGGATGAACAGACCCCAGCCACAAATCACTCAATATTCTAACAGGCTCTGAGAGGTTTTTCTTCCTTGCTTTAACCCTTTATGGGACGTCAGTGCCTGCTGGAGATGGCTGGTGAGCAGTCCTCAAGCACAGGTGGCAATTCTTCCCCTTTTTCATACCACTAGATCCCCCTGCTTCCGTGTTGAGGAAAGCGGCTGAGACAACCCCTCTAGGCTGTGTGTCAGTGAAAGTTAACAATTGGGAGTAAATTGTGTATCAAAAGTAAGTACAGACATCAGTCCTAAGTGCAAACACATCACTGACTGACTTTAGCTCTGTAGAAAATCCCAGTGTAACTGGTTGTGAGTATGAGCTGAGGGTTACCCTGGAGCTGGGATTGTGTGTGAGTGAATGGTGCCAAACAGGGGTGGGCAGTGGGCTCCCAAAGGGGGAGTGCCACGGTTTAGCAGATGCTATGAAGACAATTAACTCTGCTGCATGCAAAACCAGCCCGATGAGACACAGCTGGGGCCTGCAGTCAGCACCAGTGCCCATCCCGTGTCCATAGGTGGTATTTGAGTGCTCTCTAGTGGACAGAAAACGGATCAGAGGCGAACAAAACTGATGTGCTGCTGTCCCTGAGCCTAAACACTTTCAGCTGAGTGTCTGAGCATTATGTCTGTAATACCCACACACCATGGGCCTGTGCCAAGCGTCTGGGAGCAGGATTTGGGAGGGGGCCCAAAGCCAGATCTCCCTGATCTGTGACACTTCAGGGCAGAGGTTTGATGAGAGAGCAGTGCAGGGTGGCAGGGGATGCCCACCTCACCTGGAAAGAGCTTCACAAGAACCACCTCTCCCTCTTTACACTCTTTTTCAGTGCTTTTCCTTGTGTTGAAGGAAACACCTGCAGTTCCTGCTCTTGTGTGTAGTCAGAGGTTAGAAGAGCAGAGGTACTGTGGAAGGAGAGTAGAAATATTGGTCATGGAAGGGAAGAGAGAAGTGGGGGAAAATTATATAAACTCATTTCCCAGCTGCTGCTGAGCCTCAGGAGCCCTTTGCTCTGAGAGCCCTACCAGTGCTGGACATAGTAGCTCTGAGGGAAAATATTCTTGTTTCATAGCACAAAGTGATAAGCAACTGGGTAAAGTGGAGACCTAGACTATGTCAGTGTGAAAAACCAAGATTATCAAGAAGTCAGATCAGGACACAAGGCATAAAATAGTTATGTAGTAGGGATTCCCAGACCAGCAGAACCATACTGAACCCAAATGTTCAAAAGGTGTCCCAAAATCATTACATTTATAAGGATATTGTAGTGCAGTTGGGATTTACTTGTAGTAGGTATCTGAGTTTTGAGTTCTAAGAATAACTAATTTTCCTTTTGATTCTGTGAAATGACAGCTAAAAGATTTTTTATGGTGGTGGTAGTAAAAGCAGAAACAGACACTTGACTCATGAAACAGCAATACCTCTAGTTAAAGAGGTTACGTGCATCTTCCCATAAACTCTTTGTTTAAAACCTGGCTTCTCCATCACCTCTGTGTACGCAGAGATATCTTAGCCTTCCTGGACAATACCATTTTCAGCATGAGTTCCTCTTACATGGACACTTCCCAATGCTCAGACATCTTGAAGACAACAAAAACCTCCTTCAACCTCCTATTGAGCTTAATTATTTGTCTCCCACTCATTCTTTTCCTTCACTTTCTAGAAGCTTTTGACAGAAATCAGACTTACCTTTTCCTGGAGTATCTTCTCTCACTTGGAGCAGTCATCTTTGGCCTTGCCTCATTTATGCAGAAACCACAGAGGGTCTAGTACAGTACCACACATACCTGCAGTAAAAGAACGTGCATTTCTATTTAGGCAGTCATTCTATGCAAATTAATTAATAGTTTTGCTACAGAGGCTATGCATAAATTAGGCTAGTAAATACAGACTGCATGAATATGCTGATTGAGTTTGTTGAGGGTATGGAAAGAAAGGGAAAATGAAACTGAAAAAGAATGGATAAAAATAAGACAAGCAACATACCATACCCGTCAGTACTGCAGAGTTAAGAGGCACGGAAAAAAAGCCACAAATCTCAAAGAAAATAGTCCTGAAAATTCAGAGAGTTTCTTTGTCTTTCCTTTGCTCATAAAGAATTTAACTGAGGCAGAAGGGACCATGAAAGAGAGAGAAATAGCTGAGGGTAACTAAGTAGTAGGTAAGAAAATGTAAGTTTACAAGTGATGATTATTATTGGCATTGGTCCTCAGATTCTTTGGACATACTTGTAGGGGGATAGAATATAGTAAATAAAGTATAGAATGTAATCTTACCCCCTAAAGAGTTGCAGCTGGGTTAATTACTGAGGATTAGGAGCAGGCCTGATGTTAACAGGCCATAGCCAGTCAGAAGAGTGTTATAAAAGAGTGGGTTGGTTGGCTGAGGGAGCTGGAGTCAGTTGGCTGCTGTGAGGACAAGGAAGAGTCAGGGCCTGCAGGAGCTGCCTGCAAGAAACATCAAGGAGGTATGAAACTCTGGCAATATGGAACCTTTGTAATGTAATGATAATAGAACCCTTGTAATATAATGACAACACATTCTCCCATAGGCTTTCCCCTGCGGGTTTCCAGTGGCTAATTGAGTAAAAAAATTGGTTAAGTGGAAGAAATTTTCTGTGTAGCATCCAAAGCAACATGGGAATCAAACTTCAAGTATTCTGGGAGCTTGCTTTTCAAAGAGGAAAATTGATGCCTGGCTCCTGCAGGTAGCTCTATTGGCATGTTAGTTTTCTACTGACAGGTTTGATCTGTGTCCACCTTTGATGCAGAGGTTCACTCTTCACAGTCACCATCTGAACAGACCTTGCCCTAACCTATATGGGAAAATCAGCTGATTATTTCCACAACTTCAGAGGTTAGCACCACTGGGGCACTTGTTTTTTATTCATATGTTATGATGGTATGGGCTGTGGAGTTATAAAAATGCCCTGTATGAAAAGACTTGTTAGGAAATCAGGTAAATAGGCAGTGCTCAGACTTCTCCGTGGGTGCACAGACGCAGCATACACAGAGTGGCAGCTCACTGGGGCCAAGCAGACATTTCTGTTTGGGGAGAAAACCCCCAGCTTTTGCAGCCCCTTCACCGGCACTTGGCAACATCTGGAAGGACACTGCTCAGTGAGCATGACAAGCTTCAGTGGGAGCTCATGGGCTCATGAGCTGCTCTATTTTTGTTGTCTCAGATAGCAAACTGCCAGCTGCTTACTCCTTGTTACTATCTGAATAAATTGCATTATCCAGGAAGTCAAATGGGAATAAAAATGCCATTAGAGAAGCAATTTGTTTAGCCATAAAACTATTCATTATAAGCTTTCAGGAACTCAACCCCAGGGTTTTTTAACCCTTCAGAGGCCACATGAGAACAATTAATGTTCCAAAAGCACTTTCTGGTGGCTTGCAGCATTTCTGGAAACCGCAACTCCTGTACCAGAAAGGCTGCAGCTGGGTGGTGGTGTTTACGCTCTGCTTAACAAAAGGTTTGTAGTGGCAGAGAGAGAAAACAATGGGGATTTAGAAAGTAACACCACCTATGAAGTCTCCCTTTTGTTTTGACTCGTAGGTTTCATGTTCCAGATTTCTTGTTTCACCACAAGCATCAAAAGATTTTTCTGTGTCTGCCACTTTGGATCGCTCTTGATTTTGACATTTTCATCACTCCCAAACTCCTCCAGGGTGAAAAATCTCAATCTACTCACTAGGTCCTCTTTCAAGGGCTGCTCCTCTCTGGAGAAAGCTGCTGCACACCCAGTTGAGGTGCTGAGCCTGTTTGGAGGCCAGCTGCACTGATGCAGTATCAGCATCTGTTTTTTATCACTTTTATAATATTCCCTGGCTGTGGTTTCTGTCTGTGCAGAGAAGGACAGCAGAGCTGGTGAGAAGGGTCTGGAGCACAAATGTGTTGAGGAGCAGCTGAGGGAGCTGGTGGCCTTTAACCTGTAGAAAAGGAGGCTCAGGGGGAACCTCATCACTCTCTACAACCACCTGAAAGGAGGATGCAGCCAGGCGGGGGTCTCTTCTCCCAAGTAACAAGTGATAGATGAAGACAGAGCCTCGTGTTGCACCTACAGAGATTTAAATTGGATATTAGGAGAAAAAATTCTACACTGAAAGGGTGATCAGGCATTGGGACAGGCTGTTCAGGGAAGTTGTGGAGTTGCTGTCTGAGTGTCTCAAATAAATATGTGGCTGTAGCACTTAGGGTTATGGTTTAGTGGTGAACATAGTGGATGGGTAAACGATTGGATCCCATGATTTTAGGTCTTTTGCAACCACAGCGACTTTGTAATTCCGTGATTCCACGAAGCTGTGCCCAGTGCAAAGCTTTTTTTTTTTCCCAAGCTTTTCTCCCTGCAGGAGCCGTGCCCGGCAGCGCAGAGAGGCCGCGGGATAACCAAGGGCCCAGGTACGCCCAGCAGCCCGCAAACAAACCAGGGCAGCCCAGGTGAGCCGCGGGTGCCCCAGGGGCAGCACAAGGACCGGCTGCTTCCCTCTTCTTTCCCAAAATGAACTTCGGAACACGCAGCCGCTCCGAGGCGTGTGGCGGGGCTGCGGGGATGGTCGTGCCTCGGGAAGCAGCGCCGTGCCCGTTGTGTCAGCGGGAGTGCGTGCGAGCTGTTTCCCGTGAGGAGGAAGAGCGCCCGGGCATTCACCGAGGCTTGGGGGAAGTTGAGGGCAGTTTGGGTCCGGAAGGAGGAGGAATTGTGGAGTGAGTTAGTCAGGCTCACACGGCGGCACTCCCGCCCGTCGGTGTAGTCGTGGCCGAGTGGTTAAGGCGATGGACTAGAAATCCATTGGGGTCTCCCCGCGCAGGTTCGAATCCTGCCGACTACGAGCCGAGCTTCTGTTTTCCTCCCCGTGCCGGACGTTTTCTTCTCCCCGCTCGTTTTGCACCGGAGCCGGCGGCGCCTGACATCCGGCAGGACGGCGGGTCCGGCCCCGGGAAGAGAGGCGGGACCTCCTCCCGCGGCCATGGAGCAGCGCGGCCCGGCTCCCGCCGTGCTGGCCACCACCAGGTACCGTGAGCGGCCGGGCCGGGCAGCGCCCCGCGCCCCCATCGGCTGCGGCCTCGGCGGGGCAGCCCGAAGGGAGCGGGCAAGGAGAAAGGGAAGGGGAAGCAAAGGAAGGAGCGGCGGAGGCAGAGGGGAAGCCGGGTGGTGCTCTGTGGGCTTGCCCCGGGGCGCTTGTTCACCAGTTTTCCTGCATTCCACAGCCGGGGGGATTACTAGCCCGTCCTGCGTGGCCTCCCTCTCCTCTGGTGACCGCTCCGCCTCCTTTGCCGTCCGCTCCGGCGCAGCTTTGGGTGCTGTCGCCCACCGGACACATCCATGTCGGTGTTCAGGGGTGGGTGGGCTGGAATTTGGGTTTATCCTGCACATCCTGCGGTGTGCGGCGGTGTCACAGTGCTTTGGCTGGTTCCCTGTATCCCTGCGTCCCCTCCTCGTGTCCCCGCTTGCCGGCAGCCCAGGGATGGGCAGAAAGAGTTTATTCTCCTTTCCCACCTCCTGGAAGCTGTCCCCTGCGTGGTGCAGGGGCGCTCTTCTCCTTTGCGTTAAATGTTAAACCCTGTTTCTTCCTAGGTGTGGTAAAGGAATCCTGATGAGAAATACCTCAAGAAGAAAATGCTTATGGCAATCTTTTATAGGGAAATTGATAGATCTTTCTCTTTTTTTTTCTTAATCTCTATGAGATATTTGAGATCACATGAAAGCAGTTTCCTATCAGATGAGACATGAGAAGCAGAAGTGTTGATTCAGCAAGGTCCTTACCTCCTAGGACATAAATAATGAATATTTCAGTCGATTTAACTTCAAAGTCATTATTTTAATCCTTAAATATTTGGCTGTGTCAGCGATGGACTTTCCTTGAAGCAGTGGCCTTGAACCTTCAAATGTATCTAATGTGACTAACAGATGTTTTGTAGGACTGACGTTATATTAAGTTTAGCCTTGGAAGTGGAAATTGGAACACCTGGATTAATTTTACATTTAGTCGTTCGACTGAAAAAGACCCACTTGCAAATTGTCCCACTGAAATTGGAATGCTTTCAGTGATAAAATTGGGTATATATGCATGTGCGGGATTGAGACTTTAGCAAGTGCACATACTTGCTAGCTTCTGAGGTGAAATAACTGTATAGCTGTGATCTTTTCCGCTCTTTTTTCCACATAATTGTTTTAGGAATAGGATTCCTAGATGCTGTGGTAATATAAATCATGGAATCACAGACTATGCTGAGTTGGATCATGGAGTCCAACTCCTGGCTCAGCTCAGGACATCCCAAGGATCACCCCATGTGCCTGAGAGCATTGTCCAAACACTTCTTGAACCTGTCAGGCGTGGTGCTGTGACCACTTCTCTGGGGAGCCTATAAAATCTGTGTACTTGTAATTAGACCAGACAGAGAAATAAACTATTTGGTGAGTACTTTCCCTTCACTTAATAAATAAAACTAGTTGTACATTTTTTTTCTCCTTCTGTGATGACCAGGGGTGTCACAATTTGGTCCCCTCTGGAGAGAGGTTTTTGGAGCTGAGTGCTGCTGGCAGGGCTGAGTTTATCAAGGCAAGGAAGCACAGACTCTGCTCTCCTGGCCATACAGATGCTGGAATAAATGTTTCTCTGGTCCACAGCACTTGCATCTCCTGTTTTACTTTCTTTCTGGAGGTGCCTATTAGCTACCCCCCATGCTGGCCTTTCAGCACAGAAAGCAGATTAATTAAAATACAATTAAATGATTATATGCAAATCAAAAATCCAGGAGTGAACACCCAGCTCTTCCATGAGCTGTGGAAGCTGCTCAGTTCAGCTGACCTTTATAGTCTGCACTTCCTCTGTTCTGGGCCAGTCCTGCATGGTCTGATTGTGCAATGCTCTGATTCACAGCAGTGCTGCTGGTATGAATGGTCTCCTTGTATTTGGGTGAAGTGATTTCTGTTAGGAAGGTTATCCATGTGCCCAGGTCTCTGGTGAACTGCCTGTTTTGTAGACAGAAGTGTAAACTGGAGATAAGCTA
This sequence comes from Zonotrichia albicollis, assembly GCF_047830755.1. Classification (NCBI taxonomy): domain Eukaryota; kingdom Metazoa; phylum Chordata; class Aves; order Passeriformes; family Passerellidae; genus Zonotrichia; species Zonotrichia albicollis. The sequence continues at coordinate 84,693,161 of NC_133821.1, forward strand.
GATTCAAATAAAGAGTAGAAGCAATAAACCTGTGTGTCCAGATTAAACAATGTTTTCTCCGTTTGCTCCTTTTTTTTTAAGATACAAGTTTAAAAATAGTTGGTTTTATGTGAAAGATGCAGTGAAACTGTATTCTGTCTTGGGGTTTGCCAGTGCTGATTCTGTTTGAATAACAATAACAGTATTTAATTAGTTAAAACATTAAGGCTGCTTATTTTGAAGGCATTACAAGAACTAAGGAGCACTTTGGATAGTATGCTCTGTTTGTCTCAGCCTCCCTGCTGGTTTCTGTTTGTTTAGAATCAGTTTTATATTTACAAAGAAATCCCATTGCTATAGAAGATAATAGGGTTGGGTTTCCTGTAGGGATGATAATAAAAATGATCATAAGGCCTAAAGCAAACAAAAATTTAGCTATTTCCCCTCCCTCTAATAATTTTACATGACATTTTAGCACAAACTTCTAACAACTTTAAAAGAAAAACCCTGGGTATAGATAAAGTACTTACTAACTTCATTGCAGTTTCAGAACTCTCTAATGCAGCAGCTCTTGCAGTGAAGTTGTCATTGTGTCATCTCAGAACATCTGTACGTGGTTGCTAAATGCCATTGAAGATGGTTCAGTGGTCATTACTCCTTTTATTTCTATTAGAGGTGAAAAGCAGGTTAATTAGTCATTTATACTCTGTGTTAACAGAAGTAGAATCACAGACCCATTTGAGACGGAAAAGACCTTTAAGATCATCAACTCCAAGGTTAACCCAGCACTGCCAGGTCCACACTTAACCCTGTTCGCAGGTGTTACATCCACACATCCTTTCAAGGACTGATAATCACACACTTCCCTTGGTTTGTGGGTCATTTTTAGTATGAGTGACAGACCTTTTGGCTGCCATAGCTGCAGTCACAACCTCTGAGTGACTGCACATCTGTAGAGGTGTTAAGATCTGATTATTGTGATTATTAGAGAGAGATACTTCTACCCAAATTAACATGCAAATGAGATCATGTGCTAAAAATCAATAATGCTGATTTTATTAAGTGAAATGTGTGAGAGACAAAGACACAAGGTGGGGGGAAAGGCAGAGAGAGAACAACTAAGTAGAAAGATAATCACTAGCCTTGTGGATCCAGCATTGTATTGTTGGTCCTTCTTCACCCTTTTTGGTGGTAAGGGTCCCACAAAACATAAAGTTTAATGGGCTGATATGCATTCAGGTATATATGGGTATGCCCAGGCACCTCCCCTTCAGGGTGGAGTTTTGCGCTGTCTTTTGCTACACTGTGAATCATGTACAATCCTCTGATGGAAAGACCCAGAAATAACTCTAGGGCTGCTTTGGGTGACTTTGCTGGTTTATGGCACCTTTTAAGACATGGCAACTGCCTCTCAAGCCTGTGTAGTTGAGCCTGTTATGCCCCATCAGAAGAGATAAAAAACCCTCAGGCCTACATGGGAGTGTGAATGCCCTGTGCTCAGTGTCTCTTCTTTGGAGTCATTGGACTATGGTCTCCTGCAGTCGAGCTGACCTTCAGCACAGTTCTAGGCTGGCCTTCTCCATGGACTCCTTGCAGTGTTACACTGTTCTCCCCCCACTCTTGTTTACCTCTCCTTAGGCTTGAGATAACTTAGACAATAGTACTCCCTGTATCTTATCTCAAGTCCCCATCATGTGGCTTAATTTACTGTTCATATTTCCAGGAACTCAGAGGGGCAGATGTGGGGTGGATGCATTGGTGGTTGCACATGAGGAGTTGCTTCTTTGTTCAGTCTGCCAGAGTGGGCAAAGTCCTTTGGTGACCTTAATAGTGTTTAGGGCTACTGTGAGCTGCAAGTCTCTTCTAAGAGCATATCCTCTGCTGCAGGTATATTCTAAAGAAGTGCAGATCCAGCTGATGTTACTGCAGGTGCCCTTAGAGTCAGCATTTTGGCTGCTATTGAAAGAGGCAGAGTTCCAGCTGGTGCTTGTTACTCCCAGGTCCCACAGGCTGCTGTGTGAAAGTCAGGCATCTGTGCATTCACACATGGGCATTACTGGTCCTGTGCTTTAGAGCCAACCGCCTGTAACTGAGAACAGAATTTGTCTGGATGTGTAAAGTGAAGTCCTTGACTGGCAGAGCATGGGAACAGAATCAGAGCAGACAGAATAGCTTAATCAAAACACTGGAGATGGTAGAGCTGTTATTAAAGCCCTAATTCCTTACATATGGCTTGCAAAGAGGATTGGGTACAAAACAGAGTCTGTGTCCTTTTTTATTGTTATCCTATTTATCAGGAGCTCTCAAGATATTCTCTTTAAAAGGCTTTTTATTCAAGCTTTGGATGAGAGATTCAGAGATTGTCTTCTTGGGGAAGCTCAAGTTTCATAAGAACTGATCAAGTTTTGACATGATGAGAGGAATCTTTTGAAAGATTTTTTGAACCTAGATTGTTTAAACCTCTTGAAAGTGTATATTAAGTTCTGTGCATTGTGTATCCTTAGGTGAAAGGGCACTTGTGTTAATGATTCTAAACTTCCTGAAGGAAGAGGTTAAGAATTCCAAAAGAGTTCTGCAGCCTGCAGAAAATGCAGGGAAGATGGGACTTGATAATCCTTGTGGTTAAAGTTTAAAAAGGCAGAAAAAATGTTTAATAATCCTAGTTTAGTTTTCTTTTAAGTGGTCCCATAGATTTCTCTAAAAAACGTTCACTCACACATAGATGTGTTCAGAGGATATTCAGTGTTGCAGACAGTGAACTTCTGATTCTGGCAGAATACCCAGCAACAGCGAGTGGTCTGTGGCTTGGCATGGGGTAACTTTGGGGAAGGAATCTTTGATCAGTTTTGGTTTTCAGGCTGTTGAACCAGACTGTTTATTTTGTTAAATATACCGATCAATGCTCCAACAGCAACTGCGTGGTCTTACTCTTGATGTGTGAGCACTCTAATATGACCTGGCATTCCTGTTGAAAAAAATATTATAAATATTTTCAGGTGGCACCACAGTTCTGTGGATCTGAAGCGGTCAGGAGGAAAAAAAAATGGATTGAGTAAACTGCAGCAGCAACTCTCCTGTTGCATTTTCCTCCAGGAGGAGCCATGGGTGGTTATGACTCCTGGCAGCTCTCAGAAATTAATGCTGTTTCACTGGATGTGAAAGGGTAGATAGTTCTGTTTCCAGTAGGATCTTCTGTGGCAAAGCCAATATGTTTTGGCTACTGTGCCTGTTAGGCTGTTTGGCAGCAAGACTGTGTATCAGATAGTTAAAATCAGAAGGCAGCTCTGAGGGATCATGTCCTCCTTTAACTTCTCAGTCCTGATGTTTGTCTAATTTTCCTCGTGGATCTTCACAAGTGGAAACTGCGATTGGCCCATCAGTCTTGTCCAGCAGCTTCCTTTATATTTTGGCTTTAATCAATTTCCCTGGTTGGCTCTTCACAAACCTCAAGTTGTTCTGTGCTCCTGGGAGCTCCTTCTTCCTTTCATGGCACCTTTCAGTTATTGTCTCTGTCATTTCTGGGAATGTCTTTAGATAAAGGAGAGGTGGGTAGGGCTCAGCATGGGTCACTATGAACAGACCTTTGTCTCAAACCTGATGAGAGATCTTTGGATCTTCTCACCAGCCATACTGGACTGAGAGCACTTTGAGCTCCTGCAAGTGAAGTCCCATTCTGAATGAATCCACATCTCTTCACAGAAATGTTGTGTTCCTGGTCTGCTGCCTGCAGTGGCTCCTGGCAGGTGCTTTGGGATGGAATATAGTAAACAGGCCATGTCCCAGTTAGTCTTGTTACAGAGTAGGAGGTCTTGGGAGCAGGGTCTGTGTGATGTCCTGTTCCAGTGAGAGCTTTTGCATTGATTTTCTTGGGCTTGTAACTGGGAGAGGGACAGCTAAAAGTCTTTGTGCCAATGCCTGAACTGTGTGTATTTTCTCCCCTAGGCCAATTCAGAATACACACACGGGGCTAGATTTGTCCGTGCCGGAATACCAGGAAATCCGTGGGAAGATGATGTCTGGCCATGTCGAATATCACATTGTCGTTGTTACCCGACTGGCTGCCTTCAAATCAGCAAAGCACAAGCCTGAAGATGTGGTTCAATTTATGGTAAATATTTCATCAGACCTGTGTTAGTGATCACTTTCTTAACCAGCTTTGGTTATTTCTGCCATAATGCAGCAGATGCTTCATCATCAATCCCAGCCTCTCCAGGTCAAGGTCCTTGATGGGACAACACTGTCTGTACCATTTCTGCAATTCCTATCCCATTATGCATATTACATTATCCACACAGTAATTGAACTTTTTATTCCAGGAGCTAAAAGTGATGATGGCTGTTGTTGCCTTTAAGGCATTTTTCATTATGGATCAACAAATAGAAACCAATTAAACTTTTTGTAAGTTCTGCTTCAAATTAGTTTCTCTAATATATGTATCAGTACAAGACTTTTTAGACAAATATGAAATAAATATATAGTAGCTCATTTGAATGGGTCTATTACCTGGACACAGATTTTAAAATCCTTTGTAAGAGAGGTTTACAAGGAAGCATCCATATAGCACATTATTTAGCTGGATTGTCTTTTTCACTGTACCTGCAGAGTAAAGGTTTGAAAGCACAGCACGTGACTTAAACCAGATGAAATTAATCTCATCTGTGGCATGCGCACCTCCACTTAAGCTGTTGCCCTTGTGACTGTCTGTCACGCTGATGGGAAAAGGTGCATTTAGGGTTTTCTTCTGATGGGAAAAGGTGCATTTAGGGTGTTCTGTTTGATCTTCTTTAGCTGCTTGCTGAAGCACTCCCAAGAAGTGCATTTCTCTGTCCATTGAGCATAAGGGGACACACCTTGTTGCATGCTGTGACCATCTGCTCTTTTCAGATGTTTTGGCAATAACTGTAATGTCAGAGTGATGTGAGTGTGTGGTTACCTTGTAGACCATGACCCTTTAGTGTAACTCACACTTCATGGAAGATAGCTGATAAAAGCCTGTTTAAACAGTCTGATTTGCAGATAAATATCTGGCAGTGTTGTAAAGAAATGCTTTACAACAAATGAGATCTCCTGCATTTATTCCACACCTTGTGCTATATATAACCATGGTAAAAGCAGCAATGCTGGCATAGGAGTCTGTTCTGTTCACCCTGCTCATCCCTGACTTCTTGTTCTCACTCCTGCAGTGTTTCCTTTTGTGTGCCTGTGTTATGTGGCTATTCCATAACGTCAGCTGAGGAGCTGCTCCTGGCTAAAAATGGGTATTTTGGGGCTTGTTATTCAGTACTGATTTACGCCTGTTCCTTGAGCCTGTGACTTGGACAATATCATTATAGTTTCTTTTAGGGCAGGGAAGGGCCAGACAGGGGCAGATAAGAGACAGGGATGTGCAGTTGCTTTTTTTCATGCAGCAGTGCCTGCTTATATTATGTAATTTTTCCACAAAGCTCTGTGGAAGAAAGAATCTGGCTACACCTGAGGTGTTAAACCGGACTGTGGTCATCTGACTTCATTTTGTATCATTTCAGAACAAATTGATAAAATCAGCTTGTCTATAAAGAGGAGAAACAGACTTTGTACTGCACTCCCTCTGCTTGCTGAGGTTGTCTGTTCCCATGTCTCTCTGGGAGGATTTTCAGCACTCAGTTGCTCTTCTCAAGTGAAATGAACCTTCCTGATTTCTCCTCTGGTGAGGTCTCCTGACATTTCATTCTTCATGAAGAAGATAACTGGTGGAGCCTGACGAGAATAACATTTATCTCATCAGTTACATTTTTTTCAGCTGACTAAATATGATATACTATATAGTTTGTTGTGTGAGAGTAATTTAAAACTGCGAGCTGGGAGGTTGAGGATGGATGCTTTCCATCGATTCATTCCGATGAGTCTTGTCTGTGTGTATTACTGGAGGGAACAGAGGCATTCACCTGTCGTAACTTATCTCTCTGGAAGTTGGATATTTTAATCTGAGTCTGTCCCTGCTTATATGGTCAGTGGGGAGGAGGGGAGTGATGTGACTCATCCTCTGGAAATGTCTCTCTTCTTTGACCATAAAGGGAAAGTATCTACATTGTAGACAGCTGCAGTGGGGGGCTTTAACTCCAGGCTGAAATGTGTGAGGGTCAGGAGAGTTGCACACAAATCACTGTGCACTTGGGGTTGCCCTGGCATTTTCTACCTGGCCTTCAGAAATTGTGGGTTTCCTATAGATCTCGTGTGGTATTAGCCTGCTACACACAATCCCTTTGGATACCCCAAAGCATCTCAGATAGCATGAGATGCCTTTTTCTGGGCAGAAGAGTCTGCAGATGTCTGTCTTTGGTTTTCTAAACTCCCATCCCCATCACTGCAGCGCTGTTGAAAAGGATGTAGCTGAGCATCTGTGGGGTGGGGGAACCCGCTTTGCATAACATAAATGTCTTGTCCCATTTGAGAAACCCTAAATTACTGTAGGTGTGTGCTCAGGGCTGGCAGGAGTGACAGAGGACATAAAGGCATTGGCACTGCCCTGAAACAGCCAAGAGAATACATACAGCATCCAAGGTGCCATTGGCTGCCTGTGTTCAGGCAAGTTGAGCTTCAGTCACTTTCACCAAAATGTCATTTTACAATGACTCTCATGGGAGCTGAGATACCTCATGCATGTAGGCAGATGGCTTAACCTGGAGAGGAGTGCCAGTCCTGTGGCTGCTGGGGAAGGTGGGTTGCACCCAGAGTGTCTGTGCAGTGCCCTGTTGTGCTGGATGCTGGAGCAGCACGAACAAGAGCTGTGACCCTTCCCCAGAGTTTGCAGTGAAGTGTAAGAGAGGTACCTGAGGAACAGCAGAGAACGAGGCTGCAATGGGCAGCAGATCTAACACATCAAATTTGTACACAAAGCAGAGTGAGATGAGACATCTGAAGGAGGAAGAAGAAACTACTGTGTGCCTGTTCTGGAGCAGAATGGGAGAGGGGGCATATTTTTTTGCTTTTTTTGAAACTGCCAAATTGGAGGAAGGAGTCAGTGTCACGGCGCTGAGGTAACACATAGTTTAGAGAAGGCAGGCAGGTGTGGCAGGATTTTCCTTTTCTCTGGATGCTGATTTTTGGAGTGTCTCTGTTTTGGCCAGCTGTGGAGCCAGGTCTGTGTTTTGTGGCTCCTCCTTGCCCTCTTGCTGTCCCTGAGGCCTCAGAGGAGCGGCTGCTCCCGCCCTGCCCTCGGGGCCTGCACCACCATCGGATCAGTGAGCGCTGGTTAGAGGGACCAGTGGCTCCAGCAGCTTCTCTTTTCCCTGGGAAAGGCTGGTGAGCAAGGCAGAAGCATCCTCTAAGCTGGCTGTAGTCTCCAGGATTGAATCATAGGATCATTTGGGTGGGAAACAGCCTTTAAGATCCTTGACCCAGCTTTTGATGGATCACCACCTTGTCAACTATGCTGGAGCAGCAAGTGCAATGTCCAGATGTTTCTTGAACACCTCCAGGAATAGTAACTCCAGCACTTTGCTGGGTAGTCTATTCCAATGTTTAATGACCATTTCCATGAAGAAATTATTTCTGATGTCCAACCTGAACCTCCCCTGGCACAGCTTGAGGCTCTGTCCTCTCATCCTGTCAAGATCGAGAGATGTGTTAAGGGGATGACAAAAACCAGATGAACATCAAAAAGAGACTTCAGATCTGACCTGTGAAGCCTTTACTGTGGGTCTAAACAATCCAGAGTGCCCTGTTCCCCAGCCTTATCAGGACTATGCAAAATCAGCATCACGACATCTCTAATTAAAATATTTGTGAAGAATTAACAGAATAAGAAATTCACTTCTCTGATGACATTCTAAATTATTAGAAAGTTGAGGGATTTTTTAATTTAAAAAAAATGCTAATTGTAAAATAGGGCAAATGGGTTTTAGAGCTGCATAACCTTAAGGTTATATTTGGTAATTAAAGGAAAAGTCAGTTGCATTTCTTTCAAAGGTCAGAATACTCTTGTACTATTGAAAGAGGGAAATTGGTTTTCTCTTTGGTACTGCTACCGAGGTGATATTTAATTATTGCCTGTAGATTTGCCATTTTCTGTGAAAAAAATAAAAGGCTTTGCTTTTCTTAAAGGCATTTCTTCTAGCCACACCTTAGCTCTTTTAGCAATTAACTTCTCCCTTCCCAGCCTTATTAAAAATCCACCCAGCCTTTAGTGCCTTCTCTTTGTATCTGCATCCAGTTTGATTCTTCTGTACAAGTTATTTGTTAGTCAAGTTTTTTTCAAAGCTGAACAAATAACTACTGGTGTTTGACAGGCCTAGCACAATTTAGGGAGGCATTTACTATAGAACTGTCTTCCTCTCCTAAAATGAGGGAGTGTATGAATACGTGGGTGTGTATTCATTTATGTTTTCATCATTGCCTTTTTGCATATGTTGGCTTTTTTTTTTTTTTTTTTGGGCCTCAAAATCTGTGCATTGGAGTTGCATTTTCCTGACTGTGCAGGTACGTTGTGAAGATAAATTCCTTCACCTTACGCCTTCTGTGATGTGAGAGGACGGGAAAAAATTCATGCTCAGTGTAGCAATAGGTTCAGGAGCCACTAAGGATTCATGCTGATTAAAAAGAAATATTAGAGTTCTTGCTCTTCTGCTGGGCAAAACAGATGAGGAGAACAGCATGTGGTCATGTAATTAAAATCTACCATAATGCACACTCACGGGGTCACCAAGCAACATTAATTCTGGTATGGCTTGAATTGGGAGTTTCCAAGCAAAAGCTTGGGTTGTGCTGCCTGGGAGAAGGGGTTTTGATTCCTGTACCCAAAGCTAGTGGTTGTTTAAAAGGACAGAGATGCTGGATCTCCCTTTTTTGACAGTGTTAAGTGGACCTTAAAAGAAGAAAGTCACTGTAGCCCTGGTTTTCATGAAATACTGTAAAATCAAGCATGCTCTTTGTTGGTGTGCTCTGGCTGGCAGAGGGCTCCAGTTAACTCTGAGATCTCCATTTTGTTGAAATCCTTGCAGTAGATATAAAGCATATGAAGACAAGTTTGAGGTCACAAATGGGGCAGTAAAAGGAGCTTTGAAGGGGAAGGAGGCATTAAATAGCATTAATACTGAGGGGAATCAAATTGTGCGCACAACTGTGAGTGCCAGGCTCGTATCCCGCAGCCATTCCGGTGTGTACTTTCCTGTGTGAGGCCCTTGGGAAGAGGGGGGCAAGGCACATGCATGAGATTTGAAGGATTAGTAGCAAACTTCAGACTTTCACTTTGAACTTCATGGTGGTTTTCTTAACCTTCCAGCTATACTTGATCACATTCAACTTATTTATTTGTTCCCAGTGGGGGAAAAAAAAAAAAACATTCAACCTATCCCTGTCTGTCTTTTAAGTTCTGTGTTGGATGTTAATTGTTACAGGCAAATAAGGTCTTGACCTGGCAAATGTGCACATGCTTCGCTGTATTTGCATGATTAACTCTTTTGAAGTGAAGCAGATTGAGCCTTTGATATTGTGACTTGACAGAGCTCCTTGAAGTGTGTGCATTCAGGCTGACTTACAGGTGGTGGGGTTTAGCTCCACAGTGTTCACAGAGCTCAGTTAGAGGCATGGAGGGGGAGAGGATAACTGCAGGATCAACACCTGGAGGAATTACAGGCAGCAGGAGAAAAATATGTGAATATTAATCAAATCAAACTTTGTTTACTTAATAGGATTGGTAAAATGGGGTTTAGAGCAGTGCTTATTTTCTATCCTGGCATTTTGGGCCATAGGATCCATCAAGGATATTCAAAGCACTGTAAGTGATAACCATGAAAGGCAAGATTTAATTTTGTTACATGCTGATACACCTTTCTCCTGTAAGATTAACAGAGGATGTCAAATTGAAAGGGTCCAGAATTGAGGCAGCAGCAGTTCTTTCTAACTAGAAAGATGTGAGAATGCTCTGCATCATGTCTGGGATTTGCTTGAAAAAATACACTGTGTGGAACCTGTCTGGCACTTGTGTAAGGCCTCTGTGCTGCTGCATCCAGCTCTGGGGTCCCAGGTACAGGGAAGACATGGACCTGTTGGAGCAGATCCAGAGGAAGGGTACAGAAGTGGTCATAGAGATGGGACAGTGAGGACACAGGGAGGGGAGAGCCTGTTCAGCCTGGAGAAGGCTCCAGGGTGGCACTGGATTCCTTCCAGTACACGCAGGGGCTGTAAGAAAGCAGGAGAGGGACTGGTTACAGGGGCCTGGAAGGGGGACAAGGGGGAATGGCCTTAAGCTGAAGAAGGGAAGGTTTAGATTAGATGTAAGAAAAAATTCTTGACTGTGAGGGTGCTGAGCCACTGGCATAGGTTGCCCAGAGAAGCTGTGGCTGCCCCATCCCTGGAACTGTTCAAGGCCAGGGTGGATGGGGCTCTGAGCAGCCTGGTCCAGGGGAAGGTGTCCCTCCCATATTGAACAGGATGATCTTTAGGGTCCCTTCTAACCCAAACTGTTTGGTGATTCTCAGCACACCAGTCTGGGGCTGCTGGGCTCAGCCAGCCTTACCCCACTGCATTTCCAGCACCAAACCCCAGGTAAACCTGGCAGCAGGGCTGAGTGAGGGGCTGGAGGCACAGGGACAGTGGATGTGGAGCCTGGCCGGCAGGGGCCAGCACTGGGCTTGGGTAAGTGGGGAATGGGTTTGACTGGAGGGCTGACACCTCTCTGGTACGGCTGGGTGTTCTGCAGGGCTGACACCTCTCTGGTACAGCTGGGTGTTCCAGCAGAGGGCTGACACCTCTCTGGTACGGCTGGGTGTTCCAGCAGAGGGCTGACACCTCTGTTCTGGAGGGCTGACACCTTGCTGGTAGAACAGCGTGTTCTGGAGGGCTGACACCTCGCTGTACAGCTGGGTGTTCCAGCAGAGGGCTGACACTTCTCTGGTACAGCACAGTGTTCTGGAGAGCTGACACTCTCTGGTACAGCAGGGTGTTCCAGCAGAGGGCTGACACCTCTCTGGTAGAACAGGGTGTTCTGATACCTGACACCTCGCTGGTCAGCAGGGTTTTCTAGAGGGTTGACACCTCTGTTCTGCAGGGCTGACACCTCTCTGGTACAGCTGTGTGTTCTGCAGGGCTGACACTCTCTGATACAGCCGACTGTTCCAGCAGAGGGCATCCCGGCACCGCAGGATATCCATGGGCCGGCACGCTGTGCTGCGGGCTCTGGGAAGCACATTAGTATGCTTTGGGGACAGCGCTGTCACACTTGGTATTCCGTGTCGCCTGCGCGTTCCGGGCGTTGTTGTTCAAAGCTCACGCAGATCCACAAAGGCGCAATTAACGATGGGATGCGAGGGTGTGCATTTGCTTTAGGTTCAGTGGTGTAATTAGACATAAATTGAGATTTATGAATAATTTACAGACTTTGATAGAGGAGGAATGAAAATTAAGCAGGGAAAGAAATAAGTTTGTGTATCTCAGTTCAGTGTTGGAGTATTTTTAAAAAACTGTTTTGGCATAATCTTGATTGGCTGCTGTCTTGTAATGCTTTCAGAAATTAATTTGGTAGTTATTATTGAAATTAATTAGATGTTAAATGATTTTTGCAAATCAGGCTTAATTTTTTTTCCTGGATGGAGGGTAATGATGTTTATTTTTTTGAAAGAGCCCCAGTGAATTCCTTACTGCCCTTACATTTGTGCTTACATAGTATGTTTGGGAGGGGCTCAGGCATCCTACCCTGCTCAGAGTGCTACTGGGACCTAGCAAATTAAAAATGTACAGCAGTTCAGAAGCTCTGAAATTGCTTTCCCCTCTCTCTTGGGGGGCTCTTTCAGAGAGAAGATTGTGATGTTCTGGAACATCTCTATTGCCCTCACTTTAGTGCCTGGTTGCTGAATGTCATTTCAGATCCAGCATGTGGAGCACAGTGTTACTCACACTTCACCTTTGTTACTTTCACAAGACAAGCCTAAAATTCTTGGTTTTCATTCCCCTGTCGACTCAGGTTGGGTGTTGTGTTTCAGATCTTTGTTACAATGCTGCTTGCCTTTTGTGCCTGGGCACTGAACCCACAGTGAACATTGTACAGCTGAAATGCAAATGCTTTTCCAAATCGTCTGGCTAGGTTGATAATTACTGTGAAAGGCAGGGAAGCGTGAAGCTGAGGTGGTTATTGCTCTTTGTGCCCACATCTGAATCAGTGAACTGGCTGAGGTGTGCCTGTTACTGCCAGGGCCTGTTCCCTGGCCTGGAGGGCAGCTCACACAGTCTGGCTGCATGCACAGCATTAAACTTCCTTACCATCTGCAGTGGGCATCAGTGCCCAAACTGGCTGCTCTGGGGTCTCTCCACTGGGCCAGATTTTGGGCTGAAGAGTTATCTGGGAGCATGATAGCTGCCCAGATTGTAGAAACTGTGCCAGACATTGTCAGGTTCCAGCAGACACGGTAAATGAGGTTTCTAGTAGGTGCTCTCAGGTTCCAGTGGCTGGGAATATGCCTGATGCTGTTTAGTTTGCCTGTATAGATGCAGTGTAGGGATTCTGCATTGATCTATAACTCATTTCCCTTCTGTGCTTTTTGCTAGGTTGACTTTCTTTATCACTGTGTTGATGGGAGAACTCTGCATTACTCCACTCCAAGATGTGGTGCTTGAGTCTCTCTTTCTTCTATATCCATCTCAGTGTGTGCCGTACTGCACATGCTGCAGTGTTAATTAGGATTCACTCCTCTAGAGTTCAGCAACACAAGTTACAGGAGGATGAGAGCTACACCCTAAAAGAGTATCTGTGCCCTATGCACTCCACTATCACTGGCTTTGGAGTAGATTTTTATCTCTGTATTAATTGAAACAGTTTGGTAGATTATGGATCCATGGAGGGCCTTGACAAATATATTATCTGTATAACACCTGTCAGGATCCGTCCTAGTGGACAGATGACCTGATGATTTGTAGGAATGATCTCAGAGTGCAAAAACTAACGCAGTACAAGGGGGTTTGCAGTGATAATCAAATCAAATGCAATTTTATTGAAATAACCACAGCAAAAATGCAATAGAGGGATTAAGGGAGTGAAAAAGATAAGAGAGAGAGGGGGGGGATATAGCTACCAACGCAGAGATGAAGTCCTTTGGTGCAGTCCAGTTGAGGGTCCACCTGCTACGCTGGGGAGATTTCAAAGGCTCTAGCTAACTCAGAGGTTTTTATTACAGAAAATTGTGAGGGGGGGGCAGAAACAGATACAATAGGGAACAGATGTAACAGGTAGTCTATGTTCTCAGCAGTAAATGAGAGCCATGGTTTTCTCGGTCCAGTGGTCACACCTGCAGGCAAACATCTCGCTTCGGTCAGTTTGCCTCCCCACACACCTGCCCCGGGCTGGGGGTTCCAGTCCCAGTCCTTGGAAGGAGCAGAGGGGCCTGTTAGGAGTTTCATGTCTCAGACCTTGATGGAAAAGCTTCTCACATCTCCATCTGTCTGTCACGGTGGTTATAAAACACATGAGGGTCTTCTGTGGGAGACCACCTGGAACTCAGGAGAAGTCCAGCCAGGCCGAGAGGTGGGACAGCTTCCAGAGCTGCTATTGTTGCAAACGGGGCATGGTGCCCCTTTTTAGCATACAGCAAACACACTTGTGTAAACAATAGCTTAACACTGAGCTTTCAGGTCTCAGGGCCTGTGGCGTGTGACTTTGCTCCTTCAGAGCCAGATATTCTAGACAGGTGGGGTCTTCTCTTCAGTGGTCTCCCAAGGACGATCCTGAGGCAGATGAGGGAAAATTCTGACACAGACTCTCACAACACCACAGAGCAGGGAAGTCACCCTCATTGCATCTGTAACATCACTTAGAGATAGTGTTTTGTTTGTGTGTGGGTTTTGTGTGTTGGTTTAAGGTACTGAATTCAATACTTAATGTGGCATAAAAGTCACACCTTTTCTAACCAACATTCCCATAGCTATTGCTTTCCTTGTAATATCTTGAGGCTTATTTCTTCTCAGGCTTCCTGTCTTTGTCCACAGGAGGAATGACTCCATTCACTGCTGGCATCTTCTCCCTGTATGGGAACCTTTTAGGCCATGGCCAAGTTGTTGATTTTTATTTTCTCATGGATGAACTGAATAGTCAGGGGTCAGCTGAGGTCTTTGCCCTTAGGTTTTTCTGTCATGTGCTCTTCAGGGCAGAAAACATAACAGTGTTTTAGGCCTAAGCAGCCAAAGGGCACTGAAGCCACCAGGAGTGAGGAGTGGGACAGTGGTGCACAGACATGGACAGCTTTCTCCACCATGTACCTACCAGGCAGGGCTTTTCTTCCCTCCTCTCTCAGGACTGGGCATCACTTTTAGTGGACAAGGATTCCTGCTGTCAGAAAAGTATCTGCAGCAGTGACCTTCCCAGTATTTCATTAGCTGATGAGTCAGACAAATGGATTCTGGCAATGAACTTTAATTCCATTAAGCAGTGGATTTTTAATAACAGAATTAGAAGACTAGCAACAATGCTTAAGGATTCACTGAGTACATGCAGGCTTTTGCTAGGTCATGTGTAAAGCTCCTTGCTAATACATGGTTTTCCATTTCCACAGTTAATGTTTCACAGCATTCACTGCTGCTTTGCTGCTCCTGTCTCACCTGTAAAGAAATTAACCCAGGCAACACATTTTCATTGCAGGTTTCCAAGAAGTACAGTGAGATCGAGGAGCTCTACCAGAGACTGACGGCACAGTATCCACAGGTGTCTCTGCCACTCCTGCCTAGAAAAGTTCTCTTTGTGGGGGAATCTGACATCTCTGAGCGAAGAGCTATGTTCAATGACATCATGAAATTCATCGCCAAAGATGAGGATCTAGCAACGAGTCCCGAGTTACTGGAATTTTTAGGTAACTAAAAGATGTGAGTGTCCCCTCTCCCAGGAATTTATGGAGGTGTTAAGTTCTTGACTTGGGCAACCAGAAACTAGAGAGTGCCAGAATAAAGGCTGTCCCTGAAAATGTCCTCATGTGCATTTACAGAGCTGCACAGTTGTGTTTGCTGGTGTTTCTTCCTCCTCTCAGTGGACACCTGCCTCATTTAGAGATGTTGGTAGGTACCTTGAAAGCAAACATTGTGCTAGCCTATCCTTGATTTCCTGCTGTACTTCAGAACATGTAAATTTAGAAGGCTTAATAGTCATATATTGTCAGTGAGGAGGTGGGCCCTAAAGGGGCAGTGCAGGGTCTCCCTTAGTGAGCAACTCTTTCACGTCTTGTCTGATTTTCCTGCAAATTATTTACCCTGAGAAAGATTTAAATGGAAGACAGATTCTTTGTTAGTTAAACACATTCTATGGCTAGCTTTTTTTCCTTTTTAGTTTGTTTTAATTTTTTGTCTTAGTTTTCCTTAGCTTTATGTCCAGCTCTTGTTGTCCTGTCTAGTGATTCTTACAGTTCTTTTCTGCTGTCTCTTGGGCAAAGCAGGGAGTTACTGAATGAGTGGAACAAATGAGTTCTCTGCTTTTAACTCACCTGAGGGCTGCTGAGCAGGGAGTACTCCAGCCTGGTGCTGTGCAGGATTCTTAGTGGAGGGTTACTTTTAAGTGAAGTTGCAAGAAGCTAACAAGTGTAGACAGCCCATTTTGCAGAAGTGTCAGGTGTGTGCCAGATAAATTCTGTGAAATTGGGAGCTTCCTAAAGTCAAAGGGGGCAAAGCTGCTTAAATGCATGGCAAAATCCAGATAGTTAGGCTTTTGTTTGGGCTTTTTTTCCCTGGGCAGTATTCTCTTGGAAGCAGATCCCTAGCACAGAGAATTCAGAATTCATGTTGATTGATCTTTGCTTGCTGGTTAACCTAACCATGGTGCACATCTGTAGCTAAACTAGGCCTGACTCCATTCTGTGGGCAGATTGGGTGCAAGTAATGTGAAACCAGAATTTGCATTAGAATAATGTCAGCCTTACCCTGATTTGGCAGATGCAGGCATGAAAAGCTAGGTAAGATGAGTCTCCCATGCCATGTTACTTCAATAGTCAAAATGATGTAGCCATGAATTTCATTCATCACAGTTTTCAGCAGCCTTTTTTAATCTGATCTCATGATTTTAAATTGCTTCCCTGGACATTCAGAAACTCACCCACAAGGAACCATTTTCTCCTCATTCTGCTGCCCTTTGCAAGAACAAGTGTGGTGAGAAGACTTAGTTTTATTATTTAGTTGGCTGAATTTGCTGAGCTGGATGCATCTTGCATACTGAAGGGTGTTAGAACTTCAGGCTTCATTTTTCAGTGTAAACTGAAGAGCTGCTGTAGAAACATGCTGTCCAATGCTCTAATTTTAACCCAAGTTAATTAAACTGTATCAAAAAGAGGATTTTATCTCTACTAGCTATGTGAAAGTTAGCTACCTACATTTGTGCAGAGTATTTAGTGTCTCTGTAGCCAGCAGAAGAGAAATAGGCACTTCAAAGAGAAACTCACATGACTTTATTTGGATGGGATGAATCACCACGTGGAAATTCTATTGTTTCTGTTGATGTGTAGAAGGAACATAAATAAGCAGATTTGACATGTGCTGCTGTGTCTCAGATAAAGTTCATTTCCTTTATCTTTCTCTACTTAACTACTTTGAATCAGTAAACAGATCAGACTCATCATGACACATAGTGAATAAAGGGAACAGTGGGAGTGTTTTGAAAGTGTTTCACAAAAGCTGATCATGTCCTTCGTTCCTCAAACAAAACTCTCAGCAACAAGTGCAAGGTATAAAACACCTGTAGTTTTTATCTTGTACACTTAGTTTTGCCTCCATTACTGTGTTTTGCAGGAACAAAATATTCCAGTGCTGTTGACTTCAAGGGTAAGAACTTACCTGATGACAGGGAGAAAGAAGATGAAGAAAATGAGGCATTGGATTTTTTCAAAGAGGAGAAGACACCTGACTTAATCTCACAGCTTTTATCAGTGGAAGATGCCAAAAAAGGGGAGAAAAAAGAAGGGGGAGATGAGGAAGAAGAGGAAGAAATTTTAGACCCTCTTGGTATAATCAGGTATGGCTAAAATCCTGTAAATTAGGTGTTTAGACTTCAGCCTTCCTGAATAAGGCTGTTGTATGTCTCTGTCCCCACATTGCTAAATTTCACAGAGGAGGAGGGGCCTTTGCAGTTCATGAGTGAGGTGCTTTGATAGAGGGAAGAGACTTGGTGGTGCCTTTTCAGTGCATTCTCAGGACATTGAAGCGACAGGGACACGATGAGTGCCTTGGTAGCAGTCCCACCTACAGAAGGTATTTGCTGGGCACTGCAGGGTTCCACCCCAGAGCATCAGCCCTCCAGCATCCAGTGGATGTGCCTTCTGGAGTACACAGGGCACTCTGATTACAGTGTCTGGAGCTGCTTTTGAGCTCACTTGTGCATTTTCTTTCCTTGTTCCTTTGTCTGAAGGTGTCAGATGCTAAATGCCACTAAGACATATGCAGTAACAGCTTGAGAAACAGTAATTGGGTCAAAGCTTCCTGATACTGGTATCTGTGTGTCCAGTAATTTTCATCCAGTTACTTTCTTCCCTTCAAGATGGAATTTCTCACTGAATTTCAAACTGATTTCTACTAAACTCTGGAAGCAAATTAAGCTTTTCTGTGCTGGGATCATGAGTATCAACTACTTTTTAGGGTGTCTCAGGCTTTAGATGTCCAAGTGAAGAAGGTGTAGCTGTTCTTGATCTTCAGTAAGCACTGACTGACCCAGCTGGATGATCTCAGCCACTACTGAGTGTTTTCTTGGATCTAGACTGTGCTTTCAAAATGCTTCTGCATAGCAATAGGCAGTAACTGAGAGTAACAAGCCAAACCCCTCTCTTGGTGTTTCCCATTAAATCATTTCCGGGGGATCATTCACTCTAGATCTAAGCTGGAGTCTCCTACACTAAGTTTGGTCAAGTAAGATGAAAAATACTGGAAGTGCTATTTGGACTTTCCTCCTGCTATTATAATCATGTAATTGTGGATGCCCAGATATTTTCCTTTTTACTTGAAGTATTTAATCCTTCAAATCAGAAAAGATTCACCAGAAAAACATTAACTATTACTCTCTTGATAAAATGTGCTGAATTACTCAGCATCAAAATTATTCTTTTGTTTAAGGAGAATTTAAAAATTTAAATAACTATTTACAACAAGAAGTTAGATAAAGCAATACTTCCCACAAAATGGTTCTTAGTTTGTATTTTTACAAAAGCAGCTGTCCTTTTTTGGATAGGAAAATGATCTATTGGGTTAGCAAATGCAATGTTATATGTTCCAACTTATAACAAACAGAAGCTGTAAAAAGCTTGCTATGCCAAAACAAGCAAGAAGTTTGCTTTTCTCCTCTGCACAGCTTGACATAGCATTTGAAAATCTTGATTATTTTGGTCTTCTAATGCACTGAAGGATGACAAGACCTGGTATTTAATCCTCATTTAGTTTATTGCTTCCATTCCTTCCAAGTACAGAATTCTTACTGAATCAAAATAGCTTCATTTATATAAGAGGTATGGTCTTCACTGGGACAGAGCTGCAGCTCTGCAGCAGCAGCAGTTATGCAGTCAGATATTTTTCACTCTAAAGCAGTGGCTGGCTATCTATAAAAGACGTCTCCATATCTGTTTATTGCTGTTTCTGTGATTCTCACATGTGCAGTGTTGGGGCAGAAACATGAAAGTGGAAACAAGAATTCTGAGGTGGATTTTTCATTGTCTCTGTTCTCCTGTAACTCATCCTGCTTCCATGGAAGTTGTTTTCAGCTCACATCAATGGAGATCAGATTGTACATCAGCACTGTATCCCAGCTCTGTGCCTTCTAGTTGTCTAGGAGAGAGGCCAAAGGCAGGAGCTTAGTGGTCAGTGGATAGGCAGTTCTCAGGGGACATTTTAGGGTGTCTTCTATGCCTGTTAAAATGTTTGGTGCTTGCATGCTTTGAAGAGGGAGCTGAAGCCCCACAGCTTTAGTGCTTCACATGTGCTTGAAGTTACTTTGGCATGGGAATGAATAAACAGGAGGTGAAGCAGATAGATAAATGTGTTTAGTAGTAAATTGTCCCCTAGTGCCTAGTAAATTCAGGTTTAAAAGAAAAAAAAAATCCATGCTCCTTTCCTCTCCGAAAAACCTTTGGAAAGCAGTAGAGTCAGCACTGAAACAAGCCAGTCCATTTTGTGAAGTAGTGGCGTCCAGAGTGCTTTGAGCAGCAGAGCTCCAGCCTAAATTGAATCATGTGTTTGGCATAATCTTACAGGTTTTTTGCTTTCTGGATGAGGATGAAACTGCTCCAGTAGCACAGGCCTCCATATGCTGTCAGCATGCTTCATTTGGTAACAACTTCTCCTGGGCCAGAAGGCTGTGAATTGGATTTGGCCCAGCACTGCTGCTGTGCTGCTGAACCACCCAGTATCCAGTTAAATATCAGGCCTTGGGGGTAAAATGCTAAGCTAGGGCCTTTTTTTTCCTGTTTTTGTATTGCTGGTGTCCATCCAGGTGGAAGCTCATAATGGGCTGGTTCCTTTTGCCTGGAAGAGACATTCCCGTGGTGCTGACTGTCTGCCTTGCTTTCAGGGCTGTGTCTGAGCTGCTCTTTGATGTCAGGGGGGCAAACTCGCTTGCCAGTTCAACTCCTCATCTTTTGTGGGTATTAATGATGATCTACAAACATTATGTTTCTTGTTGTATGGTTCTTATGCCTCAAAGCTTTCTCTCTGTGTTAGCAGGGTGATTCTAGGATTCTTACTCTTAACAGGATTCTCACTCTTAACAGGATTTTGCTCCTCTTAACAAGAAGAGGACTTGGGGTTTTGCTCTTTTTCCAAACCAGGAACATGTCAGAAACAATAAATATTTCTGATTAGGTTTTCATCTTTTAACATGCGTCCTCCTTTATATTTTTTTACCCCAGAAGCCAGGTTCTTCCTAGAATAAAAGGTGCTCAGTATTAACTTATATTTGTGGGATGCAGTGTTGAAATTCATTGAAATATGTTCTCTTCACCCTCTGCCTTTCTTGATAGTTTGGAGTACTGGTATTCCAGTGTATTGTCACCAATTACTCTGCAAGTTTTCCTGGACATTTGTAGAAATCTTTTCAGCTTTGGACAGAATAAACAGGTCCTGTAGGAAAAATCACTCCTAATACAGAGTAAGGCTATCCTCTGATATCAGCTGTGCATATGGGAATGAATTATAGTATACTCACTTTTGTAGCAGTGGCACACTTACAGCTCTATTTCACTCTTCTTTGCACTTTAAGTATACAGTGACTTGTAAGTCATTGTAAAGCTCTCATAGCATTTTTTAAAGGTGTATCTCTTGGGTTTGGGTTTTTTTTTTTTAATTTTTTTTCTCTTGAGCCAAAATCACTATAATATTCCTTTGTTAAAATGTTTTATTTCCCTGATAAGTAGGAAATCAGATACATAATTAACTTCCCATTGTAGGGACAATATTAGGTATATTGACTTAGCTTTGTCACCACTCTTTGTCACTCTTCTTTAAATCCATAGAGCTCACTATTTGCAGATACATATTTTTAAATCCTTAGTAGGCTACCATGGTGCTTTGGTATTGGAGTTTTTAAAGGTGCAGTATTTTTAAAAAATGTTTTAAAGGATTTTCCTCATAAATTGCAAAATAATATCATGTGGCTAGTCTCAGTTGCAGGGAGTTCTCCAACTGGCATGCCTTCAGGAATGAGAGAAACAAGAGCAATGAATCTGAAAGAGGCTAATACCTCTGAAGGACAAGGCCTGGAAGAGAAGCACAAGTTGAATGAACTATTCACCTGAACTTGATGGTTCTGTTGAAAATTCTGCAATGGAAAAAGGTGTGATTTGCCAGTGGTTTGAGGGGAGGTTGGCAGGGAGTGAGGGGAGCTGTGTGCAGCAGGATCCAGAGCAGCAGCAGTGCTCAGCCAGGGCTGACTGGGCAGTGTCTGGCTGTGGCTGTACCATGACATTCTCTGTCCTCTCTGTGAGGTTGGCTGGGTCCAGAATGCTGGGGCCTACTGGCCTGGGCTGCCTCCTGGGCTGTGATTGGGATGCCTTGGGAGAAGGCAGGTTGTCCCAAGCCAGGGTGTACCTGGGGCTGTTCTAACAGCTTGAATTGTTGAACTGAGCTCTTGTGCTCAGGCCCAGGCTGTGAAGAAATTATTCAAAAATCCAGTATGGCCCCTGTTCTTCTACCCACAGAGCTTTCTGCCTGCTGCCATCTTTGCTCCACTCTGCCCTCAAGCTACCCTAGGGCTTGACTTTCTGTAGACAGGTCAGGCATCCAGTTAGGATGCTTAATCCAAGCAAGATCAAGTTCACATTTCCAGGTATTCTTCTTAAAGCTAGTTAAAAACACATCAGAGTAACTGAATTGGGTTTTGTCTTCTTCCTCTGTGGGTGAAATACAGAGTTCCACTGTTTATATTTTGAAGCTAAGAGCGTTAGCATCCCTCTCCTCCCACTTTGTAGTCAAAACAACTGAATTTAGTACTTGTATTCAGTTCATTCCAAAAAACCTCAGAAGCAGCTGATTAAAATGACTGTGAACCAGCCCCTCTGAACAAAGCAGCAGCAATTCTGCAAAAGGAGTGTGGCTGCCTTGTGGGTTAAAACATGCAGCAGACCTTTCAGTGCATGCATTTCTTCAGCTGCAATTACCTCCTGAGGTAATATTTGTTCACCACTTTGGGAGAACCCACCTTTTCCTGAGCTTTTTTTTTCCTGTCTTCATCAGCTCTCTGCAGCCCTTGTAGGAGCCTCTCCTCCACACAGGGTTCCTCCCTTCCGTCCTTTTTCCTCTGCCTCCCTAAATCTTTCATGCATTTCCCCAGGCATAGGTTTTTCCTGGCAAACTGCACAGAGGTGAGTATTCCCTAGGCAAGAGTTCTTCTGTCTCATCATGGCTCCTGGAGAGTTTCTGTCTTGACTCTGCCTTTACTATTGTTTCAGAGGATTTCCTTATGGCTTCTCCTCATCCAAATTTGTGCCTCTCCTGAGGAATACAGATATGTGGGTAGGTGGGAGCTTTGCATCTGTTGTGTTTAAACAAAAATACAGCTGAGTCCTGACAATAGTTAGGAAGGGATGGGGCTGGTGAGGGCTGACCTTTTGGGTGTCTTCTGCCAGGGGTTTTCTAAGTCTTTGTAGCTGGTTGTTGCTGGGGTCAAGCCCAAGCACCTCCAGTGCTAGAGGTTTGCTGTTGCTGGGTTAGTTGGTAAGGAGATTATTAAGGCACTCGGTGCTTTTGCTGGCTGCAGATGAAGCAGGTGATGGTTTGGAGCAGCAGATTGGCAGGGAATGAGCAGCCAGGAGCCAGCCCTGGCCTTGCCAGAGCCTGCAGAGCCAGGCAGGCTGCAGGAGGAGGGTGGGTTGGCACACAAGCCAGCAGTTGTTTCTGGGTTGCATCCTACACCTTTGTGTTTCCCAGCCCCTTAGTGGCAGTCAGGCTAGAGCTTGACTCCTGAGTTGTTGATCCCAGTGCTCCCTTTCCTCTCCTCTTCCCTGGCAGAAGAGCTGAGAATAACCTCAGCCTGCTGTCTTTGGGGAAGAAATGAGTGGCAACATTTGATCTTGCTTCCTCTGCTAGAAGCCTTGGGCAGCTGAGAGTGGCTGATGGAGAGGCAGAAATCAGCTTAAGGGGAATCCTGCATTCAGCATCTTTCCAAGTGGTTTTATTGATGGAGTGCCCAAACCTGTAATAGGTGAGGGCAATGTACTTGCTCATGGATTTTCCCCTCCAAGAAGAAAATTTCTGCAGGCTGGAGTGGTGTTGCAGCACAGCTGCTGTCTGCTGGACAGATGGTCTGGAGCAAACTTGTCAAAATGTGTGTGCAGCTGCTGTGCCTTCTGGTCCTTGGCTGGCAGGGTTGTATTGCTGCCACTCCTCAGGCATCCTGCTCCTCAGCCACTCACAAATTCACAGCTGCCCTTTGGGCCAGCCAGGTACATGTTTGCTTCCCCTCTGAATCCAGTAGGATTTATACACAGCATAAAAACAACTTGTCTGTCCTGGTCAGCTAAAAGAGAGTGAAGGTGTCCAAACATCAAAGAGTGAAGATACAGGTTATTTTTTTCCTTAACAAAATTCAGATAGTCAAAACAATGAATGGGAAAATAGAGCTTTATTTTCCTAGCAGTGTCTGTATCTGTGCTCACAGCTGTGAGGCCTTCAGAGATTTAAACAGGCAGATCTCTATTTTCTGTCAGTTGTTGAGTCACAAGCTTAGGTTGCAAGGCATGCTTGACCATCACTTTGCCAAGTGACACAAGTATTTGTCACAATTCCAATCCAGCTGCTGTCAGACTGGCAACTCACCACATCCCAGTAAACAACCCTGTTGGTCTTCTACTGACAGATGAAATTTTTCTGAAAACCAAAGATAATAGTCTGGTATAGTGTTCTTCTCCATTAAAGAGAGAAGGAGAAAAGGGAGCAAAAATTCTGTATTACCTACCCAGTTAGAGGAAAGGCCTGCCTCACTTTTCATAAATTGTCTGGTCTCAACCTTTTTTAGGGGCAACCTTGTAGCCTCTCCTTGGATTGTTTCGGCTGAGTGTCTTGGGAGTAAAGCAGGTTGGCAGGAATGCTCTCCTTGCAGGAATTCTGTCCCTCCAGTTTATCTCCTGAATATTTTTGGGTTTTTAGGTGCTTTGAGAGTGGTGTTTCCTATGCAGAGGGCTTTCCTTTCTTTTCTGCCACCAATCCCATCTCCTGAGAACAGCTTCCAATGTGTTTCCTTACTGAAAATCTTACTGTGCCCCCACAAATTGGAGGTTGAGGGAGATTGAAAGAAAACATTGGGAAATGGAACCGTGTTTAGCTGTTGGATCTCACAGAATCATCTATATTCATTCTGTTTAAAGTCTTCTGAGTGGCAGAAACCCGTTCTCTTGAGATAACTCTACCCAGGCTTCTTTGGCTCCAAGTGGTGGAACTGAGACCCTTTCCTAGCTGTACTTCCCAGCCAGGGAAATCAAGTTGGATGTGAAGAACTTGACCCTCTTCTCTCGTGGCTTTTCTTTGGGAGGGCAGACTGAATGGAATTATGCTCAAGAAAACTGAGATTTTTGGGTACTCCTGGACTTGTAGTTGGCATGTATTCTATCCATAAGCACTCCTTCAGGAGAGTGTATTGCACAGGTGGTTGCTGCTCTGTCTGCACCTGGCAGTCAGAAAGAACTGTACCTTGGGATCAGAGCTGGGGCACTCACACTGCCAGAGAGGTTGGGAGTGCATACACAAGTCACAGCTCTAAAGTTGGCTGCTCTGTGTTTTCTTTTCTTTTGGAAATAGTCATTTCCCTGACCTAAGGAAAAGTTAGTGAGTCCTCCCTGTGCCAGCATTGTCCTTATCTGCATTCATGTTTCCCTGTCTGGTGTTGGATTTTTGGTCCCATGAGATTATGCAGTCATTATTTCCCCAGGTTTTTAAGCAATTGCCTGGCTTAAAGTTCAGTGATGAGTTTCTGTCATGACTGGCTTGAGTGATTCCAGTACATCCACAGCTGGAACATGAGAATCCTCTGGGAAGGAGTTTAAGTAATTATTTTAATGTGCTTCATTTTCTTTCTGATTAGAACACTGAATATGCTTTAATGGGTTTTATAAATAGTTAATTTGTGTTTATGCCATCATCCTAAGCCCAGTGGGCTGAAAATAGCTCTCTAGTCTGTGTAGTGTTACAGCTGTGTACCATCCAGTGGTGTTTCCAAGCAGAACACAAATGTGACTTCACCTGGGGTAAAATGCAGCAAGGACTTAATTGCTTCATGCAACACTGCATTGCAGTACCATAAATGAAGAACACTTAATTCAACTGGAAATGCAGAGAGAATTGCACCCATGTAAATGCAAATACCCAGCTTGGAATTTGACCAGATTGCTAAAGTATATTGTCTCCTTTTAATAAAGATTTCACAGGATTTTTAACAGACCTGGTTCATTGTTTACAATATACTAAAGGAATAAAACTTAATGTGCACTTTTCTGTATACAGAACTGTAGAGTGGAATGAAATGCCATTGCCACTGGCTGGTACCAGCCTTCAAATAACTCCCATGGTCCTCTAAGTGAACTCCTGGATTTTGGTTTCCCCCTCCTGTTTGGCAGAACGTGCAGGCATTTGTAGCAGAGCTAGGCAGCACTGAAGGTGTGCAGGAGCTGCTGTGAGCATATCCAGCAAGTCCTCACTTAACTGAGAAAGAGAGGAGCAGGAGGCAGGAGATCCTTTAGAGAGGCTACAGCATAAATTTGTGACTGCACAGAATCAAAAGTGTCTTTTTTTTTTTTTTTTTTTTTTTTACTTCTCCTTTGGAAGAGGGTTGAACATGATGTAATTGGGCAGATTTAAACATGTTTTGTTTCATGGACTTTACAATAATAGGATGACTCAAGTCCTTAATTAGAATAAAAAAGCATTACCTCGTCGATGAGCCTGCTCCTTTCACTAAGGCAGGGGAAATCTTTAATCAACAGATGCAGGGAACTGCTCATGGATGAGACAGACTGCTAATGAGGGATGGATTCAGAGCTGCCCTACTGCTTTGCTGTGCACTGAAGAAGCTGTCTGTGGGGTGAATGTGGGCTCAGTTTAAGTCGAGGTGGGAGACTTGTTTTTCCTTTCATCTGATGCTGTCAGGTTCCTAGTTCAGCAGACTTAATAAAACTATTGTTCATTTTCCCCGTGGACCTGCTGCAGACATTTCTGTCTTCATTTCAAAGGATCAAAGACTCAGCTTTTGCAAAACCATTTTTGAAGGCAATCTGTAAAACTTTGCCAAAAATGCATGATTTAGCTATATAACTATAGGTTGGTACTAATTAACACACCTGGGGATCACATCTTTTACTGCTGCCCCTTGCAGCATTTGGCCAGGTCTGGAATCATCTGAAGTGTCAATTAAAAAGGAATGACCCCAAAGACAGATGCATCTGGGACTCAGCAGCTCTTCATTCTGCACTAGAATTTCTTGGGTCATATCACAGTACTTAAAAGTTAGATTTCTCCATTATCCCTTTAGTAAAAAGAATAGAACTGATTTTATAGATCTGCCTGGGGAAAACTTTCCCTTTGCACAGAAATACGGCATTCAGATAGTTGTTAATGACATTGTTGTTGGAGCAAAAGAAATGCTTTCCATTACCTTCTGTACATTTTGGGTAAGAGTCAAACCCTTCCTTTCTATATTGCCTGATATGCCCAGTCATGTCCAGATCATGGAGGAAGTAAAATTCGTTACGAAAGTGAAATACACAGCTGTGGTGGGTGGTTTGACTGTGGCTAAACTAGTAAATAAAAGCAGACAGGAACTGTAGTGTTGCTTTTGCCAGCTAGAATAAAGTAGCTTCTGTCCAACAGTTGAATCCTTCCGCTCCTCAGAGCAAGCTGGCCGTGTCCAAAACAGGAAAGGCCCTAAGCTTGTGCTGATCCCTAAACTTTGTGCAGCCATCATTTGGGAAAGCAGTAATTGGCCTCGGCCAAATTCATGCTGGAGAGCATGCTAAAAACTCACAAGGCAGTTACTGTGCACCATTATCCCAGCCCATGCACTCACCACATTTATTTGCTGTTGTTGGCCTTTTGTTGCCCTCAGGGCAGCCTGAGGAGTGTGCATGTTTAGGAATGAGGATTGGAGCTGTTGGGGCCCTGTAAGGAGGTGCAGGCAGTACTGAGTGTATGCCTGGCACCTGAGGATGCTCCCTGCCATAACCCCCAGCAGGGATGGGTCTGGCTGCTGGCTCCTCTCAGCTGGCACTCTCTTGGGTGGTGGCACAGCTCTGGAGCTGGATAGGTGCAGCCTGCCTCTTTGGGGCTGTAACAGTTCAGCCCTCTGGGTGTGAGCTGTGGTGTATCACATGGCTTGGAAAAGGTCTTGATTGTGATTTTCACTAGTATAGGTGATTTTTCTGAGGTCTGCTCTCTGAACCACAATTTTCTGTAATTACTGCTCTTTATTTGTCACGATACACAAATCGGAGTGGCTTGAATGGAAGACTTCTAAGCTTCTCTGTTCTTTGCTTTATTGCTTTTTGTCTGTAATAGCATCTGAGGTGTACTTGATGGCATCATCAAAGACAAAACAGTGTCATGCCCTCAGAACCATCTTACAGAATCACTAGAGACCTTCAAGATCATTGGGTTCAACCCATGCCCTACACCTCAACTAACCATGGCACTGAGTGCCACATCCAGTCTTTTTTTAAACACATCCAGGGATGGTGACTCCACCACCTCCCTGGGAAGACCATTCCAGACCTTTTTAACTCTTTCAGTAAAAACTTTTTCCTAATATCCAACCTCTGTTTCCCTAGATGCTTAACTTAAAACTGTGTCCTCTGGTTCTGTCAGTAACTCTCTGGAGCAAGAGACCAACCCCACCTGGCTACAACCACCTTTCAGGAAGCTGTAGAGAGTGATAAGGTCACCCCTGAGTCTCCTTTTCCCCAGGCTGAGCACCCCCAGCTCCCTCAGTCATTCCTCACAGGGTTTGTGTTCCCAGCCCCTCACCAGCCTCGTTGCCTCCTCTGGACGCACTCAAGTGTCTCAATGTCCTTCCCAAACTGAGGGCACAGAACTGGGCACAGCACTCAAGGTGTGGCCTCACCAGTGCTGAGTACAGGGGAAGGATGAGCTCCCTGCTCCTGCTGGCCACACTGTTCCTGACACAGGCCAGGAGCCATTGGCCTTCTTGGCTCAGGGCACACTGCTGGCTCATGTTCAGCTGGCTGTCACCAGCACTCCCAGGTCCCTTTCTGCCCGGGCACTGTCCAGCCACACCATCCCCAGACTATAACGTTGCAGAGGGTTATTGGACCAAAATACACAACTCAGCACTTGGATTTATTAAACTTGATCCTGTTGGCTGCAGCTTTTCCAGGAGTGTGCTGTGGGAGACAGTGTCAAAGGCCTTGCTAAAGTCCAGGTACACAACATCAACAGCCCTTCCCATATCCACCAAG
The DNA here is from genome assembly GCF_047830755.1 of Zonotrichia albicollis. Taxonomy (NCBI): domain Eukaryota; kingdom Metazoa; phylum Chordata; class Aves; order Passeriformes; family Passerellidae; genus Zonotrichia; species Zonotrichia albicollis. Next base: position 84,721,012 of record NC_133821.1, read on the forward strand.
CAGGTCTGATGGTCATAAAAGGAGACCAGGTTGGTCAAACACAACCTGCCCCTCCTAAACCCTTGCTGGCTGGGTCTGGTACCCTGGCCATCCTGTAAGTGCTGCGTGATGACACTCAGTATAAACTGTTCCATCAGGCTAACTGGCCTATAATTACCTGGATCCTCCTTCCCACCCTTTCTGTGAGCGGGTGTCACATCAGGCAGTTTCCAGTTATCTGGAACCTCACCAGTGAGCCAGGACTGCTGGTAAATGATGGAAAGCAGCTTCACAAGCTCATCTGCCAGCTCCCTCATCACCCTGGGATGGATCCCATCTGGTCCCATAGGTTTATCAACATCCAAGCATCTCAGTTCTCTGACTGCCTCCTCCTGGATAACATTCTGCTTCCTGACACCATCTACCAACCCAGGAGGGCAGCTGTCCTGAGGACAAGCCCCCTTCCCACTAAAAACTGAGGCAAAGAAGGTGTTAAGCACTTCTACCTTCTTTTCATCTGCAGTTACAAAGTTCCCTCCCACATCCAGTAGAGAACAAAGGTTGGTCTCACCCTTCCTTTTGCCATTAATACATTTGTAAAAACGTCTTCTATTATCCTTTACAAAAGTTGCTAAATTAAGTTCAAACTGAGCTTTGACCTCCCTATTTTTTTTCCTACATGCTCTAGCAACTCCCTTAAATACTTGCTGAGAGCCCTGACCCTCCTTCCAAAGATGATACACCTTTTTTGTTTCTAAGTTCCTCCAAAACCTCATTGCCCATCCAGACTGGACATTTGCCTTGTTGACTCATCTTTTGGCACACAGGGACAGCCTGTTCCTGTGCTCTCAGGGTCTCTGTTTTGAAGCTCATCCACTTTTCCTGAACTCCTTTGTTTTTAAGGGCTGCTTCCCAAGGAACTCTCTGAATAAATCTCCTAAATAGGCTAAAGTCAGCCCTCCAGAAGTCCAGTGTAAAAGTCTTATTGATGTTCCTCCTGATTTCACCAAATACCAAGAGCTCTTTAATTTCATGATCACTCTGCCCCAAGCGACCCCCAACCACCACATCTCCCACCAGCCCATCTCTATTTGCAAAGAACAGATCTAACATAGTCCCTCCCCTGGTGGGTTCACCCACCAGCTGTGACAAAAAGTTGTCCTCCACACACTCTAAGATCTTCCTGGACTGCCTCTTTTCTGCTGTATTAAGTTCCCAGCAGATGTCTGGTAGGTTGAAGTCACCTACAAGAGCAAGGGCTGATGATTCTGAAACCTTCTTCAGCTGTTTGTAGAATAAGTTGTCCACTTCTTCCTGGTTGGGTGGGTGCTAACAGACTGCCAGTAGGATGTCAGCCTTGTTGGCCTCCCTCATAAAAGGGCCACCCCTCCACCTCTTCTCACTTTCCTGTCTCTCCTGAAGAGCTTGTATCCATCCAGTGCAGCACTCCAGCCATGTGAGTCATCCCACAATGTTTCCCTGATGGCAATTACATCATTACTCTGCTGCTGCACCATGGCCTCCAGCTCTTCTCGTTTGTTGCCCATGCTGCACACATTGGTATACATGCATGTCAGCTGGGTACTGATTTTACCCTTAACTCAGGCTTACCACCCTTGGGCCTGCTTCCAGACAGCCCAGCTGCATCCCCCTCTCCCTTCAAACCTAGTTTAAAGCCCTCTCAATGAGTTCCACCTGTTCATGAGCTAAAATCCTTCTGCCCTTAGAGAGAAGGGGCCCATCCAGTTCCAGCAGACCAGGTGCTGTAAAAGTGGCCCCATGATCAAAGAACCCAAAATTCTGCTGATGACACCAACCCTTGGGCCACTTGCTGAGAATGTGGCCTCTCCTATTCCTTTCATAGTTTTTCTCTGCCACCAAAGGGACTAAGCAAAACACTGTCTGTGCTCCTGCCCTATCAACCCCTTGACCCAGTGCCCAAAAGTCAATTTTAATTGCCCTGGCACTCCTCTTTTCAATCTCATCACTCTAAGCCTGGACTATCAGCAGTGGGTAATAATCAAAGGGCTGAATCAGCCCAGGGACCCCTCTCAGTGATATCCTGTACCCGGGCCACAGGGTGGCTGCAGACCTCTCTGTGGGATGGGTCATGGGGCCCTCTGTTCCCCTCAGAAGGGAGTCACCCACCATGATTACCCTTCTTTTCTTTTTAATGTTAGAGGAGGTGATCTGTCTGACTGATGAAGCGAAATTGGGAGGCTCACCGGGCAGATCATTTTCTTCTACATCATCTGGCTGACCCTCTAGATCCAGGCCCCCGTACTTATTCTGAAGTGGCACCTCAATAGGTGATGGGGGTTGGGAGGAATTTTTATTACCTCCCTGAGTAGGGACCCATTTCCACTTCCCTGGTGGAGACCAGGTGTCCTCCTATTGCCTGACAGTGGGAGACATGGGAGTCCTCTGACTCCTGGTGGGCCTCCCTCAAGGATGGAAGGGCAGAACCCCACCAGTCTATTTCCTTTCACTTTCCCTGATACTCCTTAGTCTTTCACCTTCCTCCCTAAGCTTGGCCACCATCAAAAAGAGATTGCTCACCCATTCACACTGCAGTCAGGCTTCTGCAATGCTCCTTGGTACCACTGATGGCTCAAACACTCTGCACAGGAAGGGATCTAGACAGATGTATCCTTTTTGAAGGGTTCTGTTTGGCTACAAAAACTTTCACTAACTGAGTTTTTGATCTTGTAAAAGCCATTACTAATCACTACCAACCAACCAACGAAAACACAACAAACAAACTGCAAACCCCACTCGCAGGAGGAAACCTGCAGCCCTGCCTGTGCAGGGCCCTCTTTCAGTCACCATGCTGCCAGCCAGAGGAAAGCAGTGCCCTGTGCCTGCGTGGGTAATGAGAACTCACTACATTAGCCAGACCTGTTTGCAGCAGACATCTCGTTTTTTATCTGTGTGATGGGTTATCTGCCAGCATAGACTGTCGTTGTATGTTAACAGTCTTTTCCTGGAAACTCATTCCTGAATCATCCTTCTTTCTCCTCCTGGCTATGAGTGACAGAGCTGTGGCCTCAAGTGTAATATGGAAAAAAGCAGATGTGTTCTCAAGAGACTCCTGAGGGTTAACCCTCACTTCATCCCTCAGGGGCTGTTACACCAAACCCTGACCTCACTGGAGTTGTTTTTGTTTCTTCAGTGATGCTGCCAAGAGACAAGGGCAGTGCCACACAATGCAGGATGCTGGAACAGGAAGGAGAAGCACATGGTCTAGAACTGTGCACCAAAGTCTCAGGAGAATTAGTTTCAATTTTTCATTTCAAAGACATCCTGTTTAGGCTGCAGATACCTCACTTCTGGTTTTCCAAACCAGATTTCATTCCTGATGTGTAAAGGGACAATGTTGGCATGTCGTGACATGCAGGAGTGCAGTGACACTGAATTTTGAAAGGCTGTGAGGTGTTTTGGGGCTATCCAAACATTGTGGTTTGTTGTCAGTAAACATTGGTTTAGCTGCCCTTGGGAGGTGGTGCTGGAGATGTGACCCAGCCCATTGTATCCCTTGGAGGAGCTTCCTTGGTCTGCCAGTCCTTTTCCAGCTGTTGGCAGCCCAGCACCATTGCTCACAGGGGGGATGCTGCCATGGTGCTGTTCTGTGCTACTGGTGGATATTATGAAAGATACTGAGGTGCCCTTAAGCCCTACAGCCAAATGGACAACATGGTAAAGGACAGCACTCTCCTTTCTGCTCTCTGCTTATCAGTTCTTCCTTGAAGACACTGGTACCCAGGGCCCCTCACAAAGACCCTTTCAGGTTGTTGTCATTATAGCGTGAGAGTTATATTACATTACATTGCAAGGGTTCCACATTGCCAGAGTTTCATACCTCCTTGATGTTTCTTGTAGGCAGCTCCTTCAGGCACTGGCTCCTCCTTGTCCTTGCAGCAGCCAACTGACTCCAATTCCCCTCAGCCAACCAATCCACTCTTTTATAACACTCTGCTGATTGGCTACAGCTGTGGCCTGTTAACATCAGGCCTGCTCCTAATCCTTAGTAATTGGCTCAGCTGCAACTCCTTAGGGGGTAAGATTACTTTCTATACTACCTCTATTTACCCGTACTGTATCCCCCTACAGAAGGTTACAGGGACATCAAGCTCCCCTCCATGTACAGTCCTGTTGCAGTATCACACCAGCCTTTGCTCCTTCAAGCACCCCCATGTGCCTTTGTTCTGTGCCCAAAGCATGTCATTAGCACCAGCAGGCTGTGACTTTGCAGAGCTCTAGCACAACCCTCATGTCATTTCAAGCACTTTGAACTTAAAAACAGTTGCAGAATAAACAGTGATTCCAGAATGCCACAGAGAGCAAGGGAAAACCAAAGCCAAGTGTTTTGAAGTATGTATACAGTCCAGCACCAGCCCTCTTGTTCAGCAGGGTAGGTGTGTGTGCTGCCTCCTGTGCTCATGGCACCTCTGCTGTGGAATTCAGTATCAAAATCTTTCCAAAGCCACTCCATCACTGCTCCCCTCAGCTGTGCGTGGAAGAGAAATGATGATGACAGAACTCATGGGGTGAGGTAAGGACAGGGTGAGATTATTCACCAGTGACTGTCACAGGCAAAACAGGCTCTGCCTGGGGAAATGAACTGAATTTATTACCAGACAAATCAGAGCAGGACAATGAGAAATAAAATTGAATTATAAAATTACTTCCCTTCACCCCTCCCATCCTGAACTCAGCTTCGCTCCTGCTTTTCTCTGCCTCCCTACCAGCAGTGCAGGGGATGGGGAATAGGGGCTGGGATCACTTCATCACACATCTCTGCTGTTCCTTCTCCTCAGAGGGAGGACTCCTCACATCCTTCTCCCTTGGGGTCACAAGTCCTGCCAGCAAACCTGCTCCAGCATGGGCTCCTCTGTCCATGGGCCACAGGTCCTGCCAGGAGCCTGCTCCAGTGGGGTCTCCACAAGGTCACAGCCTCCTTCAGGCATCCCTCTGATCTGGGTTGGGATCCTCCACAGGCTGCAGGTGGATCTCTGCTCCCCCATGGGCTGCAAGGGCACAGCTGCCTCACCAGGGGCTGCAGGGGAACCTCTGCTCTGGCACTGGAGCCTCTTCTCTGCCTTCTTCACTGCCCTGGGCATCTGCAGGACAGTTTCTCTCACATTCTCATTCTCTCCTGGCTGCAGTTGCAGAATAGCTTTTCACCTTTATCTATGCCATCACAGAGTCACTACCACCATGGCTGATGGCCTTGGCCACTGAGGCATCCCTGTAGGAGCTGGCTGGCATTGGCACTGTCAGACATGGGGAAGCTTCCAGCAGTTTCTCACAGAAGCCACCCCTGTAGCCCCTGCCTGCTACCAAAATCTCGCCATGCAAACCCAGCACAGGTACCAATGTCCCTTCTTGGAAGAGCAAAGGAAGATGAAGGAGTGAGGAGTGAGGCCAGGAGCTGGGTGGGCAGCATGAAGGGGTTGGCTGCAGGAAGAAGTCAGCCCTGTGAATCAGCATTTTGATCGTATCTGATGTACTGTATGTTAACAACCACACTGACCCTGTGGTGGTCTCTGTCCTTGCTGTGTGGCATGTGAAAGGTCTGCTGTAGCACTTCTGCTTATGGATCCAAATCCTGAAGTGCCCTGGGTCTGTGTTTTCTGTCTGTAATGATCATTCTTCCTCCAACACTGCCATAGCCACTGTAACACGAGGGAGTAAAAGCTCAGAACATTGTGCAGTTATTTGTAATTGCTACTCCCCTGCTCTCATCAGCATCATTTCAGCACTTTTCCAGTCATCCCTCTTACTGACAGAGATCAGTGATACAATTTGTGTTCCCACTCTGTATTCAACCAAAGATCCTCCTTTACCAAACCTCAGGTAGTTTCTCACATCTCCAACTTAATAGATGGTACAAGATTCTTCACAGTGTAGAGCTTTAATGTTCTTTGCATGAATTGAGGATTTGTGAGTCAGCAAACTGACCCAAAGGATCAAGTTAGCTCACAGGTGAGTGATCAGTAGCTAAACCTGGCTCACACTTTGAGTGACCAGTAGCTAAGCCTGGAAAGAGCTCTCCTTGGCTGTTGGAGCTCTGTGTTTGCTGTTTTTTGTCCCCACACAAGCCTGAGATCTCATGTCATCTGGGGTATGAGAGCCTGAGATGTTTATCAGCATTTCTACCCACAGTAGATGTTTATCTCATTTCTACCCACATTTCACAGTGGGTAGAAATGTTCCCTGATCCATTTTTCCTGCTGCACCCTTCAGCACAGGGATCTTCAGGGTTTAATACAGCCATCTCAAGGGGCAGGAGCAGATCATCGGGTGGCTGAGCAGGAGCAAGGAGTGGGGTCTGCAAGGAGTCACTTGTGTGGATCTACAGGCTCGTGTTGTTTGTGTCAAGTGATAATCCTCTGGGGATGTGAGATGCTAGCTGGAGGCCTGAGATCATCTATCTGCCAGCTCTGAAGAGTGCTGTGGGAATACCAAGTGTCCTCTGGCTGGGCTGAGCTCAGAGATTTTTTTTGCCAGTAGGAGGGGAGTGAATTTTGTTAAGATCTTGGAATATTGTCGTGGCTGCCAAATAACACCAGCACTGAGCTGGATCACATGCATGAGCAGAGCACTTGTGAAGACTGCTCATTTCTTCTTTCAGTCACGGGCTGTGGCTGCTGGCACTGAGCAGGTTCCAGGATTCAGTGCCTGGCCCTACTGTGCTCCCCAAGGAGTTTGTGGTGCTTCCCCATTGGAGCCCCCTCCGGCCTGACAGCCAGCTGCTGGCAAACTGAGCTCAGTGCCAGCCCCTGGAATTACTGCCCTTGCAAAAACTTCTCTGCTGAGGAATCAAGCTAGTTAGCAATAAAATCATAAATAGGAATCCAATTTTAAAAATGTAAGAATTTAGTCAGCTGTTTTTTTACTTACAGGAGAAAGCAGCTCCTGGGCTGCTGCCACTGCAGAGCCTCAGAATCTGGCTTAGGAGGGAGGGATTGTGTCTGGGGTGCTCTCTGGTGTGACTGTTCCTGCAGTCTGACCTCCAGCAGAGTCTGCAACATCAAAGTGGAATTGCTTCATGCAATAGGTATATCCATGGCCTAGGCAATATTTCACCCAGAGCAATTTTACCTTACCTCTGATTAAAAAAAAAAAAATCATCACAAGAAACCTGTAGGCAGGAAAGCAGTGTTCTCTTTTCATGGAAGCTGTTTTGGTGTCATGATCAGCAGGAGAGGCAGCGGCCAGAGCAAAAGCAGTGCCACTTAGCTCTGACAATGTCTCACTGTGTCCTTCTCCCTTGTAGCTCCTCTGGAGCCATCTCTGAGTTGTGGTGAGAGGTCTGCTTTACCCATGGCACAGCCAGGAGGAAAAAGTGACCTCTGTGAACAGCAAGATGTGGGGGAGGGAAGGCAGTGGGGAACCAGGCTCAGCCCCATCATCCCTCCTGGAGTTGATGCAAATCCTGCTTGGCCTTGCTGGAATCTGCTTACTGCTTTGGTAACTGGAGCTTCTCCTGAGCTCTTTAGATGTGCTGTGGCAGGTATGTCAGGCAAAATGCTATACTCGAGGTTTTCTGTAGGCTGGGGGCTGGTCTGTGCAGGTACCAAGCAAGGAAAGGGAAAGGCACCCTTCAGACTGAGTTTTATATGGAGTGTCTGGGATTAGAGAGGCCAGAAGTTTTTTATGCAAACATCCTCTATCCTATTTGAAGCTTTTCTGTTCACAGACAGAAAAAATTAGAGTTGAGTCTGCAGTCTGGGCTCTTGTGCCCCTTCTGCTGTAGGATGTGGTGAGGAGGGAATTCAGGTGAGGCAGCAGCAAAGTGGAAACTGTCTCCTCCACAGTGTGAGTCCAGGGGGCTGGACTGCATTCTGTTGTGAGGAGATAAAGATTAAACAACCCAAAATTAAAACTTTATTAAGTAGAGGTAACAGTTGCAAACAGGCTGCCTGTCCTTTGAAGCAAACAGTTGCTGAGGAGACTTTGCCAAGGCCGGTAGTGAGATGACACTTTATAAAACTTCAGGTGTAAGCCGAAAAAGGGTAAGTTTAGGTGAGATATAAGCACAATAAAGGTGGTGAGACACTGGCCCAGAGAAGCTATGAATGCCCCACCTCTGGAAGTATGCAAGGCCAGGTTGGATGGGGCTCTGAGCAGCCTGATGGCATGTATCCATGTACACAGCAGGGGAGTTGGAGTAGGTGATGTTAATGTCCCTTCCAACCCAAACCATTTTGTGAGTCAGCTGTTCCATGAGGTGTGAGTTTTACATCTGAAAATGGGGTATCAGCTATTCACATGTTCAGTGCTTTTTCAGAAAACAGATCTAACAAGAAGCTACAGTAGTGTGTTCATGTCAGGAGGGGAGCAGGTTTCAGCACTTCAGTGTTGAAGAAACTTCACTTCTCCAAAACGGTTGCTATTTGCATTTGTCACTTACAGCGGCTACTTGTAAGAATTCTCAACGTGGCATTGCATACTTTTAGTACCTTTAACTCCTTTTTTTGTGAGACCTTCTTTTTAAGCGTTTGCTCCCAAATCTGTTGAGAGTGTGGCAGAAAACATGCTTACTAACAAGTTTTTTCACACGCTGTTTCAGCTTGGGTGACTTCGATTGTGAAGCTTCTCAGGATGTTTGTGAAGAATGTCTCATAAAGGGATGATGTTGGGAGGTTGATTTCATTACAGTGGTCAGATTTAAATTCTTGTGGCAGATTTTATTGCTGAGATATACTGCATATAGACATCACTTTACAGGCAGCACAATACTTACTCAAGAATCTGTTAGTTTTGGAGCTACAGACCTGCAGCAATCATTAATTAATGTAAGAGAATGGATTTATTTTTTTTTCTAAGAGTGCAATTTTTATAGAGTTGAAAAAAAGTTTCCTGAGAAGTAACTCCTGAAATGTAACTGTTCTGAAAGTAACTCCTTTAGCTTTAATTTTACCTTAAAGGAAATAAACCAAAGGATAATGTCTTGCAGAATTTTTAAGTGCAAACTGTTCTCCCTCATTTTATTTCCTGATAAAGCTTTGTTTCTTCAGAAAGATTTTGCATTTATTTAAGATTTGACATGAATTTTGCCTTTTATTGAAAATTGACTAGTAAATGTTGTTTATTTTTAGGGACTAGCAGTTACAGCTAGTTATCATGTGTGATCAGCTTCAGCCTCTCCCCTTTCTCTTGTTTTGCCTGCTGTTACCTCTGCTTAGTTCTATCCTTTTTTTTTTCTCCTTACATTTTCTCATCTGCATTTTCCCACTTTCCAAGTTTCCTGTTTCTCCTTCAGTTACTGCCTGGGGTCTTTTTCAGAAGCGTAATTTGACCAATGATAATAATTTAGGGTTAAAGTAGAAAAAGAAGAGTCCAGAACAGAGGTCTGGAGAGTAAGAGGTACATGATGTGAAGAAGGGAGTTCAAGATGACAAGGAAGCCTTTTTCTCAGTCTGGAGGGTAAGGCAGCACTGCAGATTCTGGAGGTGGAGCAGGAAAATGTCTGATACTGGCCAGAAACATTGGGAAAATGAGGAGGAGGGATGAAAAGGGGGAAAAGGATGGAATTGGGCAGAAAATGTAAAGGCTGGACATAAGGAAAAAAAAGGTGCACCAGAAGAGGGAAGCAGAGCAAAAATCAACCCTTCTCTCCTTTTATCAATTTAAAATCAAGTTCTGCCAGACATACAGGTAGAGAATAAAGGGCATGATGAAAGCTGATGTGCACCAAGCCCTGATGCTATCATCATCATTTTTGCCTTGTAGCTCTTTTACTCATTTATAGACAGACATAATATTCTCGTGTCCTTGTCTTGCCAAAGAGTGTTGTGGTTTTATCCCCCTCTTCCTTGTGGCATCTGAGTGTCCAAGTTAATGCAGAGATGGCTCAGGATCTCCACAGAGAAGTAGATTCCTGCAGTGGTGCAGTGAGATCACTGTCTGCAGGATCCAGAGGAGAGAAATTTCCCTTGTCCTGCTCCTGCTTTAGAAAGAATTGTGAGAACTTTCAGGATTGCTATGTCACACCTGGAGTAAGATACCATTATTAATCAAGGCTGTAGGTTGATGAAAAGAGGATAACATGACTCTGGACAGATTTTAGTAATGAATGCTCTTTTAATTACCAACTGGTTATATCTGATAATCTGCCTTTCTATAATTTTACTGAGCATCAAGGCAATGCTTACTGGCCCATGCTTATGTTTGGCTTTTTAAACTTTTCTGATTTTTAAAATAGCTTTATTTTTAGCCCTGTGTAACTTCCCTGGAGTTCTAAACTGTGCTGAGTAGTTAGATCCAGGGTGCAGAAAATGCCTGGCCAATTTTTTCCAAAACATCTTAGTTCATGTTATCTGGTATTGCATATCTGAAAATGTTCATCATTAGCATGAGTATTAGGGTAATAAAAATTTCACTGCTGTCAGAAACCCTGGAAGTACCATTTTGCTGCTTTGCAGATGAAACCCAATATACTAATGAGTATTTTTGGCTTTTTCACATCATTATTGACAACTTTATTATGCTTCTCTTGTTCTGGACCACTGTGTTTTAATTTAGTCATGACTGTGTTTTGAAACTTGTCTTTTGTTGTTCCTTAACTTGTTTCAGCAAGTCTTACACTCTTTAGTCTAGAAAATCAGAGGAAAATTATAAAGAAATTTCCTTTATGTTAATTTTCCTTCTTTGCAATCTAGTCTTTAACCCTTGTTCCCTTGCCAGGCTTATGAGTGCTTGAGTGTTTTATTAGTTATTTAGTTGAAAACATTTTAGGAAATGTTTCTCTATTATGATTATTGCTAATGAGCTGTGTTCTAAACAAAAGTTGTTAGACCATCTGTGGTCTTCTCATCTGCTTTCAAATTACATTGGAAAAGGATATAATCAGAAAACTTGAGGACAGATTATAAACACAGCTTGCCTTTGTTTAGGAATAACAGGTACTCTTGAGTTCTGAGCTGTTCAGAAAAATCTTTCCACAAAAGCAGGTCCCTGGATGGGAGCTGAACTATTGAAAACCTGTTCCTTCAGGATTTCTTTCCATCTGTTGCTCTGCTGGAACAATAATCCAAGGCTGACCTAATCTCAGAGCAGCAGTAGACAAACTTTGCAACTGGATACTCTTGTTCCAAATGATTTCTAATTGCAGATTTATTCCATCAATTACACATTATCTTACTTTGGGACATGCCAAAGCCATTTAAAATCCTGTAAATTAGCATGATGTCCACAAGAAAAGGTGTGTGAGGTACAGTATCCCTGCAGCCAGCACTTGTGGTGGCAGCTTAATGCTTAGGAGTGAGGCTGTGTGAGCTGATGGGCTTTGAGTTTCTATTGGGCATCCCTTGGCCAGAGCAATTGAGAATGACCCCTTTTGTCCTGTCTGTTATTACCAGGCAGCTCTGGAAAACGAGCACTGTTGAGTGAAAAGAAAGCAGCAGATGACATTTTGTTTTCTGCACAAACTAGTGTATAGGATCTTTGTTTTTCAGACGTGGTTTTCAAGAAGATGTGCAAATATTGCTGCTATTCTGGCTGTAGCTCTTTTGTTCAAGCCTGAACATAGATCTGTGGGAGTGGGGATGTCCATTTACATTAGTGAGCTCTTCCCTTGTAAAATTCCATGGATGCCTAATGTAGAAGTATTTATATTCTGAATAAGCCTTTTTTTTTAATATTACTGTAGCACTCCTTTTCTGAAGCATAATTTTACTTCTGTAAAAAAGACATGATGATATTTTCAGAATAATTACACCTGCAGACTTTTGCCTGTGTGCTGAGATTACTCGTGCTCTTGAAAACTCTCACTGTTTTAACCCAGCAGTGAGCACGGGGCAGGGACTCCCATGTATAGAGCACAGTGGACACACTGTGATTTAAACCAGTGTCACCCAGCGTTGGATCTGCAGTTCCAGTGTTTCACAAACAGCTGTCACACACAGGTCTGGAAATCTTCTGACTTTGACGTGTCTTAGTCATCCTCATTGCTGTTTTCCACTGCTGACCAGAAAGCTTTTGTGCATTGCTGCTGTGCCAGGGAGACCTGGAGGCTGCCAGATGAGTGACCTACATTGTGTCAGTAAACAGTAGCAGGAGAACTGTGCTCACAAAGTGAGTGGGGTTTGAAAGTGTCTGCATACAGGGTTTTGTTGACATTTTCGTGGGTGATTTGAGGATCACATGAGAGGCAGGATTCTCAGCTGGACTTCCAAGTATTCCAACAGCTGCCTAGGTGGATTCATGTACTCTAATTTCTGATCATCCAGTTTTGGTCCATGTCAGTTAGAAGCTCATTCTTTATGTACAGTCACTTAGGAGGCTTCTTTTTAGTTAGAGCAGGAGACAGGAGTATTATTTGAGTTATTCTCAAAGTGTTTCAGTGCTTCCTGTGTAGACATCAGTAGGCTCAACTGCATAAATAGTTTCTGCTGAACAAAGGGTCACGTCATCTTTAGGGCTGGTTTGGTTTTTGTTAAGGTTTTAAAAGTCACTAGAGTGATGCTCCAAAAGTTCACTTGGGTCATAAATGAATAAATAGCAGTAACACAGGTCATCTTCTGCCAGCTGGATGCTGGTAGTTTCAGAATGTCAGATGCCAAGGTTGTGAGCGTGATGTATGAAGAAGGTGCTAAAGAAGCGCAGGGTTTGAATACAGTAATACTTTGGAAGACCTAATGTTTCTTCATTTCTGTCTTCTCTAAAGACTCTACCTTCCTGCACAAGTTTACTGCACCCTGGTACATCATGATCATGGAATTAGCTGTCTTTGCAGCTTCTCCTCTGCATGCCCGCCAGCTTGGGGCTTCACAATCAGCTTGGCTCCAGCACAGTCCCTGGGCCCTGCTTATGGGGAGGTAGCACCAATATACAGAGAGGGCATGGGTGGGCAGGCAGATGCAGCCTCAGGCCAGCTGCAGAACCTCAGTCAGTCTCTTAAACTTCCCACACCCCCTTCTCATCTGTTAACCTCTGCTCAACACTGCAGTCTGGACTGGCACAGCTAAATACAGAACCGTGGGAATCCTGTTTTCCACTTAGGGACTGACCTCAACAGTGGCCCTGTATGGATATGCTGGAATTACTTGGCAGTCCAACAGTGACTTCCTTAGAAGGGCAGTGAGGGGAAACAACTTGAAGGCAGAAAAACAATTTCCTCCTGTTCCTACCGGTACCAGTCAAGCCCAGCGGGTCTGGCCCTGTGCCTGTAGCTGCCAGTGGAGTCTCCTGGCCAAACAGAAAGTGAGCCCCTGTCAGCAGGCTGGGTTGGTGGCCAGACCACACAAAAGGTCATTACCAGGACATTTCAGTTCCATTATTTCTGTTTTACATGCTGTTCTGTATGATGCTCTTTATGATTCTCTTCCCTTTGGTGCTTCCCACTGTTCTGGTATTATTTACTGCAAAAAACTTGAGCTAACTAATAATAAATTCCTTGCTAACTTCACTGGGGTGGAGACCTGTTGCTTGGCGAAGTACTGGCTCCTGTATATAATTACCTGTGCCATGATGGTCTTTTAGGCATCAGGAAAGCTGTTGTAACTCTAAACGGACAAGAGGTCTTGTCAAAGACTTTTGGCATTCTGTAGGTTGGCAAGTCCTCACCTACATTGTCTTTCACCTCTGAAGAATACTTTGGGATATGTGAATTATGCAAATAAAGGTTGCTTCTTCCATAGTAGATCGGATTTATTTGTGTTTGCTAAATCTTTTTTTAATGGGTTTTTCAGCTCTGAATGACTCTGTCCTACTGTTCTTCCAGTTTTGTTGTTTGCTTTGCCTTTACCTGTAATACTTAGGTTCATTTGAGTGATAGATCCCTTACTACAGTTGATAAAGCAATGAATTTGAGTGTAGGTATCCTGGGTGAAAGCTGCCTGTACATATTATAACTTTAGATTTTGACAGGTTTTGGAAGAAGGGTCTTCTGCAAATGCTTCAGTTTGAAGCAGTTCCTTGGAGCCGTGCTTTCAAAAGTAGCTCAGATTCAGAAGTTACTTGAGGCATATCCCTAATGAATATGAATACAAAAAAATAATCATTAAAACTTTCATTTTAAAATGAAAGTTTTTGTTATCAATAGTAGTTGTTGACACCTGCAGATACCTTTAGAGTATCAAATAGGGTATATTTCCAAATAAAGCAATATTTAGGTTCTGCATGGTGCTTGGTCTTAGGCTGCATTTGCCACAAAGTGGTGGCAGCAAGGTAATACCATCTGTGAGTTCCAGTTTGTTGATAATAAACTTGTGAAAATATCTGGAAGTAACTGGACTCTGCTTTTGTGTGCAGCTGTAATTGGAAGAGGATTTTACAAGACTCTTTAATGTAGTTGGAATGTGTGTGTAATCTTTTGACCTTGTTCTTAGTTTTTGATGAGTATGGCATGTTAAGTGCTGATAATTTGGTTTGCTCTAGGCTGAAACCTGACCTGCTCTCTGCAGAGAAGATCAGATCTTCTATTGGAAGGGGCACTCAAAGGGGCTACCTTAGAAATTGCAGTGCCAGTGAAGATCTCTGAAATGTGGCAATTACTTTGGAAGGGCATGTTGTCCTAGGGACTGCTTCTCTTTCAGCCTAGTTTGAATTGGACTTTTCACCCAAAGGTTATTGTCCTTTAAATTTTCTTTTCTGTGCCATCTGGTTTGCCTCATGACTCAAGTTCAATTATTGTGAGAGCTGCTTTGTAGCCTCAGCTGGTGGAATGTGAGTCCTGGGTATGAGAGCAAGAGGCAGGTGCTTTTCCCTTTGCTCTTGGAAGGGGAGTCAACTCTCTTTGTTTAAGCCATGTGCAAATGAGTGTCTAATACCTTTGTGAAAGGAGCATGCAGCAATCATAAACAGCAGAAGGAGCTGGCCAGGAAATGGAGCCAAAGGGATTTCCTAAAACTTCTCCATAGGGATCGGTGCAGTGGACCAATCTGCACTTTGTATTTCAAGCCATCCTTTTCTGTCTGTCTCAAACAGTGTTGATGGAACTGATCTTTCTTATTTTAAGCCTTCTGTGTGGGAGGAGTAAAACTGCTTAAGTGTTTCTGAGTAGTAGTTTGCACAGTGCAGCATTGTGAGCTCTGCCTTTCCCATTCCCATTGGACTCCTTGACATATATTAAGAATACACAACATGGGTCCAGCTAGAAAATGCCTGTCCCGCCAGGTCAGTATCCCATTCCTGCCAGCAATTAACAGATGCCTCTGCACCTTTGTCTAAACCTTTCCTAGCCTCCCACCATCTATTTTCAGCTTATGAGACTTTCTAGCCATAAATCTTGCTTGTTAAAGGAAGGGTTGAAGCTAACTTTCTTTTCTCTTGTGTTTTAGAACTAAAAAAGCAAAGAAGACAGCTGCTCCTCCAGCCAAGGAAGAGAAGCCCAAATTAACCATTTTTGAAGAGGAGGTGGATCCAAATGAAGGACTCTTCGGCCCAGAAAAAGATTTCTCATCAATCGGTCCCAGAAGAAAGATTAAAGAGAGTAAATCTGTTCTATATTTGTCTAAACACAGATTATTTTATCTAAAGCATGTGTATAACTGAGCCTTTAAATTACAGTGATGCATAGTATACAGGCTAAATAATGTCTTGGAAATGTTAAGGCAAATATTCAGCTGAACAGAATCATCTGGAATCATTCAGAAAGAACAAATGAAACCTGTAGCTCTCATAGCTGTTTTTTGTAAACATTTTGAACTGGGATATTAAGGTCTGTGGGAGCTGGCTGTCCCACAGTCATTCATGCCACACTAACAGGAGTAATGTGACCTACTTTTGAGTGCAAGGAAAAAGCAGATTTACCAAGTCCTTAGAGTGCAGAGTATCACTGCACTTTATGGACTGGAAGTCTTTGGAAAAAAAGAATTGTCTGCATGATTTGTTTTTTCAACCCACCTAGCCAGATTTACTAGTTAGTGTTAGTGCAGGCCTTGTGTTACATAGCATGATTTAAATACAGCAGCTTCTGATTCCCCTTTCTAGATCTGAAGTTATTTGAAGACCCAGACCTCGGCGGGGTGGTGAGACTGGGTGACTCCCTCCTGCTGCCAGCTGCCTGTGAGCACAGCGAGGATGTGCTGAGCAGGGAGCCTGAGGAGGACACTGAGGAGCTGCTGAGGTACTCATCTCAAATCTGGCATGTGGGATGAAGGTGGTCTGATCTATTCTCATCTATTTAGATCTTGAAAGAGATGAATCTGGGGACAAAGCTTAAATACTCAGAATGCAAACTGTGAATCAATACTTGTATCAACAAGTAAAATGTGTCATGGAGCTTGGACATCAAACAATTACAAAGGAAATTAGGAAGACCTTTTGAGAGAAGTGTGGTGCAAGGAGTTGTTATGTGACTCCAGAGGAAGAGCCTTGAAGGCCCAAGGTGTGCTATCTGGTTCTTGTTTTCTGCTTTCTGCATGACACTTCTGCTTTCTGCAAATGATCCACAGTGAACCTGACCTTCACTGTGAAAAGTGGGCAACAAAGCCCAGAGATAAAGAGCAGTTCAGCTTCAGGGCTCTGGAATCAGGGGCTCTTGCCACAGGAGGAATGATTTTCATGCTGATGGCTCACAGACTTCCGTGCATGTTTCCAAGAGGGATCCTGTGCATACCGGCACAGCTGTAAAGGACTCTTTATCACCCTGTGTTTCATTTTTAATCTAGTGGGAAGGAGGGCTGGAGCTCACCATCACAGGAGGGTGTAATATGTTGCTTCTCCCTTTGTAGTGCAGCACTGGAACACATCAGCACACCATGCATTTATCCCTGACACCTCCCTCACAGGGTGGGTTCACCTGTGCTGATAATCCTCCAGAGATGGAGCAGGGAACCAGGGCTTGGAGAGACACAGGGAATCTGTGCTGCAGTAATGAGTCAAATTCCTTCCTTCTGGGTCTCCAGCTGGCATCTGAATGATGAGGCCTGCTTCCAGTGCTAATTTGTGTCAACCAGCTCCTGTTAGGATGTATGATTTCCACAGCAGGTATTAAACCCAGGAGAGAGACTCTGTGTGTGGTTTCAAAGCTTTCCTGAAGCAGGTAATTCTGCAGCTGTTGCCTTCCACCCATGGAAAAGTGCTGGCTATCTCAGCAGTAATACCTGACTGACTTTAAACAAAGGTTAAATTGGGCTGGGTGCCATCTTGCATTAGACCCTGACAGCCTACCTGATGTTTATAGAAGCTGATGGGGCAGGACATGACCTGATTTCATGCTGTGGTATACTGAGAGCAAACACATGTGTGCTTGCAATATTTTCTTGTCTGCTAGTGATGTCAGCATACAGCACTTCATCCAGAGTGTTCATATGACTACAGGAGAAGGGCCTGTTCCACTGCAGTCCTTGCATTTTTATCCACTAGAGAGAACTTCTCCATCTGTTGTGTTAGTATCTTTTGGATTATATATGTTCAGAGAGAGGTCTCTGAAGTCTGCTCTGAGACCAATAGACCATGCATTCAGATCAGTTTGGGATCATCAGCAACAGCAGCACACCCAGATGGTTATGGGAACCCATGGGAAAAGATTGTAATTTCTTTTAAATTCCAGTAGTTTTTGTTTATTCCTGATTTGTCTCAGTGCTTCCAATAGTTGATAAGTCATCAAGGTCCAGCTGGAATTAAATACATGCAATGAAGCAGAAAACCATGCAAGTGGTCCAATGGGAAAGTTGCTATGAGAATCCAGAGGGAGCTCCTGGCTGTGCAAGAGGTTTTAGCAGATAAGTCAGGATCTGTTGACCTGTTCAGGTGCCCAACACCCTCTGAAATTCCCCTGGTAAACCCAGTTCATGATGTTACCTGCACATCATAGAGGGCTGGTGAACCCAGTGCAGGGCAGTTGAGGGTAAAGGAGAAGCTGCTGTCCAAGAGGAGGGGAGGAGTGGCAGTGCTGTTTTAACCTAGTGCAACAGTTCACCTCCCCCTGTGCAAATTCACTTGCAGTCACCTGAAATCCAGTGGTAGGGCAAAATGCACTTTGTTTTCTGTTCAGCTGGAAGCCTCAGCAGAACAGTCAGGTCTCAGAAATGTAGAGGCAGCATTTGAATCCTCTCCCACCTTCCCTTCCCACCAAACTTGTGCTGAATGTTTTTGCAGGGCAGTGCCACAGGCTCTTTTCCAGGCAGTGATCCTTTGTAGTGACAAAATGTTTAGTATAAGCTGCACTCTGCAATCTCCCTGCATGGGAGCTTGAGCTTATTTTGAGGACTAGGAATAAGTCTTGCCTTTGCCATGTATGTGTTGACAATTACTCTCCTTTCCCAAAAAGGACTGAAGAAATCTCTGCAGCCCTCAGGTCAGAGTAGGAGCTGTGACAACCCAATCCTTTAGCAGGCTAGAGCTGGATATGCCACTAGAAATGGAAATGGAAACCTCTTGGTCTCTTGGACATAGTCGGTTCTGTCATACCAAAAGTTTATGTGGACACACTTTGTTGAGATCTAGGACTGTCTAGCAGGTCTGTGGTAGGTCCAGAAAGCTGGACATGTTCACTGCACTCCAGTGGAGTAGCTGAATAATGCAGATGTGGGAGCTCTCCACTGGTGCAGTGAACATTCACGTGTACCTCAGGGTCTGCTCTCAAGTGTGTGGTAGATCTGAGAAGTGTCTGACTCACTCTGAATCATGGGCAGAGTTAGATGAGAGCTGCCTAAGGCAGAGGAGGGCAGAACCTTCTTTCAGAGGGGGACGGCAAGAAGATAATATCCAGAGCAGAACACAGGAGCAACAAAATCCTTTGTGATCTTTATGGTACCTGAGTGGTTTGAGCAGCAGTAGCCCAGAGCAGTGTCAGCACAGCAGTGAATCCTCAGCAGTGGCTGTAACTCATGAGGCAGAGGCTGTTAAGGAGACAAATGATCTGCAAAATGTGCGTGGGCTGGGCTTGTCACAACATGAGGGAGAAGAGAATCTGATAAACGTTCTCACTGCAAACTGAAGACTGTGCTCTCTGTGGATACCTGCTCATATGCAATGAGAATTACTGTTTTAAATAGAATCACCAACTTGACATTAACAAGTGCTGAGCATTGAGAAGAACCAATTTTGCATTTTAAGTGCAGTGGGAGATTTCACGGGCTTTATCCCATGGGACTCTACAAAGCAGATCCCTGAAGAGGCCACAATTTGCTCTCCTGAAATCCAGGATTTGCTGAGCATCCACTTCACTGCCATGAGAGATTCAAACTCCACCATTTCATGGTCTCTGCAGCCCAGCTGCCCTGGAGCTTTACATTCCCCACCAGCCCCTCCTCATTGGTGAGAATGAGGTCCAGCCTAGCACCTCTCCTTGTTGGCTCCTTTGGTACTTGGAGAAGGAAATTGGCCTCAGTTCATTTGAGGGACCTCCTGAAATGCTTAAGCCCTGCTGGCTGTCCTTCCAACAGATAATGGGGTGGTTGAAGTCCTCCATGAGGACCAGGGTTTCTGAATGGGAAGCTGCTCCTGTCTGTAGAGTACCTTATCCCCTCACTCTTCCTGGTCTGGGGGCCTGTAGCAAACCCCCACAATAATGTCACCTGTCCCTGCCTTCCCTTTGATCCTGACCCCTGAGTCCTTGGGTGGCTCCTCAGCTGAGGCTCATGGCTGAGCTCTGTGCACTCCGCGGTCATTGGCATAGAGGGTGACAGTCCCTCCTCATGTCCCCTGCCTGTCCTTCCTGAAGAGCCTGTATCCTTCCATTCCAACACTCCAGTCCCAGGACCTGTCCCACCATGTCTCCATGATGCCAGTGAGGTCACAGTCCTGCAGGCATGAACTCTTCTGCCTCATTAATCTCAATCATGCCTGCCTGCTGTGATGGATCAGGTTTTTGTGGAAAACCAATGCTGGAATTGATCCTATGAATGTTGCAGCAGCTCTGTGTGCCTGCAGAATTACATAAATTATCACACATCCTAGCCTGAAATAATTATCACAGCTGTCTGAGCAGCCTTTCAGGAGAGATTTAATTAGCTTCACCTTTGATAATGAATAGGAAGCTGAGATGGAAGGAAGCAGCTGTGAGCACATTTGTCTGTTTCCAGTGTTGAAAAAAAGTGTCAGCAGCAGGATCCCAGTTCTCCTGCCCTGTGATGGCAGATCTGGTGTGTTCCTTCTTAGGATTGCACTGATGATCACCCTTTCAGGAGCATTACACTTTTTAAGGCTGAGGCTGTTTGTGACACTGCACCCCAGACATCCTTCAGCCCATTGAGGTTCTTGAGCAGGTTCATCAGCTTCAGGTTTGCCAAGGAGCTGTTGCCACCCTTGAAGCAGAAAATGTTTGTGTGTTCTTTCAGCAGGCATTAGCAGATGCTGAATTCAGAGAGTAACACATCTTCAACCCATCCAGGAGTCGTGTGGAGCAGCACTTCCAACACCAGTGCTCTCTGTCCTGAGAGTATGAGAACAACAATGTAGCTGGGAAAAAAGCTTTGAGAAACTCCATAGGGTTTATATGTAGATCCTTTGGGGACAGGATTATTTGGGCAATGTACAGGTGGAAGAGAAGGTTGCAATAACTGAGTCAAAAATTTCCTGACCACTCCAGGGCAGTTTATCTTGACCACTCTAGGGCAATTTCTCTTGCTTGCTATGATGGAACTGTGGGGAAAGGTCCTTGATTTGGCTGCAGTAGGTTACAGAAAACCAAATTTTTCTGTAATGTTTTTCAAGAATTTATTTCATTTCTGAGATGTATCAGGATGCTACTTACAACCATTAGAAAAGCTATAAAGTAAACTTGCCAACAAAACAAACAGTTTTTTCCTAGACCAGAAACATTAATCCTTGCCCCACCCCTTGGAACATGTATGGGTTGAGACCCACCAGATTTCCACCATCTCGCCCCAGGTTGTTTGCATTTTGACAGACATAATCAGCTCAAGGGGCAAAAGTTGCCTGCTGTCCCCTGCCCCAGCTGTGCCTTTGGCTGGTGATTGGGGAACTTTCTGGAGAGGCAGGAGAGAAAGGTTTTTAACTTTTTCAGACTGGAAAAATTGAGTTTTCTCATTTCCAAGGTGAGTGATGTAACCAGCAGGCTGATTTCCTCAGAGGGCTTCTTGTGGGACTTACCTGTACTAATGAGCCTGTTCTCTGGCACCCAGCCAGGCAGCACCCCCAGGCTGCCTGCATCCATCCTCATCCTCTTGGACTCTGCAGCTGCAGGACAAGGGCACTGTGCAGCTGCTCCAGGGAATGGTCACTGTCCCACTCCAGCTTCAGTTGTGCCAGAGAGGTTTCTGGAGGAGGGCTGATCTCTCCCAGCCCAAGCCATGCCAGTGGTTCTTGTAGCATTTAAACAATACAGACTGTCACATTCCAGTGTCCAGACATATTTCCTGGCTCTGGTTAAAATATCATTGTGAATTTACCTGTAATGGATTGCAGGGGAAAGCTGAGACAGGAGGAGAGAGATCTTCACAGCAGATGTGATGTTACAGCACTCCCCAAGGCTTCACCAAGGTATCTCTTGTACTTGGAATTAACACCAGA
The DNA here is from genome assembly GCF_047830755.1 of Zonotrichia albicollis. Classification (NCBI taxonomy): domain Eukaryota; kingdom Metazoa; phylum Chordata; class Aves; order Passeriformes; family Passerellidae; genus Zonotrichia; species Zonotrichia albicollis. The sequence goes on from NC_133821.1 coordinate 84,742,420, forward strand.
CAAAATAAAGAACATAAGATAGCAAAAGATGAAAGTCTGTTCTGCAAGAACTGCAGTTAGTTACACAACTGAGCTTCAAGCATGAGCCTTTTGGATCCTTAGCAAATTATGGGGGTCTTTATCTCTTGCTTTCATTACAGATTCTCCTCATTAAAGCATTCCCAGCAAGCAGAGGTCACTGTCCCCATCTGCATGTTGTACATGCAGACAGTCATTCCTGTCCCAAAGATCTGGTCCAGAGAGAAGGAACAAAGTCCAGAGAAATGGCATCTAAAATGTTGATGTTCTTGTGACAGCTGCATCTGTCTCCAAGTCAGAACTCATTTACTCTCTGGAAGTCCACATGCCAGCAGTCATGAAGGCTTTGTGACAGCCTTTCTTCAGTAAGGGCTTTGATTGCTTTCTTTTGGAATTCTGATAGAATTTCCACCAATACATTCAGTGAATCAGCACAACAATATGGCAAGAATTTTAAATAATGTGGTGCTGCTTTTCTTTTACAGAAATAGAAAGAGACTAATTAAAGAATGATTAATTACATGGACTCTCTGATTGTCTATAAAAAGATGGGGTGGGAAAGTTCTTCCTTTAATTTTGTTTCAGAATAATTGCTTGATTTTTTTCTTCCTCCTCCTGGCCTGGAGTTAAATATGGTGGTAGTTATGCACTGTAACAATTCATTTGCTTTCAAGAAATAGAAGTCCTTGTTTCTATCTCTGCCTGAGGCATTTTGCATTTTACCTCTTTAGTTCTGCAAAGACAGTTGTGTCTCACATGATCAAACAGCAGTGGATCAAACAGCTTGCCTAGCACTGCAGCACTGAAAAGCAGGTTTTGAGAGAAAGACCACATATTATCTGCTGTGTTCTCTCTAAGAGACTTCTGTCTAACCAAGGTCTTGAAAAAATCCAGGACAGAAAAAGGAAATTACATCATCAGCTTCCAGACTTTCTTCTGCAGAATCTTTGGCTTAAAAGCAGAACACCAAACCCCCACCCCCTAAAGACCCCCACAGCCTACTGGACTGGATCTTTTGGGGGTATTTTTTTGGCTGTGCTGAGTGGTTTTGTTGCTGTGATTAGCACAGAAATTGAATTTCTATCATCATGCCAGGTTAGTGAGCTGGATTTACTGCTGCTCTCTCTGGGTAGTGCACCTAGTTCAAAATACTGCTTCCTCCATATGGTCTCTTATGTATTATGTATTGTTCCTCTGCTTATTATGTTTTCTTTTATTTAAGAACAAAACTTTATGACATGGACACTGATTCATTCACTATTTGTTTATGCCAAGAAGGGAGGCTTCAGAAATACCAGCCTTAACAAGTTTTGTTTATTACACAGCAAAGAGAACAAGAACATGTCTTGGCAATGTGATCACAGGTGTGATACCTCTTGGATATCAGTTTGCAACAAACACAAAGGCCTGGGCTTAAATGAAATTAATTTCTTTGTAGATGAGGAATTCAGAAATACACTGAGTGTGTTTTGTAAGTTAAGTAGGATATGTCACCTACAAAGAATGATGGAAAATAAAAGACATCAAAAGTCCTATCTAAATAAAAGAGAATATAATCTTCAGAGTTACTTAGAGGATGAAGTTTGAGGTGCTGCTTGCTGTAATACCAGAGGTAGAGTTCAAGGTGCAGAACTCTGGGGCAGTGAATGGCTCTGTCCATCAGCAGATCTGCTTCAGGTGCTCCCTACTTTTAGATAGCAGTGTTCATGCTATTGATTTTACAAGAGCAGCCTTGGTTAAAAGTGATTCTTTTAAGTTTCCCTTTGGGAGTCACACGAAGATTTGTCTGACTTGAGGAATGGTTTTACCTTAAAGAGTTCTGACTGTCTCTACACCAGAAAATTTAGGGTAATCCTGATTAACTTCATGGCTGGTTCATTGTGGGTGTAGTTTTTCTCAGCCTGGGCAGTAGTGTTGTAAGTTCCTCTCAGGTTTTAATGAGGGTGAACAGGAAGAAGAAACCCTTGAAATCATGCAGTTTATCGTAGTAATAGTGGGAGCCTTAGCTTGAGGGGGGTGTAGCTCTTGCAAACCTATGGTTAACATTCAAACAGTTTCACTGGGGATGGAGGAGTAAAGTATCTCAGAGATGTTGGTTCTTTGATCATGTTCCTGGTCATCCCAGACAGTTGCCTCATCAGTTGCTTCCCAAATTATGGAAAAGCTGAGCTTTACTTTTAACTGTCTGCAGAAAGCCCCACCAGTTGTACTGCTGTGTGTTCAGGCATTTACAGCACCTCTCCTGAGGCAACTGGTGAACAAAGAGAGAAAGGGAGGAATCACTGTCCCATTTAGGAAACAGAAATTATCCCAGGGGTTCCACAGGCATCTGGGTAACCCCCCAAGATGCCTCATTGCCTGGATGTGAGGAAGTTATACACTGGATATTAGGACAGGTTTTTTACCCAGAGGGTGGCAGGGCACTGGAGCAGCTCCCCAGGGCAGTGGTCACAGCACCAGCCTGACAGAGCTCAAGGAGCATTTGGACAACTCTCTCAGGCACATGGTGTGACCCTTGGAATGTCCTGTGCAGGTCCAGGAGCTGGACTTGATGATCCTGATGTGTCCCTTCCAGATCAGGATATTCAATGGTCCCGTGATTCTAACTACAAAAGGCAAATGAGAGGAAGAACCAAAAAATACATGACTTAAAATTATTTTATTCATGCTCCAGGGACTGCCTACCTATAGGTAATGGAGAAGAAGAAACTAAAAAAGCATCTTCCTTATATTCTAGTACCATATCCTGTTCCAGTGAGTGGAGCTGCTGAAGAGAATCCTTCTTTTTCTTTACTCCATATTTTGACTTTCCAAAGGCACACAGTTCTTGGAGTCACCAGATAATCTATGATAAGGGCTCTCTTAAAATCTTTTAGCAGCTCATGTGGGAACAGAGTTGAGCATGCACAGTCTGCTGCATATCTGATAAGGTCAAACAATGCAGGTAGAAAATACCCTGAACTGTTTGAGGTGTTCTGGGTTATTTCAATAGGAATCAGCAGCAAATTATCATCAGAAAGAGTTGTTGTAAGTGGTCATAGATTGCAAAACTTCTTCAGTGTCCCAGAACTAAATATGAACATGGGATTTTAAAATCCATTAGGGTTTACAGTTTCTCATGATTGAGCATGGGGATGCTCAATCTCAGTTTTGGGTGATGGGGATGAAGAGGAAAGAGAGTTGAATGTGGATAATTTTACTTTCCCATGAAAATTTATGGGGAAGCAAAGCATCCTGTCACAAAAGCATTTTCTTCCCAAACTAAAATAAAGTTTGGTGGTTTTAGTAATCAGTAATTGCCTTTAATTTAGACATTTGAAAACATGCTGTAAAATTAACTTGTATAAATTAACTTGTATAGCTACATTATAAAAAAGATTGTTCTTATGGAAACTTCTATGGAGAAAGAAATTTATCAGAGTATATCCTTTCCTGCAGAAAGTTTTGTTTTGAAAGATTGAATTTTCTTACAGAACAAAAAGCAGTTCAGAAATTCCCAGGATGTTACTCATGTTTTCTTTTCATTCCAGAGTGGAAGATGATTTTGAGAAACTCTTGGAGGTTACCTCCAAACCAAAACCTAAGGTCCCACCAAAGCCACCTCTGCCTCAGAAGCCTGCAGTTGCCCCCAGGAGCACTAATTCACCTTCACTGGCAAAGCAAAAGGAAAACAGGATTCAGACAATGAATGAAGTGGACATTCTCCAGTATATCCAGGAAAACGAATCCATCAACAACCAGGATACCAGTCTTTTTTGAACATATGTATTTTAAAATGTCCTGATGGCTTCTTGGCCCCACCTCCCAGTGTGCTGCAGTGACAGCAGCAAGAACTGCCCAGGTGTTTCTGCTGTCACAAGGCTCATTTGTGTACCAGGATACAGAGAGCAGCAGGTCTGAGTAGCAGAACCTCCCTGAGAGGTTTGCAGAACACTACAGCTGTGATCTAATGTTGCCTTAGATTTCCAGGGTTTCACAGGGAATGTGAACAAGGATGCAGCACTACAGATTGTCTACTGCTATTTTAGTATCAACATTGTACAGTTTTGGCCAGTTGATTGAAAATGGTGAGGATGTTGTACACATGGCAACTGTGAGTAATGTCCAACAAATGGTCTGAGGCATGATAGGATGCTGTTCCTGTCATTTTTAGATAGTGTTTTTCAGCTCAGTGGAAAGGCCATTTCCCTTTTATCCAGTGTGTTTTTGTAGAAGCCTCTTCCTCCCTGACTTGTATTTTGGTAATTTTTAACAGGAACTGCTAAATGTAGTTAACAGTTCCTCTGTCTTCCCATGGAACATTGAAATCCCAGCTAACCCTGACAATCTGCTGCCTTAATTGCTGCACAAATGCCAGCTTGTAAGAGAACTTTAGGCCTGCAAAGACCATGCTATGCATCTCTTGATTCCCAGGGAGAATAGCAGATGACTGGGGGTGGCTAAGAACACTCTCCAGACATAGATGGAGGCTGCAGTGCCCAGGAGGTTTGGGTGCTGTAGGACTCCGGTGAACTCCAGATTCACAAGGGCTGATTTTTTCCAGCCAAATCTTCCTGGGTTTCCACTGTAGTTAATGGAAAGAGAGAGGGGCTTCTCCAGGAGGTCATTCAGTGCAGATGTGTTAATGGAGGAAATGTGAATTGCTCTCTGGAGTCACTCTTTCTCTCCTATTCCTTCACTTCGCCCAGAATTTTTAAGAACCAGGCATGGTGATTAATTCCGCTAAGCTAAAATGAGTTTGTGTGATAAGATGGTGGTCTGTTCTTTACCATGTGATGTTTAAGACAAGGGAAGACAAACTTGGCATTATCTAGAGGAAAAAAAAATAGGAAGAAAATATACTGGAGAAATTTTAATATGCAAGAGAAGAAAAACATTGTAGAGTAGGTATCCAAGACTTTCCCCCTTCTTGTCAAACTCAGGCACTCTGGTTGAAGATACTAAATTTACACCCAATGTGGGCTTATACCTGCTGTCATGCAGTTTCCTGAACTCATTCCATGTGTGGTCTGGCTAGAGATGAAGACAAGCTCCCCAGAGGGAAAATATTAATATATTTAAGCCATATCATCATCTCAATATTTGCCTTTCTAATATAGAACAAAATAAATAGAAAACATTATCTATTTTTAATAATGAAATTATTTCTATCAGCATTTCCTTTTTAAGCCAGTGGGAAATATTATAAAGGTATTTTGGTTTGATGGGACAGATAAAATATAGCCATTGGTTCTCCTCTGTGTATGGTATGTTTTACTATAATAAAACATTTTGCTAACCTGCAGGTGTTACTGTTGTTGCTGTTGTTCTCTGGGTTGTACAGTAGCAGCAAAGAATCGATTCCATTTAGCTCAGGAGTGCTGTGTGGTGTTAAAGTGTAAATAACTATGAAACTGAAAATATAGCTGTGCTCATATTTCCTTTGAGAACAGCTAAAGGCAGAACCAAAGGTATTACCTGGTCCTGTCTGTCCCCCCAGTGTCCTGGTGCAATTAGGAATAAAGAAAGTGAATAAAAGCAGCCAGGAGAAAATAAATGCCTTGCCTAAGAACAGGCAGGGAATAGCAGGTAGGAAAAATTAATTCAGGGCAGCCTTGGTGTTGCACTCTCTGCTGTCATGAACAACCACTATATTTAACTGAGGGCTCAGGGAGCATCATCTCCATTTTACTCAGCCCTGTTTGGGAACTCTGCCTGCATTTCTGTATTTTTGGGCCACAGCCCACCCATCTTATAGCCTGGACACTGCTAAAACTTCCCAACTGCAGGCCATGGATTTAGTGATCAATACAGTGAGTGCAGTTCTTCACCCTCCTTTAATGGCCAAGGAATATTTTGCCCCCCAGTTCTCCCTAAAATTGTCAAATAACCTAAGCACAGGGAAGGAAGAGCTGTTAATTGTTTCCTGTGCTAGATTTTTAAGCTTATTTTGAGGTCAGTATTTTACTTCAGAAAAAAAAAATAATCTAGCATTCCTGTCAAGAAACTAATATAAAAGGATCCTTCATAAACCCTGGTGTTATGCTTTTGTTTTACAATGCAAATGCCTAGCTGCAGTCATATTTTTGGGCACTAAGAGGTGAGTTACAGTCATTGAATACATTATATATAATGAATCATTATTATACAAGAGAAGAATGTCAGACAAAGGTAGCTGTGAAAAATTGAACATACTATTAGAAATGACATAGGGAAACTATACAACATACTTTGCATCCTGCCAGAAGAGAACTTTAATTTTTTTCTTTCTTTAATATTTTACTTCTAGTAGCAGCTATTTGATTAGCCTGCTCTTGACAACTCTTGAAATTCAATTATGGACTCTAATGTAGTTCTTGGCTGACAGTCATCACCTTCCAACATCAGTAATAGAGTTCATCAAAAGATTTGACAAGAGTTATATTTAAATCCTTAAAAAAGATGGGGAGGTTAGTTAGAACTCATAATAGATACCGCTATTGCCTTATAAGCAGCTTCTTGTTTTGCATAACATTCTGCTTGCTCTGTGGTACAGCACTCATTGACAAGTAACACTGTATATTTCATTATTTGGGTCACAGTTAAACAAATTATTTCCCCAAGCTGAGTATTTCACAGATGAGTTGTGGGTCATCTGCTCAGGTCTGTTCAGTTGCTGAATTTTTAGGAAAGCTAATTCCTATGTAGCACTTAAGGCCTAGTTCTGTCAGTGACAATTTGGGTTGAGTTGTAAAACAAAATATTAATTGAAAGCGATATTTCTGCTAATTTTTGCCCAGATGTTAGCTTCTGCAAAGAAGCTGAGCTGGGTACAGCAGAATACACAAGTCAACCTCTGATTTAAGGCCATGAAAATCCAGCATGCTCAAGGGCAATACCTACTGTAAATGAGCAATCCCTGAGGCTGTTAGATTTAATACTGAGTACCAGAAAGCACTGATGTTTCACTTAAAAATGTGACTGTCACTAATTCTCCAAGGAGTCTTGAATCTTTGTGTGAGCATGCATCAACCACATTTCATCTCAATTGAAGCGATCACACATTTGTGACAGTTTAAATGTCTGTGGGCCAAGAAGATAGAAGGCTTTTACTATGAAGTTTTATCTTTACTTTTTATCTGCATTCTTACTTTTCATCTCAACATCAAAAACTAGAGTAAATTAAATCACTTGCTTTCTGTATTGTGCCCATTTCTTCCTTTATCTTTAAACCCTCCTGATCCAATTGTTTTCAGCCCTCACCATATCACTGATCTTCCTTTAAAGCCTCCTGCATTTTGTTATTTCATGTCATGCATTGAACCTAATGAAGAATTCAAGTGATGGGAATATCTTGTGCACTGCTTTCAGTAAAGATACTAGCACTGGAAGGTGGTAAATTAAATTAATTTTCAAATTAAGTGCTGCTGTGAGAGTTCAGAAGTCAATAAAGCTGCTTAAAGGATTGATTAGTTCTAGATATTTAGGGACTAAGTTTTATTCACACCAAGATGTTATGGATGCCTAAAATTTAAATGGGGTCAAGGAGACACCAGTTAGACTCGTGGAAGGGAAATCAATTGATGGTTATGCCACTCAGAGCTTGGAAAGTCCTTCAGTTACAAGTTACTGCAAACAAGGAGAATACTCAACAGCCAAATATTGTCATATTTCCCTAGAGTGATTTGCTCTTGGCTGTTTAAGGAATACTGTTCTGGGCTAACCCAAAACTCCCATGGAATGAGTCACTCAGGGAGGATTTGATGACTGAGGGAACAGAACATATTCAGTGCTTTATCACCCTGCTTCCCAGCACCCTCCCAAAGATCCCTCCACTAGCCTTACAACAACAAAGCAGGTTCTCCCATTTACTCAGGAGAAAGTCCTGGAGCCAGTGGAAATTCTGATTTCCAATCTATCCTTTTTCAAAAGCCGTTTTTGACCTTTAGTGAGCAGTAAAAGTTCAGATGGTATCAGAGGAAGATTCCGACAATTCTTGAATGCCCTTCCAGATCCAGATCCTCTGCTCTAGTGAGGATTCTTCATCTGGAATACGACAACAGTTCTGGTGCCCCTAATAGAAGAAAGACATGGAGCTGTTGGAGTAAGTCCAGAGGATGCCCTGAAGTTGGTGAGGGCACTGGAGCACCTCCCCTGTGAACACAGACTGAGAGAGCTGGGGCTGTTCAGCCCAGAGAAGAGAAGGTTGTGTCCAGGCCTCCTAGCAGCCTCCCAGTGTCTGAAGGGGAATACAGGGAAGATGGAGAGGGGAATCTTTTCAGGAACTGTAGTGATAGGACAGGGGAAGGCGCTTCAAAGTAGAGGCAGGGTTAGATTAGATATTAGACAGGTATTATTTACTGTAGTCATGCCCAGACACTGGAACAGGTTCTCCAGAGAAGCTGTGGATGTCCCTGGAAGTGTTCAAGTTGGATGCAGCTCTGAGCAACCTGGTCTACTGGAAGGTGTCCCTGCCCATGACAGGAGGCTTGGAACTGGATGATCTTTAAGGTCCCTTCCACCCAAACTGTTCTGAGACTCTGATTCCAGCCTGGATGGGAAGGTTAGGATACGCTACAGTTTGCTTAGGATGCCACACCGAAGAGGTTTAGCAGAGTAACCTGGCAATAAATGGGCATCATCACAACATCATCAAATGGCAGTGGAATACCCCCCCACAGAGCAGCTGATGTTATTTATGATTTTTTTCAGCAAGGTACTCAGGAACCTCAGAGTCTGAAGTCATCAGCAAATATAAAAAGACGTGTCCTGGACTGAAAAGGAAGTAAGTTTTTGGGGAGTTTGGTGGTCACAACCCACTGCCCCTGCTGCATTAACAGCTACCATGATTTGTTACCCTCAGATATATTGGTTTTATTATCAAGTACCAAGGAATCACAGTATTAAATTAGAGATTTGGAAATTAGAGATTTGGAGCTGTTAAAGCCATGGGGAAGCATTATGGTCAGTGTGACATCCTCCTTGTGGTCCTTCAGTCACCAGAAAATCCTAACAATGTATGAAAACCTATCATTTTGTTGGGTTTTGGTAAAAGAAATGCAAGCCAGTCTCTCTTTGAACTCATTAAATACTCCCAGAATGCAGTTCAGCTATTTTCTACCAAAAGCAATGTTTCTGATGTCATCAAAATGTTGCTTCCTGTGACTGCTGTGAGGGTCATGCTCTCAATCTAAGCTGTCAAAACCTGGTGCAGATCAGAGGAAGCCTGGTCGTGCTGATGCTGGAGAGAGGAGGTAAAGGAATGGGATGTGACACCACTGACAGGCTTGGAGGGCACCACTGAGAAACAGGAGAGACAGGGCAAAATGAAAGGAGGCATCTGCCTGATTTATACACACAGCTCCAGATCCATTCAATTCCCCTGAAATATCACAGCTGTAGGACTGGAATCAGCAATTAGCTCAGTGATTCTGTGGTGAGAGGAGCTCCATGGTTTTTCAAATGAACATAAAAGAAAACAAAATTATAAAATTCCTGGGGTATTTACAGAGCACTTTTCTTATTTCTCTGGTAATCTGTCTGCCTTTTAAGTCCTCCCAGAGATTTTGTCTAACACTCATAAACTTCTGATTTTTCTTTGGCAATAATGGTTTAATGATACTGATTGTACTCCAGAAGAGCTTAATGAAACACTCAATTTGGTAATGTCTGGCTCTGTTAACAAGTTCTTACTGTGAAAAAACCAATCATTTATTTACATTGGATGCTGAGAACAAAACTACCTAATGCTTCCCTCCTGTCTTAAGCAATCAAATCTGCAGGCTACTATGATTTGTTTTCCTGTTTATGTCTACCCCATCTTTACTTTTTATAGCTTACTTATTTAATCTTGTGTGCAGTCCCCAAAAGGATTTTTTTATGTCCAGAACTACATTCTAATTATAGCTGCAATGCCTACCTAAAAAAAAAAAAAAAAAAAACCAAAAAAAAACCAAAAAAAAAAAAAAAAAAAAAACCAAAAAAAAAACAAAAAAAAACACAACCCAAAACAAAACAAACAAACAAACCTAATTTACGTGGAATTGTGTGGAAAATTCATCTTTTTCATGAGGAATGAGAAAAGAAATCTGAGCCTGTCTTCATCAGTGGTTTAGTTTAGCTCAAGGGAGCATTTTCATAGCACATGTGGCTGGCTCACCTAACCCTACTGTGGTTCCCATCACAGAGCTGCCATGGCAGCAAACCAGACACGTGGGTCCAGAGACTCACCCAGAGGTGGAAACATCCTCCCCCAGGTGTGGGCACTGGGGTCTCACCACCAGTTCTTCCACTCTGCACCTGGTAGTAAACTGAGCCCCAAACCCCCTGAACTCAGCCAGTTCCCTTCCAGCTCTGCAGGGAGGGATTGTAGGAAGGGAGCAAAGGGAGGAAAGGCAAAATCTTAGGAATATTCAGGTGTTCCATGGTCTGCAGGGGCTGGAGTGGGTTTCACAATAGCCAACCAGGTCCCCTCCTGTAACAGCTTGGTCTCTGATCTTCTGTCTCTGCTGCCCAGGCTGTTTGTGAGTTTTGCATTAAGCAAACATTGGTCCAACTAAAGGAAAAAATTGTATTGTGTGGGGATGTCAGGAGAGAAAACAAACTCCTGCTCTCAAGTAGATATCCTACTTGCTGTAAAATCCCTCCTAGGTTTCTTCTTCTAGGAATCCTGTTTCTTTCCAGTTTTTCAGCTAGGGAGATAATGCATGATTTTGGCACTGCCTTGATTCTTTGCTGGAGAAATGGAAATCAAAGTCCCTGTGGCTCAGAAGGGCAAAGGCCTGCATGTCTGCCCTCCTGAGTAAGCAGGCAGTGCACCAGGGAAAGCCAGAAGAAATAAAAATTTCCTTTTTATTTAAAAAGAGAGAAGACTCAGTCCCAGGCCTGGTTTAAAAACCTGTCACTGGGGGTCACTATGAGATGCTGTTGCTTTCTCCCATTTCCAAGCTGGCACCACACAGGCTGGATGGGCTCTGGGTGCCAGCTCCGTGCCACCCTGAGGTGTGCCTTCAGCCAAGGCTGACAAGCAAAGGCTTTCTGAATAGTGCTGCATCTCCTCATGTACCAGCTCCAGTTTGCCCATATTTCCACATGTGTGCATGATGACTGGGTTTTGTAGGGTAGCCATGAGCTGACCCATCTCCATTTAATGCAGTAATTAGCAGACTGACTGCCTTCCCCTCCCAGATACCGACCCGCAGTGGCTCCTCCCCTAAATCACTGCAGGTGAAATCTGTAATGTCTTCATTTACCACGGTATGTTTTTTCCTCCCACTTCCGTTGCTGTTTCTTTATTTTCCTTTTTTTCCCCCCTTCTTTTTCTTTTTCCCTCTTGACCTGCAGATTTTCCAGCTTTGTTAAAAAAAATCATGGCGTTTCTTTTGTTCAGCCAGAGGATAAGAAGAAAAAAATGGGGAGTTTAGTGGAAAAAAAGAGAAGCTTCCCTAGAGCCGTGTTTGAGTAATGAATTCCGTGTAATTCCAGCAGAGATGCACACAGGGCAGCATTAGGATCCAGTAAGAGATCCCAGGTGCCACTGCTGCCTCCCCTGGCTGGGAGCACTCTGCTCCTTGCTAGTGACAGTCCAAAAGGTGCTGGGGAAGGTGACAGCGCTGTGCCCTGCTCTAGGGCTGGAGCATTCACCCCTGTGACTGCCAGAGACCTGCTGCCCCCTTTCCTTTTCCTGTGGCTATTTTAACAACATGAAAACAGCTCAGTTATTTTCAACACTTCAGCAGAGACTGGGATTTAAGGCTTGGGAGTCATTTATAGACCCTGTGTTCCTCTCTGTCTGACAATATGTAAATATATAGTACATATGAGAACATGGAAAATCAGAGAGGCTCTTTAACCTTCCCACAGTTAAAGAGGGACTCTGTAGCAGAGCCAGCAAAAGATTTGTCTGGTTTCATATCTTGGCCATGAACCTCAAGGCTAAACTAAAAATATAAACCAAATAATCCTGTGGGTTAAGGGATTTTCTGATTTGTTTTCACATTTTTGTGATGTGCATAAGAACGACCTGAAATATTCACCCTCTAAAAAAAAGTTTGCCCCTTTTCTGTGTTTTCTTAGAAATTTGGGGATATGTTTTGTCTGCTAGACAGACAGTGAACTGGTCCCATTGTGACAGAAGAAAGGAGGGAAAACTATCTATTTTGGTACTACAGTTTTTCATTTCTTTTCCAGTTGATTTTCTATTGAATTTTAAAATATGCAACAATATTTGTGAGAAAAACAATGCTTGTTAGGATTGCTAAAGAATTTTCCCAACACTAAGGGTGTGAGAATCTGGGTTTCCTCCTATTTTTCCCAATCAAATATAAAAAGGAAATGACTGACCTTTAAAAATAAAAGAGGAAAAGCTTAAGTGTTTTCTTTATTATGTCAGAAAAACTAGTCCAAACTCTAAATTACTTTAAAAATCATCTTTCCCCCATCAGTCTTAAGTCCTTGAACCAGTCATCATTCAGTCACCACAGCCTTCCCAGAATCAGGACAAATAAAACTTCTACTGGACTGGTGTCAGAACACTGTAAGACAAGACTTCTTTGTTGTCATTATAGTGCAAGAGTTCTATTGTCATTACATTGCAAGGGTTCTACATTGCCAGAGTTTCATTCCTCCTTGATGTTTCTCATAGGCAGCTCCTCCAGGCCCTGACTCTTCCTTGCCCTCACAGCAACAACTGACTCCAGTTCCCCTCAGCCAACCAATCCACTCTTTTATAACACTCTGCTGATTGGCTGCAGATGCGGCCTGTTAACATCAGGCCTGCTCCTAATCCTCAGTAATTGGCTCAGCTGCAACTCCTTAGGGGGTAAGATTACTTTCTATACTACCTTCATTACCTACATTCTGTTCCTCTACATTTCTTAGTGAAACCCAGAGATGCCTGGAGAGGCACAGACACAAGAAAGCTGCTGGTGTGGCTTTTCCCAGGATGAAGCACTGCAGACCTTGTGGTTTGTTAAAAGAACAGGTCTCGGGGCTTTAGCTGGTCACTGTGACCCCGAGATGCGTTAGAAAGTCTCTTTTCCCAGCCTGGTGCTCGAAGAAGGAGTCAGAACTCTTCATTTTTCATTCTCAAGTTCGTTTATTGTTTCTTATCTATAAAATTCTTTCTCCTGACCTGCGAGGTCCCCTCAGCAGGACAGACAGAGGCATTCTGCCTGCCCCCGGTGCGGTGTAATCTTTTTATACTAAACACTACATGTACAATATTTACAGTTACTTCCCAATACCTATCACCTATGTTAGACAGTCAGCTTCTACTCTAAACCGATCTAAAAGTGCCAACATCACAGCAGAAGATGGAGACTAAGAAGAAGAAGGATAAAGGCTGGACACACCCAGATTTCTCCATCTTGCGCCCTGAACCCTGATTCTAAAAATCCCCAAAAAAATCTATTTTTCCACCCCGTGACAAACTAATTATTATTCTACTTATACTTTCATGACTCGCAGATCCTCATATAAAGTTGGTAACTTGCTCCATGTGTCATAATCAAAGTCATTGTTGTCTTGGGCTCTGTGCCAGGGTCTCTGAGCCCCCTGGCAGGGGACCTGGCAACCCAGGACAGACAGAGGGATGTCCTGGGTTCCGACAAACAGGTACTGGCTATAGATAGGGGATAGGCCCCTTTCCCTGTGGTTTTGCAGCATTGCAAAGTGGCTGCTCGAGAAAAGGAGAGGAGAGGGGAGGAGAGGACACAGCACCCTTCCTGCTATTATTTCCCAGCTGATTACATGTCACAAATGAGACAATAATCCCATTTGGCACCTGGCTAAACCAATATGAACATGATCCTTATTAGAATTAAGCGGCAAATTATTCCTGATGCAGATAAATACATCTAGCCATTTCCTTGATGTTTTTCTTTCCTGTTTTCAGTTCCTTAAACTTTGCCAGGTTTTAATTGTTCAGGATAACATTTCACATGCCCCATTATTTGGCTCCACTTGAGACAGTAAGAATGCTTCAACTCAAACAGCTCATGAGTCTTCATATGAAGTAGTTGTAGGAAGTTCTAGTTATATTTTTTCTTAAAACTGTGGGTGAGAAGGCTTTATGGTCTCAAAGCTTGAGAGAATGGCTTGGGAATCAGCATAGAAATCACTTGGATGTCAGGGTTGTTCCTTTTGGTTTATTAATCAGAAGCAGACAAACACCACATCTTCTGAAATCTGTGTGTATGATAAGAGAAAAAAAAAAAAGGAAACAAGAAGAAAAAGGAAAAAGCCTGATGTATAAACTGCCAGTACTGAAATATTGTGGGCAATTCTGCATTTTGCCATGAACGTGGTCTCCCCCGTCAGTGTCCATCTGCAGCTGGTCACTGGGCACAACATCTCTCCTCCAATAGCTCAGTGCAGGAGGATGCTGAGCAAGACCTACACAACTCTTGGCCACCAGTGTCCTGCTCTGGAGGGGCTGTGGCACGTGGTGATCTGGGGACAAGACAGACCTGGGGGCCAGCAGCTGCAGGCCAAGCAGATATTAGACATCTGTGCTTAAGCAAAGGAACCTCAAGGATGGTGCATCTCATCCCAGAGCTGGCAGCTGACACCCTTTTATAGCCTGTGAAACAACTGGTGTTTCCAGGTTGCTTCATCTGACCTCCATGTAACCCAGGGTGAGGTGACAGAGCCTCTGGAAATGCCTGATCTCCTCTCCAAGGGACCGTGGCCAGCTCGCTCAGCTGCAGGCTGGGAGCATCTAAAGTTAGGTGAAAGGGATCCTGCCTGAGGAGCCTTTCTCCAAGAGTCAGGCTGGGTGTCCCTGGGCTGTAAGCAGAGGAGGCAGCTGGCTCTCAGGAGGCTGTTCCTGACTGGGACCCATCAGCTGGAATCGTGCCATGAGTGTTATTTTGGCCCTGTTCTGCACATGTGCTCGGGGTTGTTTGTTAACACGCGAGCCAGCCTAAGCATGCACTGGCACTGGGTACACGAGGGGAAATGGAGAGAGAGTGGCTTGTCCCAGGAGGGACTTGGCTCCTCTCAAGCCATGAAGGTTAATCTCCTGGGGAACAGAGGTCTGTCCCTCTCTGAGAGGTGCTGGCCTTGTGGCAAAAGTACATTTTCACAGGCAGTTTTAAAAAATTGCTTCATGAATGTTAACCCTGGGAGGGCTACAGAAGTGTTGGGGTGGACACCTAGAGCATCTACCCATTGAGAGGGAGGCACAGCTCTCTCTCCTCTAAGGGAGGCACCCAGCAGCTGACCTGAAACACAAAGCACAGCCCTGGGCACATTCTCCCCAGACATGTGTTTAGCACAGTTTGTTCCACTGACCTGCAATAAGCAGCTGCTCGAGTGGCCATGTGGGGCTGGGCTGGGCTGGGCTGTGGGCAGCAGGAGCTCCTTGCCCTCTCTAGTTCAGCACACATGAGCTGCCACACTGATACTTGACTACTGCCTTTCTGACACCCCAGTGAAATAAATTCACCTGAACCTGAAACCTGTGCCTGGTTTAAAATAAATTTCCACGGATATTTTGATCTTAAAGGGATTACTACCCTGGGGCTTTTGTACCTCAAGTGAATATTTGACATTGCCTTCATGTCGTATAGGAAGGATTGGCATTTAATTGGAGTCTTTGGGAGTGTTGAGATATTTCTCATTACAGAAGCTGGGGGAACACCAGAGTCCAGGTGCTGGGTTTCATGTGGACAGACACAATACTTGTGTGATCTGCACTGTTGTGCAGTAAAAATGGCAGGGAGTGACTTGCTGGGTATTACTATTGTTCATTTGCTCCTACAGCCACCTTCCATTTTCCCATAGGAATAGCTAACAGTAGAGAGTCTAATAGGTTTCCAAATGTTTCCCTGCCTTTCAGGGTAAAACTGCTGGGTTTAGAGTTAGGTTAAAAGACTCCAAAAATTGCTTCAATAAGCTGAAATTTCTGTTGATAATGAAACCTTGCAGAAACCTTTGCTTCAATCGGCCAATTAAGTTCCTAATCTGAGTAACTCCTCTGCCACTGGGATTTAAAAGACAAAAAGTCAGGCTGAGATGAATGTGCTAACAAAACCCTGATGCTATCAAAACCCTCAGCTCCATGGCTGGCCTGGGCCCACACATCAGCGCAGAGCTGGGGAGCACTGAACAGCCAGGGTGCATCAGCACATCCCTGGGATAGCAAATGCCACTGCTGCCATGTCCTGGGGACCATGGCAATGGGTGTCCCAGCAGAGATGCTGGCACAGAGGGTGGCACCACCTAATCACCACCTAACAAATGTGTTCTCCTTCAACATCCCTGCAGTGACTCCTGCTTCCTGCCCCCTTTTCATGGCCACATTCTTCAGCAGGTCTGGTTGCCCTCTCCTGGGGAACATCATTCCGATACTACATTCTCTAGAACTCCCACCTGGGATGGTGAAATCTAAGCCTCGGTCTAGGAAAGCCTGACAGTGCTGTAAGGCTCAGACATGGTGTGGGAGGAACCTCCTGCCATGAGAGGAATGATCCTCTTGGCTCCCAGCAGTACTGCCCAATCTCGTCTTGCCACAGCCTACTCACATAATTTCTGCTCACGTGTTTATTAAAAAGCACTGACAACCCAATCACTGGTAGCTGATTCCCTGCAGGACCTCCAGCACTGAGACCAGTGGCACAGGGGGATGACACTGCTGTAGGAGTGGTCCATGGTGTGAGCTGGCCCCCAGACTAGGGACCACCAACCACCTCGGTGTCTGTGAGAGACTGAAATGTTAAGGGTTAATGACTCAAACAGTCGGCCATTTGTAAAAGCAGCAGGGTGTGCTTTGCTGAGCCCAGGTTTGCACCCCTAGCTGAAGGGGAGAAGGAGACCTGTTGGATGTGTGGTGCTGAAACCTCTGATGTGCACAAGCACAGCCCAGGTGCACACCCACCACTGGAGGATGACCATGACAAACCAACCTTTGTTTAGCAACTCCCTGATTTTTGAGCCAAATAAGAGAAAAAGCTGATAAGAAGCAGATCCACCCTCGATGGATCAAGACTGCAGCCATCACTTTGCAATAATCAAGTCTCATTGCTAGATCCTCGAGTTATGGTACTCTTGTATTTTCAGAGCCCCCCGTAAATGGAAGAAATGATGCATCTGACTCCATGTTCTTAGAAGGCTAATTTATTACTTTATGATACGATATTATATACTATACTAAACTATACTAAAGAATACAGAAAGGATACAGACAGAAGGCTAGAAAGGTACTAATGAATCTCGTGACTCTTTCTAGAGCCTTGACACAGCTTGGCCATAATTGGCCAATGAGTGAAAACACTCACACCAGGAGCCAATGAAACAACCACTTGTTGGATAAACAATCTCCAACCGCATTCCAAAGCAACAAAACACATGAGGAGGAAGCACATGAGATAATATTGTTTGCCTTTTACTCTGAGGCTTCTCAGCATCCCAGGAGAGAAATCCTGGGCAAAGGGATTTTTCCAGAAAATATGACTGCTGCATGGTACCTTTCGTCTCTACTGTCTACTCTTTTCCTTTTTTTCTCCGTCTTACTTTTCCTTATATATTGTCTTAAGTAATGCTTTTATACTTTTGTATTGTTATATTTGTATAAAAGCATTACTTAAGACAATATCACTTTTTCAGTGATGCTATAATGGACCACTGAAAAAGTCCTTCTGGTGCCTGGCACCCCGGGCCAGTGCAGGTTGACTTTTCTTAAAGGTCCAAGCCAAGCTTGGGGACTGCAGCTTTGCTGGAAGTCACAACATGAGGGAAGAGCATGGCAGTTCTCAGAACTCCCTCTTTTCTTGCTATGCTGCATGAGTTTTTTACACATACTCAGTCTCAAGGAGGATGCCTTTGAAATAAATTAATTCCCTGTGGTGGTTTGACCAGGAAGAAGTGGGAATTCTGGGATGCTGTGGTCAAACCAATGGATGTTCGGAGTTTGATACTGACACCTGGTGTAGCCAGTGGGGTTTGGACACACCTCTGAGAATACACAGGGGTTAAAAAGCAGAGCTCTGGCCCTGGGAAGCTCTCTTGGGACATCGAGGAGAAGAGGTCGGATCTCTCTCCCCTGTCCAGCCGCTGCTGCTGGGCTGGGGAGGGGCAGCCATGCGGTAGGCCCGGGGCCTGGACAGAGATGGGGGTGAGAAGGCCCTCGAGGATGGAAGGGTGGAGGAGCCCCAAGAGACATCGGGCAGACATTCCCCCCCCCTCCCCAGGAGGGAGAGAGGAGAGCCGGCGACACCGAATGTGATAGCAGCCGGCCCAGGAGGAGAAGGGGGGGGGGGGGGGGGGGGGGGGAAGAGTGCCTGGCCGGAGCAGCAGCGTGTGTGGGAGTGCCGCAGCTCCGGGACAGACAGAGACTGAAATTTTTAACCCCTTTCTTTCATGATTGGGGCCTTGCAAAAATGCTAATCCTCCTCGAAGCTGAATAAGAAGGGAGATAGGAGATGAGATGAGACAAGGACCTGGCCTGAAGGACGTAGAGAAGACTGGCTGAGTGAAGAGAGAGATGCTTGGAGTGGCCTTTTGGCTGGACTTTTCTTGTGGCCATGGACTCAGTTTGTTCCTGTGACACAGAGACTGCACTTAGGGGGAGGCAGTGCCTCAGAACCAGGAGGGTTCATCGTGGGGACCCCTCGGCCCCAGGGGGTTGGAAAAATATGGGGGGGACAGATGTCCCAAAGCAGAGACTGTGCCTTTTTGGAGTGAGACAAGGCATCCTTGAAAGACAACCCTAAAAGCAGCTCTGGTCCATGCACGGTGGTGAGAGCACTGGGCATGGAAGGAAGATGTCACAAGCGGCAAAAGGACTTTTTTTCCGGGCGGTGCCGAGTGACATTGGAAGCACAGAGGTTTCAGCGTGTTTCCAGGGGAAGCCTATGGAACAAGAAGGACTCCTCTCCTCTTCATGAACTGAAGTTTGAGTATACTAAAGTGTGGTGCCAGGCTGGGCGGTTGGTGATTTGGGAGAATGTATCGGATTGGGAAATTCAGGTAGTGGGGAGGAGAAAAGTGGTTTTTTTTGTAAGGTTTTCAATTTTTTTTTTCCTTTTCCTTATAGTTTTTCCCTATTTTCCTGTAGTTTAGGTAATAAAGTGTTCTTTATGTTTAAGCTGGAGCCTGTTTTGCTTATTCCTGGTCACATCTCACAGCAGACACCAGGGTGAGGGCATTTTCATAGGGGCACTGGCTCTGTGCCAGGCTCAAACCATGACATTCCCAAAGTAACCTTAACTTCCCAAAGGATGTTAATAAAATCAATACATTCTCAACATAACAAAAAATGACTGGCAAGGACATGCAGAAGAAAGTAAACTCTTAAGGAGCACATGAGCTCAGAAGGAAAGAGCTGTTTCCCATTACACAGACCATTTCCCATAAATGTTAACTTGAAGCAGTTACTTCAATAGTGCCAGCCAGACATTTGTTGTTCTCTGTTCAGTTTTGAGTAAATCATGACTAATAGGCCCAGCCTCACTGATAAGTGCACAGAAGGCTCACTGCCCATGTTTTCCACCAGTGTAATTAACTTTTATGGAGTTGCTCCCAATTTGCACCCATTAAGATGCTCTGACACATGACTGCAGATTGGCAGGTTATCACACAGCTCCTCAGCAGCAGCAAGTGCCCAAGTGTGATGTGAGGCCCTGGCAGCAGAGGCTGGGTATGACATCATGTAGCTCATAGGGAAAGAGGATACAGCTGCAGCAGATTGCCTCATATCTCCTGAAGGCTGAAATGTTGGTCCAGACAGCCATGACAACTCCCACTGCACGTGGGAGGAAACGTGTCTGACTGTCTTCCATGCAGAATATGCTTTCCATGATTGCCCCAGGCTATTTTAGGGAGTTGTCTCCACTTACATACAGCAGTGCTGGATCCAGTCAAGCTGCGTGTCCTGCCATGGATACAGCAGGTGCTGGAGCCAGAGAGCACCGAGGTCTCCTGGCATTCAGCTGTGTCAGTAACTGCACACCTGCTGAGGATGCTGGCCTGCAGCCACCAGAGCGGTTTGACACGTGTGGTGGCAGGTGGCATTGCTGTGCTCCTGCTGGACGAGCACCGTGTGGTGGCACTGCCTCCCCAGAGATCTCCACCGCCAAGATCCTCACTCAGCTCCAGCTGCAAGTAAGGACAGGATGTTCCTGCTAAAACCCAGCTGCCCTGCAGCAGCAAATGACAACTGTCAGAAATGAGAAAAAGCCACAGAGGAGCAGAAGAAGGGAAGAGTTTCCACCCCTGCTTGAAGTCAGTCAGAAATCAGCTGCTATGGACTTAGCCCACCACTTCCACTCTGCAAAACCTGCTTCCCAGTATGCTGACCCAGCCCCAAATGACCTCCGCCCTGAGCTTCACCTTACATGTTGGATACCAAAAAACTGCACTGTCTGTGTGCTGGCCTGCCAGAGACCTTCCATGTTAGGCAAACACCTTTTCCAAGTTTTAAAAAGAGCCCTTTTTTGTTGAGCTGTAACCCAGAGCCAAGGTATATTTAGTGCTTTTTTTTTGCCCACCTAGATCAAGCAGTGATTGGTACAAGCTTGGATGCAAAGAGGAAACAAGAGAAGCAGCAGGGGTGGTGAGGAGGGAGCTGGTTAAGCTCCTAGCAAGCAAGGGAATGGTTGATAGAGAAACATTGAACTTTGGAATGTTACTGGTAATTAATAGTTCAAAACCTTCAGCAAAATAAAATGTTTAAGAACACTGTATGTTTCATGATGGCTTTGTACATGGCATTTTTTTCCAGTGGTCCCAAGTGTTTAATAAATCGTATTTATCTCCCCTTTAATCTGCCTTTTTGTTCATGAGCTAGCTAAGTGAGGTCAGAGTGAAAGAGTGAAAGAGCACTTTTGGCAAAGGGAAGCTTTAAATATGTCACATTTAATAGAAGCAATAAATGCACAAAATCCCAGGATTTATAAAGGGCTTTGTGGAGGGTGGTTAATTTGCATCTCTATTGGATATCTTTCCCTAATTATCTTTTTGTTGTTGATGTCCTTAATTCCTTTACCATATGGATGAGTATTAGGGCATTTCCTCTGCCATTTAGGGAATGGTTGACACAGTTCACTGCAGAGATCACTGGGACTCTTGAGCACAGATCAGTCATGGAGAGTGCTGCAAGCTCCATGTCATGCCAGGAGTGAACCATTATGGAGAGATGCCCACAGGGACTTGAACTTCTTTTTCCCTGTCTTTGCACTCACAAATTTGTTATAGCCCCCAAGATCACCCAAGCAGAGGCATGCCTGAGGTCATTTGTGAATCCATGGTTGGACTTGAAACACAGGTTAGCATCAAAAATAATCCTCTGGTTTCCAAGGCACCCTTTATCTCTGAAGTATTTGCCAGCACAGCCAGGCCTGGAAAAGTCTCTCTCACATGCAGTCTTTTCAGTGATTATGCTGTTTTACCACATCTTTTAAGAACTGACATATTTTCCCATAAAATAAGAGGCGTAAGCACCCAAAGCCTGTAGGAAACAAATACTGCTCCTATCTGCAGAAAGGACAAGAAGGATAACCCAAAGAACTACAAACTGATGAGCCTCAACTTCATCCTTGGAAATCATTTCCAGGTACATAAATGACAGGAAAGCCACTAGGAGCGGTCAGCACAGTTTCACTAAGGGGAAGCCATGCTTGACCAATTTTACAAACTTCTTGTATGAAGAAATGACTGGCCTGGACATAGAGGAAGAGGAGTGGATAGTTCCTGCCTGTATGGCTCTGAGGACTTCAATGCTGTCTCACATTAGATGCCCATAGACAGGGTATTGATGTGTGGGTGAGTTGAGCAGATTGAAAACTGGCTGAATGGCTGACTCCAGAAGGTGGTGACACAGTTTAGGTGGAAGCCAGTGACTGGGAGTTTGGGGTTACACTGGGTCCAGTCCTGTTTGACATCTTCAGTGGTGGTCTGGATGAGGGGAAAGTGTGCACCCTCAGCAAGTCTGCAGATGATACAAAACTGTGAGGAGAGCCTGATACTACAGGGCCACACTGACATCCAGAGACCTCAACAGGTGGGAGAGATGGACCAACAGGAACCTCATGAAGTACAACAAGGGCAAATGTGAAATCCTGCACCTGAGGAGGGACAGCCCCATGCACCAGAATATGCTGGGGACACCCTATTGGAAAGCACCTTGTCAGAAAAGGATGTGGGGGTCCTGCTGGACACCAAGTAGAACACGAACCAGGAGTGTGCCTTTGTGAGAAAGAATGCAAGTGGTACCGTGGGCTGCATTTGACAAAGAATTGCCGGCAGGTCAAGCTCCTTCCAATGTACTCAGCACTTGTGAGGTCACAGCTGGAGTGTTGGGTCCAGGTGCGGACTTCCCAGTACAAGAGAGACATAGACATACCAGAAAGACTCTGGAAAAAGCTCATGAAAAAGATTGAGGGTTGAAGAATCTCTCCTGTGAGGAAGGACTGGGACTTTTCAGTGTGGAGAGAAGGCTCAAAGGGAATTTTATCAATGCATATAAATACCTGAAGGAGGGCTGCCATGAAGTTAGAGCCAGGCTCTTTTTGGTGGTTTCCAGTGACAGGACAAGAGGCAATGGGGGCAAACTGAAACACAGAAGGCTCCCTCTGATTATTAGGAAACACTTTTTTACTGTGAGGTTGAGCATTGGCACAGGTTGCCCAGGGAAGTTGTGGTGTCTGCACTCTTAGCCCACGGTGGGGGAAGAGTCATATATTGAGGTGTTGTGATGGCCTCTGTTGAAGGCAATTGTTGTAGTGTGTTGTTAAGTTTCTTGTGTTATTCCCCCAATTTATGTATTGTTCTCCCCTATTATGTGTAAAATGGTTTCGTTCCCCCAGTTTTTCCCGCCACTGCTAGCCTGTCAGCTAAGTTGCTATAGTAACCGCTATTCATAGTTGCCGATCGATATGTAATTGCTCCTCCCCTGGTTTCCCTTATAAGTGAAAGTTGTTTCCTCCCTGGGTCCAGTCAATCACTCCCTTTCTCCTCCCAGGTTTCGAGAACCTTCTCCTCTCTGGAGATGGTGGTTGGCTGGGGTCCCAGGACACCTCCTTTACCTTTTGATTATTGGTCTCCATGGAGTGTCAGTTCTGTGAAGTTCATCCCCTCACCTTTCCCGATTGGTTCCGCCTGTACCCACCCCCCTCCTTTATAATCCTGTTTCACCCCCTATGAAAAAACTTTTTCCCGGTTGGTTTCCCCGCGTTTGGATCCCGCAACACCTTCAATAAACCGATGTTTATCCCCCGGGAAATGGTCAGCTCCGTTCCTCTCCAATACCAGCGGTGTAAGCCAGTCCGCAGCCAGCACAGCCCGAGGCCATCAGACGCCGAAGGGTGCTGGCCAGGAATTGCAGAGGGGCGTCGGCCTTTCGCCCTCAGCTAGTCGGACTCTAAACTTCGGGCCACATATGCCCTCCTCTGCAGATGGCACCCACGCGGGGGCTTCACCGTACCCCGCGGACTGGACTTTAAATCTACTAGCCGTCAGACTACCTCCGGTGTCAGTGGACTATCCGCCTGAACTTTTCGTTTGCAACGCTGTTCGATTAGGTGAACCCCGGACTCGGTTCCTCCCCTGCCTTTTTAATTTTCCCTGGGAGCTCTACGCGGGGGACTGCCGTCTGCCGCTTTTCGCACCCGCGGTGTTCCTGCACGGTGGCGCCGGGCCCAGTAGCGGGGCTCTCGGCGCAGCACTGAGTGGTTGCGGCGGGCTTTTTCAGCGCGGGGCGGCTTTTCCGCGCGGTTTGCCGCGGCGGGGCCGCTACACCCCCCACGATCATGGGTGTGGGTCAGAGCAAAACCCAAAAAGGAGTTTTTTTTGTAGTTAAGGGTTTGTTACTTGGAAGAGGTTTTACTGCCCGCAAGAAAGAGTTGATAGTGTTGATTAGATGGGTATTCTCACATTTCCCCGAAGTTTCCCCAGAAGTTGCAAAAGAGACGCGTTTTTGGGCAGCCGTTGTGGCCAAATTAGACCAACAGGTTAACGCTGGGGAACCCCAGTTGTCTAACGTGGCATACTGGGCAAGCAAAGTATTAACTTCGCTGCGCCCAGCCGGGAGTTCAAGAAAGGATCTTTCTTCTTCGAGTTTGTTTCCCAGTTCTCCCGGTTCCCGCATCCTTACCCCCCAGCCCTTTCCCTCTTCCCACAAGCAGGAGCCCTCGAAAGGGATTTTAAAGGCCAACAAAAAGCAGGGAAACCATTCTGCCCCTGCTCCCTCTCGACCTGCTCAGCCTCCCCGTTCGAGGAGCCCTGGCCAGGCTCCTCCTCCATCCTCACCCTCTACCCCAGTTCCCAAGTCCCCAATTTCAACCCCTAAGTTTGTTCGGTTTAGTAATGAAATTCCACAAAGTAGCTCCTTTATTGTTCAAGATGGCGGGGACCACGCGGTCTCTGCCGCCAGAGCTCCTTCTTCTTCCGCTAACCCTTTTTTCCCAAGCACCAACCCCTTCCTTTACCCTGACCACATCCCTTGCCCAGTTACCCCTCCCTCATACCCTCCCTCCGTCCCGCTCACTTCTCAGCACTCCGCCCCACCTTCAGCTCCTCCTCAAACCCCTCCCCCGGTTCAGCCCCCCTCTCCGCTTTCGTTTTTCCCTCTGCCTCCGAACGCCGCCCAGGGGGCGGAGAAGGGTGGTTTGCCGCGCCCACTCCCTTGCCTTGCGTCATCGCCAAACCCCGCCTCAACCTCCTCCAGTTTCGGTTCCCACGCCACCCCCCCCAGCTCTCACGCTTTGTGTTCGGGGGGGGGGGAAAGTCGGAAACCGGAGCAAGCTCCCTTGTTAGAAGCCGCCGCGATTACATACCTCCTTGGCGGGGAGGGGAGTGCTCAGGCCCAATGGGCACCCATAGCCCAGGCCCGGATAATAGAACTGTGCAAGGCTCAGAGTGACCACTCCCGGGAATCAGAATATTTCCGAGGGCTCCTTCGACCAGTGGTCTCACAGGGAAATCTGGTGCCTGCGGACCTGAGAGCTCTTTTCTCCAGTCTTTTGAGACCCGTTGAATTTAGGGTCTGGGCGGGAGAATGGAGG
This sequence comes from Zonotrichia albicollis, assembly GCF_047830755.1. NCBI lineage: Eukaryota > Metazoa > Chordata > Aves > Passeriformes > Passerellidae > Zonotrichia > Zonotrichia albicollis. Next base: position 84,767,397 of record NC_133821.1, read on the forward strand.
AGGCAGATTGTGGACGTTCTCCCAACGCTTTGGGAGAACCCCTCCACATCTCATGACACCAAGGGCTTGGTAATTTCTGAGGACCATCTTGTAGGCACCGGGCAGTGGGCGAGTGGAGCAGCTCAGGCAAAGGCGTTGTTCACAGAACAACTCAGGGAAACAGGGAAAGCTGCGGAGCGTGCCTTTTATAAACTAGCTACTATCACCTCCCAGCTAGAAGAAGAAGAAATAAGGCAGGACACACAGGAACCTTACCTAGAATTTATAGAAAGACTCTACCAGTTCGTTGAAACGCAGGGTCCAGGAGAAAGGGAGAGAGAGGAGATGCTTAGGCAGATGGCTTATTACAATGCCAACACAGCGTGCAAGCGGGCTATCCGATCTCTCCCTCGAAACCCCCAACCTACAGTAGAAATGATGATCGAAGTGTGTGCCAGGACGGTTCCTCTACAAGACCCGAAAGCATGCCCCAAAAGAGCCTCCGTAGCCTTTACAGAGTATCCGACGTCTGAAGACACAGACGCCAAAGCTGCCACCGCCACCGGACCAATGACACTGGGATCCGGGAGAAGGATGACAGCAGCTCACCCCTGCCGCCTCTGTGGCAAAGTGGGGCATTGGTTGCCCCAGTGCCCTATGAAGCAAGATAGGAAGAGGACAGAGGAGAAAGACCATCCAAATGGGTCAGGCCCCTCATCCCGAAGCAGAAGATGCAGAAGGAAGCTGAGTCACAGGTTCAGGCGTGCTGGTGGCGGCGGAGAAAACCCTCCCAAACACCATCAGTTTCCTCAGATGTTTACTTCCTCCCCAATGCTGAGACTGCTGCTCCTACCCCTCTCGTCACTGAACTACCTCTGGTTTATTAATCCCAACCTCCCTCCCCCATTTCTTCTCCTTCTCCCGAACTGGATTTATTATTTGGGGCAGAACCATCTGTTTAAGTATTTTGCGTTTAACTGTTCCCTTTTTGTCTTTTAGTACATTTCCCCAACTCACTTTTGATTTTCATCCTCCTAATTTGCGAGCTAGTCCGGAGAAAACTGACAGCGCCAAGTGCCACTGTCCCTTGCAATGTTCAGAAGACAAAGACACTTGTCATGACCAGCCGCGAGTTCCTGCATTCTAAGCTTAATTTGGACTTTTCTCTTCATTTTAATTTTTATTTGGTAAAAAACGGGGAGATGTTGTAGTGTGTTGTTAAGTTTCTTGTGTTATTCCCCCAATTTATGTATTGTTCTCCCCTATTATGTGTAAAATGGTTTCGTTCCCCCAGTTTTTCCCGCCACTGCTAGCCTGTCAGCTAAGTTGCTATAGTAACCGCTATTCATAGTTGCCGATAGGTAATTGCTCCTCCCCTGGTTTCCCTTATAAGTGAAAGTTGTTTCCTCCCTGGGTCCAGTCAATCATTCCCTTTCTCCTCCCAGGTTTCGAGAACCTTCTCCTCTCTGGAGATGGTGGTTGGCTGGGGTCCCAGGACACCTCCTTTACCTTTTGATTATTGGTCTCCATGGAGTGTCAGTTCTGTGAAGTTCATCCCCTCACCTTTCCCGATTGGTTCCGCCTGTACCCACCCCCCTCCTTTATAATCCTGTTTCACCCCCTATGAAAAAACTTTTTCCCGGTTGGTTTCCCCGCGTTTGGATCCCGCAACACCTTCAATAAACCGATGTTTATCCCCCGGGAAATGGTCAGCTCCGTTCCTCTCCAATACCAGCGGTGTAAGCCAGTCCGCAGCCAGCACAGCCCGAGGCCATCAGACGCCGAAGGGTGCTGGCCAGGAATTGCAGAGGGGCGTCGGCCTTTCGCCCTCAGCTAGTCGGACTCTAAACTTCGGGCCACATATGCTCTCCTCTGCAGGCAATCTCTTATCAACGCAGCTTCCCAAAGAGCTGGAAGAGGAGCAGTGAATTCCCACATTACTTGGTGCCCACCAGTACTGGAGTATTTCTGTGGAAGCCAAGAGAACTGAGTGCAGGATGGAACCTGGGGTTTTACACATCATTTTGGCCATCATTGTGGCTCGCCAGTGTCACCCAGATTTTTGTCCTGCATGCAAAGGCTGTTTGTCATCACAGGTCTCTCCACCTTTCACCCAAGCCACCATGGCCTGTCAGCTTGCATTCAAATCCCATGCTGTATGTCAGTGTGCTTATTTCTGTGGAGAAAGGTGAGCAATTTAATTAATGCTGAATTTGAGCTCATAAGAAAGCAGGAACCCTCACCATCAGATAAAGATTAATGCAAATCCTGTCCCTTTCTCAAAACTCTCTTCTTGGCTGGTCTGACTTGCATGGATGCAGCCTGCATGTTTGAACAAGGAGCAGCTGTTTTCCAGGCATCTTTGTCTCCTGGTGTGCTGAGGTCTCCATTGTTCTCTGCAGCACTGTGGTGAGTGATAGATCTTGCGCCCATGCCAATGCCTGAAGCTCACAAGCTGAGGGTGCGGGGCAGGCTGGAGCTGGTGAGCTGCAGGGACACCAATGAGCTGCTCTTTAGCACCCTTCAGTCATCAAAATTAGGAAAAGGAAGAAGCACAACAATAAACTCTTTCTGAAATACTGAGACCAACAGTTTAAATGCTAGCTGCTCCTCAACAGCAGAATCCCCACTGCAATTTGAACAAATGCACAACCATCCTCTGGCTCCTCATACCGTGCCCACACTGCAGCCCAGCGTCAGCTGTGAGCCAGAAGTGATATTTGGTGTTGTGTGAATGGAAAACCCTGAGCCCAGACCACCCAAAAAACCCATCTTGATACCCGCCTGCAACCAGTTTGAGGGACTGTGCTGCTCTCACCATAGCACCACTGCTGAGCCATGAGGTGCAGAGAGGATTCCCCTGCCTTCTTAACTCCTCCTTAACTCCTCCTCAGAGAGGAGCATGGGGTCAACTGGAGCCAATCTCAGCCTCTCGCTTTTGTCAGTAGTTAGGTAACTTCCCCCTCTCCCACTCCAACTGAAAGATGTCCAATCAGATACGTTTACATAAAATGAATTATTTATTATGAAAAATAATTAGAAAAAAGATCTTAACTGGGATTATTTATTACACAGTATAAAAGCTAAAAATACTAGTAGTGTATAGTATAATAGATGGACCATATTATAGCAATTATATTAATGCTGACAATGAGAAACTACTTTTAAGTAGAGATTGATGTAACTCACCAATATCAACACTTGTGGGCAGGCCTCTTTCTCTTAACCTTGAGGAGAATCCTTGTTGGGTATCCCCAAAACCAAAGTATTGTTAAATATGTTGAGATTCATCAGTCTCCTAGGTTTTACTATTTTATCAATAGATAGTTTGAAATAGCGTCAGCTATATTATAATCATACCTTATACTTTTACACACAAAATTATTATAAAAATCAGTTAGAATTTAGTTAATAATATTAAGTGGAACATACTATAGAATTAGCTATTGATTCTGGCAAGAAACACTGTTATTATTTTAATTGATGTACTTCTGGAATCATTAGTATCCTCATTTGTTGGATTAAGTACCACGCTCTTACATATAAAATATGTAAAAAATGGTTACTTATAGAAACCAGATTCTGATTAATAATAATATTATAATAACAGGGTGTAACAATAAATTCAGAATGCCCATCATGTTTGGGGATCATCCAAACAAGTCATCATACAGTGACATTCTCTATCCCTTTTCACACTCTCTAGGACAACAGTGCATTTTTCCATATCATTACGGACAGCAATTAATGATTTTCAATTATCCTTTTCAGTTGTACCAATTGGTGTAGATCAGGATGTTTCAACAGTTTTTAACGAGGGTAATGTTCATTCCCAGAGGTGCTGCTGCATGACAACACCACCTCCAAGCTGTAGAGGGATCTTTGTAGGCAGGTACCTGCTGGCCCTTGAGATCTATTGTGTTTGCAAGTCCACACTTCAGCAGCCTCCAGGCTGTTTGAAGGATATTTTCCCCTGGAGTGTTCCAGAACTTGCCGTCAGGATGATGACCAGGAGCAGCCATTGGTGTGTAAAATAAAACAATATATATCCTGGAAGCTGTGCTGGATAGGATAGGTTAATTTCCTTAGTTCAGAATGTGGGAATTATCCATGAACTGATTCTGTGTTGGCGGCCATTAGAGTCTGTAGCCAGCCAGGCTAATGGTCCTCAAGTGTCCATTAGTCATTGGTACAATCCCAGCTGGGAGAGTTTGACCTTGACAGGTTGGAACACCTTCAGGTTGTCCTGGAAGGCTTGACCTTTGGCATGAGCTTTGATCCATTCTATATGGATTGGTTGGGTTTGAGCCTGTAAAAACATCACTTCCAATCTTCCTTCTGCCACACCTCTTTTCCATTCACCTGCCACACTATTGTTTTCCATTGACACAACGACTGGCACCAGCCCAGATTGCATAAGAGTCAACATATATTGTCTTTGCTTTCTCTCTTACTGCCAGCAATACAGCTTTTAACACTCCCACCTGTGCACTTCTGTAGGGGAATAGAATATAAGAAAATAAAGATAGTGTAGAAAGTAATCTTACCCCTAAAGAGTTGAAGTTGGGCCAATTATCAAAGATTAGGAACAGGCCTGACTTTAACAGGCCATAGCTGTAACCAATGGGAGGAAGAGTGCTATAAAAGAGTGGGGTGGGGAGTTGAGAAAGAAGGGAACTGAAGTTGATTGGCTTCTTTGTGAAGAAGAAAGAGTCAGTGCTCTGAGGAGCTGCCCATGAGAAACACCAAGAAGGTATGAAACTTTTGTGATAAGGAGACAACGTTATGGAACCCCTGCAATAAGATGACAACACACTTCCCATTCTTTCTTCTATAGCTTCTATTCCTGTCTGAATGTTAAAAGCAACTGGTCTGTACTTCCATTTACCATCAATGTGTTTGGCTGACATACCAACAAGCCAGGCATCTTTATCTTCAGATCTGATGTAAATGCAGTAGCATCAAGTACAGGACTAGGTTTATATGGCTGTTGCAAAGCTAGCATATCTGGGGTCACAGCTATGTAATTTTGCAGGTTTTGTTGTCCCTTCAGTTATATCCATCTGATCCTTCAGACATGGAACCCTTTTGTGTACTGTTGGTCTTTGTGCAATTCCATCTGGTGAAGCATTGCCCTTCTTAATACTGACTGACGGGTTAAAAGGTCCTTGGACTTGCACAGGTTGATGCTGTTGAATTTTGTTTAAGAGCTCAGGTCAGAGGTAATACTCCCTTTTCTCAATCAATGTATCTCTTATCAGTATCCTTCAGTCCTGTGGAACTCAACCTTAATGGCTGCTTGTGTCCATGTGGACTTTTCTGGAACATATTACAATAAGTCCCATATTCAGAAAAAAACATTTAACTACTATAGGATCACTGGGATGAACTGGACCTAGTGCTTGATGTGGTTTTAACTCTTCTATCAGTGTCTGCAAAGCCTGTTTGTGACTATCAGGCCACTACCAGGTCTGGTTTTTCCTCATTAATGTGTGCAATGGTCTGTCTATTAGAAAAAATCCAGAAACATTTCTCCAGTACCCTAAAGTACCTATGATCTTTTTAAGTTCCTTTTCAGTAGTAGGAGTGGCTATAGCATCCAATTTTGCAATTGTTCCATCTGGGATTGCAGCCTGACCAACAACCCACCAGGTTCCTGGGAATTTTACCTCTTTAGAAGGGCGTTGTCATTTAGTAGGTACATTTCTATCCCCTTGTAATTTAATTTATTCCATCTACCCTGTGATGTTGTTCTTGCTGCATCTCCCTCTTCACCTTCTGTCAACACATCATCGGTGTATTGATAGATTTGTACTCCTTCCAGGATTTTCATTTGTTGAAGGAGTTCAACTAAAGTATTGTGTGCTGTGGTAGGTGAATAGTTGTACCCTTGGGGCAGGCAATTAAAGGTGTAATTTGTTCCCTCACAAATGAATGCAAATCTGGGTTTGTCTTCTTCCTGAGGCAGAACCATGAAGAACATGTCCTTAATATTCAAAACTGCTATCCATGTATGTGCAGCTGCTTGCAGGGCAGCAGTGAGATTTGCAACATTTGGGACAGCTGCAGTGAGTGGTTCTGTGTTAGCATTAAGTTGTTGATGATCACTTGTTAAGTGCCAGCTCCAATCTGGTTCTCTTAGCAGCCAAACAGGATTATTTTATGGGGAATGTGTCCTAAATATATTCCCCTTTGTTCTAAATTCTTAACTAATTTACCCTTTCTTTGGCTGCAGGAGGAATAGAGTACTGCTTGATATTAGTCACAGCAGAAGCAGGTAAAAGTGGATAAATTTTTAATAGATTAATTTTTCCATTTTTTTCCAGAAAATTTACTATATGGAGTTTTTGTGGGCCCAAATGACCAGACATTCCCATTGGGCAATTGCCAAACTTTTCCATTAAGGATATCATATCCTGAAATGTTTTCTTCATGATCTGCAATAGCAAATGTTTGTGAGGTCATTCCTTTTTCCTCAGATAACCATAAACAGACTTTGGCAATGTAACACATAGTAATTTGTCCATTGAACCCTCTTCCTCATAGACAGATTCTTTCTTTTAAAACTGAAGTTTAATTTTTTAGCATCTCTGGGGATAAGCAGAGATAGCTGAGCTCCTGTGTCACACAGCCCTTTTTGAAACACAACATCCTGCAACGCTGAGGCATCAGCTCTCTGAAGGCAATGTGCAGCAGACATGCAGCAGACACATGCATCTGCAGTCACCCTTATGCCTGGTAGCCCTGAGCAGCTCAGAAAAGCTGCAATATTCCCTCTTTTCTGCTCCATCCCTTCTGCTTCTCCTCAGGAATACAGCCAAGTCCCATTCCTACCTGAAAGCAAATAAGAACTTATTTTGTAACTCAAAAAGCAGTGAGAGGATTAACTCTTCTCTAATCCTTATTTTCTAGGAGGGGCTGAATCAGGCAGACTGCAGTTTGACTGCCTTCACCTTGACTAACCCTCTACTTCAACATGCTTTATCCTCTGTTTTGTTTCCCTTTTGCCTCCTGTAAGTTTCTGCTGTTTTCATGACTTTTTAAATATGCTACCTGCCTTCAAATGGGCTTCATTTCTTCTTCTTTAACTGTTTGAACTTTCAATATGGACTTATTAAGCCAAGTCTTATTAACATCACACAGCACAGAACTAAGGGACAGCCTTGATCTCAGTGCATCACCATCAGACAGTGGATTCAAGAGAGTGAGGAGCAATTGCCACTCCTGCTCAGAAAGCAGCAGTGACACACTGGGTGCTAAAAGGTGTACAGCCATAGCTGGTCACCTGAGTACTGCCAAGCTCCCTGTAGAGGGAGAGACCAGAACTCCCAGAGGATGATTCAACCTTCTTAAGATATGTATTGTTTTCTGTTTGTCTTCATCTTCTCTGTCTTATCTGCCTTCCTAAAAATTTCTGCAGAATTGTAATTTTGTTCAAGGTGGCATTTAAAGTAAAATATCCATGCAAATTAGATTAGTTCTGGATCGTTTGATCCCTTTCCAATTTCCAAGCAAACACTGCCAACCATTTCCAGAAGTGCCAACACCTGATGAAAAAACCACTGTTATCCTTGCTGCTGCAGACTTGTTGTCTCCTGAGATGTAAGCACACAGCCAGCATTATTTTACACCAGTTAAATAACCTCATTTCACAGGTAATTTACACCAAGGGAAAGCATATCAACAGGTGTTTTGATATCTGGAAATATAATTTCCAGTTTGGAAAAGTGCGATCTTTTGGAAGTGGCGTAAGGAAAATGTCATTAATGCAACTAAAGTGCAGTTTACGCTGAGTTTTGGGCTAAAATTTGTAGAATTTGTGGGAGTTGTGGGACCCAGACTACTTTTGGAGGTGACGCATAATACCAGGCTACTGACACTGCTCCATGTCCCCCTGCATCCAAGGCCTCAGCAGCAGCCACACGTGCATGCCTGGCACAAGCGTGTAGCTGTCAGCATTGCTCATCATGGTGCCGTGTCTGTGCTCAGGAACTGACAAACCAAGCTGAAATTCATCCTCTGCAGGAGAGTAGTCAGAGCTTTTGCTTGGGGAAAAATCCTATTTTCTCTACTTCCTTTGTCCCCTACTTCACCAAAAAAAACTTGCACCCACAGCTTCTGCATGCAGGAATGCTCTAACCCTCAACAGTATGAGGTTATTTCAGGTGAAAAAGCTCCCCATGACTCCCATGGGGCTATAAGGCTGGGAGACAAGGCTCGAGGCTTGTCAGTGATGGATGTCTTCAACCTGCTGAGGTTGGAGGGAGGAAAATGAGAAAACACTGGCCTTGTCAGGGCTGGGGGGTGAGAGCCTTTCCCTGTCACCTTACTAGGAGATTGTGCTGTCCCCCTGTGATCCATGGGAACAAAGATGGAGAGGCCAAAAACAGGGATCTCTTTCCTGGTAAGGCAATTTGCAATTTATCTTTAGTTATCTCAGGCAAAAATAAAATGTGTCCCAAGAGGACACAGCCTTGCCTGCCCATTTAATTACTGCACAGGGATGTGCTTCAGGCAGCTCTGTGTCTCTCACAACAGGTGGCTTTGTACAGCATCAGAGTGAAATCAGTGACCAAACTCCAACTGTCAGAGCTCTCCAAGAGCCAGCTGCCACCTCTGGATGCAGAGTCATTGCACTATTGCCCTTCCATGTCCCAGGGGACACAGAAATATTGGCCACAGATAGAAGATCTCAGGACAAAAGGTCACATAAATCTGGGCTGCACAAAAAACCCATCAGCCGAGCCAGGCTGCTGCAGCAGGCCTACAGTTCCCATCATTTACTGTGCTGGGACAAAGGAGCCATAAATGCTCCATTTAAATTCTGGCCTTGAAAGACTCTTATTTACATCCAGACAGATGCTGCTGAAACCAACACAAGTGGCACAAAGGCTTGCCACGGGTGCCTGGCATTTTCCCGTGTGACGCTCCAGTTCCCCCCTCGGAATATGGGAAACCCAGTGTCCCATTTACCAGAAATGGTCTGGCAGGGCTGAATTGGCTGTGACTATTTATAGAAAGATCCTCACAACTCAAAGCATCCTCCCAAAAAGCAGCACACAGAAACCTGCTTGTGCCTAGAATGGGGTGCACTGACCATAGTGCTAATGAATGCAGATGGCAGAGCTGCCTCTCACCCTGCTAAATTGCCCATGAAGATGAATGAATATTTTACCTTCTGGGCTCAGGGAGGCCCAGAAGGAAGGTGTGACACTTTTCATGCCAAGAAGAAGCTCTGTGCTCCCCTTGCTCACAGACAGCATGCCAGGAGTGGGACTTGTGGTGGTGGGACCGGGCTGGATCCCATAACAGCACCACAGCTCCTGCCTTGAGATTTGCAGAACAATAGTTCTTCCAGTTAGTGATTAAACCAGTATCTCTGCAAACTCTTATTGGTTTTGGTTTGCAATTAGCATGGATAGTGGTTTGTTGTCCTTTTTCTTCTAAATTGGTCTTAAAGTGTTCTCTTTGAGAATATCTTACTGAGCTCTTTTTAATGAAATATTTTGTTCTTATTGAATTGATGGCCCAGCCTGTCTGAGAACAGTTTGATTTCTATTCACTTATTAATATGCCTAAGTATTGCAAACATAGGGAAGATGGGTGAAGTCACTTCCAAATTGATGAATTGATTGTGGACCTCTTCTGCCTTCAATCTTCAGCTGTTGCAGCACAAAAATTAAGCTTCCCTGGGAAATTGAAACATAAGAGTCTATGTTGTTTATGAGAATGTTATCCTCTAAAATGAGGAGATGATGACTGAAGTTGAAGGAAGGACAGGCTCTCCCTCATATCAACAGGACAGAACTCAGATATGAGGAGGTAAGGATCGCCACTGAATTTCAAAGCCTAAAAAAACCTAAGTCAGAGAAAGGCCTGTAGATCATTTGGCCCTTGAACAGGTCAAGCCTTGTAGTAAGAGAGAACAAAAGGGCAGTAGGAACTGGACAAACCTTGCCCAATGTGTTTGGAGCAGAGATGCAGGGGTATTGTTGCTTCCAGTGCTGGGAGCAGTTGTGATTTTCAGCCTCTCCAAGAGGGAGGAACTTGCAGGGACAGGGACACAGGGGATGGCTGGGCCAGGAGGAGCACTGGGCTCTCACCTGCCTTTGCACTGCAACCCTGGGCAGGAGCAAGTCCCAGTCATGGCCCAGAGGCTGATATTAGAGAGTGCCACATGCCTGCTTATTTGCAGTTGTACCTCCTACCTGGGCAGCCAGATGACTTTTTAAAATACTGTGGAAGGGACTAGAGACAGAGGTGCTCTCTGGTTTTCACTCTGGTCCTTCAGCTGGAGGCTCAGGAGAGGCTGCTTCACCTTGAACTTGATCTTCTTACCAGTGAAAGTGTTCATTTATCAAGACTAGATCCAAGGCTTTGTGCTGTGACATTAATCAAATGGAGGTAAAACCATTGCTGAAAATCAAAAAATGAGCTTGAAGTAGGCTCTTTTTATTTAATGAAAATGGGCTTTTCATGAGATGATCAATCCCTGTGGCAGGCTGGGGTGGCAAGTGCCCTGCCAGATGGGAAAAGCCTGGCCCTGGCACCAAAGCTCACTGACACCTCTGGTCTGTGAGCAATGCCTGGAGCCCCTCAGCAAATGTCCCAGTGCCTGTGTGTCCCAAACCTGCACCCACTGCTTCCCAGAATCTCCTTCTGAACATACCTAATGTCCTTAGCCAGAAAGGCAGCTGGGTAAGAAGTTATGTGTTTGAGCAGCCAGAGTGGGAGGTGTCCTGTTCCCCAAGATGCTGGCACAGAGCACTGTCCCTAATGATTCCCTGTGGGAAGGAGCAGAACATGCTGACCCAGAGCAGGCAGCAGCCAGGACAGCAGTGTCCCTGGAGAAGATTATTTTAGTGTTTTCAAAGCCATTGAGCTTTGACTGAACTCAGCCAGTACCAAAATTTGATGGGACAAGAAGTGCATCTTGCTGGGAATACAAATTAAACTATTAATGGATTTTCTGCACCCTGAAAAGTGCAAAATAATGTATGAACACAAGATCTTCTTATTAAAACCAATCTCGTCTATTTCTTCCATATAGCAAACATTTTTCCCAAAAAAATATTTAATTTCCAATTACCACAAGACAGGAAAGTTTAGCAGTGGTTAGAATAAACTTCCCTGATTAATTTTTAACTATCCTGGCTGAAGCCTCCTTGCACAGAGAACATGATCTAAATTCGCAAGAAGACATAAGCATGAGGGTTTTTTTTCTGAAAGCCTGTGTGCATTCCAAGCAACTTTTAAGAGAATTCCCAATGCTAGCTTTTAAGAGAGACTTTATCACACTGAGATTAGAGGATTGGAGTTTAAAAAGAATTCCTAGACAAGTCTGAAAATTTATTTTAAAAAAGAGAAGAAACATAGAAGAAGAAGATCCATTGTGAATGTGGCAGCATTTATTTCTAACAATTGTGGAAGAGAGTGATATTTAATCTGATAAACAATCTGATAAAATGCTTCTTCCTTTATCCATTATGATTTGAGAAAGAGAAACCATTCAAAATTAATTTCATGTTCTGGATTAAATGGGCTGGGCAGGAAGTTCTATTTCTGTTGCTTAACATCAGGGACTACCCAGTGTGCATGTTCCCAGCAGAGCCCTTGGCGTAAGCCTCGATTTCCTTTCAGCAGGAAAGCCTGCTCTGCCCAGGGGGCACAGTGCAGTGTAAAAATGCATCAGAATAAACAATTTCAGCATTGTAGTACAGGATTCTTGATAGTAGTTTTTTAATGGGATCAGATTAGAGGCTTAGAGCCTGCCTAGGTGAAGGAGGTGTTTTTTGCTAATGGAACTCCAGGTAAATCCTGCAAGTGCCTTGGGAGGCCTTCAGGCAAATTTGACTCTGTTCCTGATGCTACTCTTCTTCTGGGCTCTGTTCAGCAAAGTAAGCAGGTACATGAACATATGCCCAAAGCAGGGAGGTAATGACAACTCTGTACGTTAAAAGGATCTTTTTTGAGGTGTATATATATATGTATATATAAAAGGGTCTTTCTGAGGTATGAGTCTGGCTGGTGCCCAGGACAGACAGTGTCCTGTGGGTGTAGGAATGGAGCTGTGAGAGGCACAGATGCTCTTTGATAGTGTAGTCAGGGAGTTTGCATCAAGAGGATTTCATAGGGCAGGACTGTGAACCTGGGATTTAAAACATGCTCCTGGTACTTCTCCTGCTTCCAGATCTCTTCTGCTGACATCTGAGTGTTGGAAAAGAAAGCTTCCATTGGGCATAAAGAAAACTTTCAAACAGAAGGGGAGAACATCATCCAGCTGCATCTTCCCATGGTGACCTCCCATGCAGGCACCATCCAATACAAGTGACAGCACTTAACCTCTTAACCAGTTTCAAGGCAGGAACAAACGTATTTAGACCCTGCCTGTTGAAGACTTGCCTAACCTGGTCTGTATGATCCTCAGTGCAAGAGGTTCAGGAACTCTCCAGGACTCTCAATCCACAGCTTCAACACTCTATAGTTAGAAATATTTTCCTAATATCGCATAAAAATATTGTTTGTGGCAGTTCCATCAAATACATTTTGCCTAGTGCTACCAACCAGACAGAAAAAGTCCCTTGCTGTCGTCCATCCCACGTTCAGAGACTGCTGCATGCTCCTGTCCCCTCACTCCTCTCTTTTCCCTGCCACTCCTCCTGACTCATTGTTCTAAAATCTCTGTCACAGCTGCCCATCCTGGACAGCAGCCAGCCTTTCTTAAACTGAATTTAGTGCATAGACCCAAGACTCATCAACAAAGAGCAGGGCAAAACCACAGCTTGTGATACCAATACAACCCAGAATGCATTTCCCCTTTTATTTAGTGCATTTATCCTTATATTTCAGATTTCATCTTCTATCTAATAAAAACTTGTGCTTGGGGATGTTTGGAGTGGGATTCATTTTTTATTTGTTTGTTTGATTGGTTGGTTTTTTGGAGGGCGTGTTTTTTGCTGCCTCCTTGGTATTTGCACATTTGAACTTCCCTTCCCAAATTCAACATTTTATTTCATTCACCTTCACTGGTTGTGCTTCTCCCGTCTTGCAGATTGCTCTGAGCCCTGCTGCATACCTCAAGTAGATTTGAAAAGTTGCCTTGAGAGGCTTCATCCCTCAGCAAATGAAAGTGCATTCTTTACTCCACCATGAACTCAAAGTGAAAAAAATTGACTAAAAACACTGCAATTTTTTTAGAGAGCAAACTATTCACAGCTTGCCCTTCAGTGCCACATGCCAAGCAGTTCAGTTCCCACTTTGCTATGATTTAATCTCTTTCACATCCTGTTAGATAGTAAGTAAGAACATCATCTAGCCAGGCCAAAAGCATTTCTGAAGTCATGATGCAGCACAGCAGCTACTTTTTCCCTGTTCTTGGGACCTGTTATCCTGCCAAAGAAAGGAATCAGGCTGGACTCATGTGGCTTGTTGCTGAAAAATCTGCTTCTGTTGTATTTGCATTTTATCCTGCTGGTGCTTATAAAGTTGTAAATAATTCACAGAATCCTGATAGGTACCAAAGCCAGTCTGACTGGTCTGGCTTCTCTCCGTCCACAACCTTCTCCTTTTCCTTCTGTTGTTTGCTCTTGGGATCTCCCCTTCCACCCTCATTTTGCACTCAAAGATGATTGCTAATGTTTCAAGGAGCACTTCAGCTGATCCCTCACTTACCCTTGGGTGATTGTCATCTGCCTCTCATGGCTTATCTAATTTCTCTAATTTATGCCTTACATTTAAAACCTTTAACTGATTTAAACATTTCAGCACTGAGGAAATTTCCAGGGAAGTACCAAATAATAGTTATTATGCATTGATTTATCAGTCTGCTGACTCAGGAGACATATTGTGTATTTTAAGCCCCATACTTTCAAAAATACTTTCAAATGCAGATAAACATGAGATTTATTTGGTCTATTGATAGCAATTTATAACCCTATTTGGAAGATAACATTTTTGTTGCATAGAGATAATGAAAGATCAAGTTTCAATTTCTTCTTTATATAAATGTGACTCCTTCAGATGCTACTCTTTATCATTTATAAAGCCAAAATCTGCTGTATTTTGGTTTTAAAATTTTAGGGTTTTATCCCAATAGTAATGGAAGTTCATAATTTTGTTTCGTAAATCACTCAAACTGTTACCATGGAAATAATTCTATATGGAGATGGGTCAAGAGAAAATAATTTCTCAGAGAAGATTGCTACTTGTAAAGCACATAAATTATAATAATTTAATCAAAAGCATAAAGTAGTCAATCCGAAAACCTATGGAAATATAACAATTCAGTTGAACTGCCTGATCTTTCTCTCCTGTGTGTATCTTCTCCACTATTGTTGAAAATCCATTACTAATTAATCTCTAATATGGTTTTCCAGGACACAGCCCAGTTGGCCACTGAAAGTATTATGCAAAGGAGATCAGAAGGGGTTGATGCTGGATAAAATAAAGAGCATTGTTCTCACTCCTGCTTGTCACTGCAAGATAAATGTGATTTCTCCTGGATATAGAATCCTTTATCTTTATGCCCTACTGTAGTGCTGTGGGAAGGCTTGTAATGCTTAACCCCTTTCTCAGATGTGGCTGCACATCCACTGTGAGTATTTCATCTCCAGGAGCCTCATCTCAAGCTCAGTGAAAAAGCCTCAAAAAACAACAAGGTCCTTTGTAAAGAAGGCATTGCTTTTTGAAGTCCAGCATGGATGCAGATACCAGCTGAATTGTCTGCTAATTATTTGGTATTGAAACTGGTTTTTGTGTTAAAGTAAGGAAATCCCATATTAATGTCACCAAGGAAAGACCTGATGATTTTGGTGTAGAACAAATACATTGCAGAAGTTTCATTTTACTTTGCTTTTGTTCTTCATATTATTTCCTCTGTGAACACTTGTGGTACACCTGCCACGCTGGTGTCCATGAGCTGCACTAGCAGAGAATTTCCTATCTCACTGTCTTTTCTCTGCACAGTGTTTTACCTGAGCCCAGCCACGTTTTTATCTGAGACCTCTCCAGTGCCCTTCAACCGCAATTGACCAAGGTGTTATGTTTGAAATGAGCTGCAATAAGAGACTGGCAAAATTCTTCCCTTTTCAAAGACAGCTGAAACCAGATGGATTTATTGAGTGATTTGCTCCTGGCTATTGATCCCACTCTGCCAGAACTGGGTTAAAATCCAAAGCACCCAAATCCACAATTATCCTTCAATTCAACTTCTAATGCCTTGTCATTTCAGTTTCCAGGGTGATCCATGAATGTGTGATACCTATTCTCACCTAAAAACTTTGGAGCAAGGTGAAAGAGGAATAAAACTTCAACAAAGTTACAAGATACAGAAGAAGAAAAATGACAAAAACAAGACCCAGTGTCTCTGGACAGCAGGATTTACCAAAAATAAACGAAAACTTATGATTAATGTCACTAGGAGAGGAGAAGTGATTTTTTCTTGCAGAAATGATATAGGGGAAAATATAAACTGAAAAAAATGTAATAACAGAGTTATTGGGCTATTGTTTTCAAAGCTCAGAAGGACAGACTTTTACCTAAAATGGTGATAAGATATTTAGAGAGAGAAATGCAGGAAAATCAGGAAGTCTGTAAGATAAATCTTAAAATAGCTTGTGAAGGCTTCGAGCCTGTTGGTATTGACAAGGCATTAAGTGCAGACAACATCCGTCCAAGGGTGCAAAGGGAAGTGGGGGTGGGATGGAGACAAGTCCAGCAGATTTTGTTTCCAAGGTCACACGTCCCCCACACTGAGGGCAGACCAAGTAAACACAGATGAGTCAAAGGCGCCAGCAGCTGCCAAGACTGTTCAATAGCAGCAGTGGAGAAAATCCCAAAGTTTGCAGAATGTTGGGAAGGGCTGGAGAGGGGAGGCTGGTTGCTACACGAAGGCAGATCCAGGCTTTCTGCACCCTTGCTCAGCAGCTCCCAGCTCTCCCCATTAAAGGTGTAAGGAACACCAGTAAATCACTTCCAGCAGAGATGTCCAAATGTTGGCAGTGTGAATGTGCTTTGGTCAGCGTGAGTCAGAGCTCACAAACATACACTTCAGCTTGGGAAATTTCCAAATTTAGGAAAAACCTCAGGCATTTCTTTCAATCTCACTGAAGTCAAAGAAGAAGACATATGAAGACGAGTTTTATATGAATTCCCATATTGGATCCAGATTAATTTAGTTGTTGACTTTTTAATCAAACAAAGCATTTCTGACCTAATCAACAGACATTTATTACTAATGTGAATTTACCACAGAGTTTCATTTTTTTTCCAGATGATTACTTATCCTGACATGACAAGTCCGAATACAGATGGTCAGTTTTAATAACAGGTTACCTTAAGAATGCCTTAGTGTTCCTATTTGCCAAATAATAATAATAACAATAATAACAATAAATTAATAACAATAATAATAACCACCCAATGGTAAAAGAAATGCTATAAGAAAGCATTAATTAATGATCTTGTCCTAAAATTCTAAAATACTAAACCACCTCTGAATAATTAATCGTTGCCAACAACCAAATTAATAACTCTAAAGAACAGGTGATGTGGTGGTGACATATCCTCAAATCATTCATATGTCTAACTGAACTTTGTCACATAAAATTCATCATTTCAGGTAAGAAGGCAGCCTTGTCCACAGAGGCTTTGCATTTTCTTTCCTTATTGACCTACCATTGTAAAGTAGTATCACTGTAAAGAGCACTATTGATTTTCAGAAGGTCTTTAGAAAAGCAGTCTCTTGGCTTCATTAAAAATTGAGCAACTTATTATAGTGATATGTCTGGAAGAGAGCTAAGATGGTCTGCATTAACCTCTGACTGACTAGAGAAATAGGGGAAAACCATGATTACATGTGTACAAGTCCAGACTTGGAGTTTCAGACCTAGTCTAGCTTTGACCTCCAGCTCTGCAGATATCTCCAGAACTGCTTCCTGTCTGTGGAGGTTCCTCCATTGCATGGACGACTCAGGATTTTACCAGGAATTTTGTGAAAAACCAGAACTTCTTCCTGTAGTGCCTGGATGTGTCAGTTTAGGTGGGTTCAGTCCACCTTACAGCCAAACCTGCTCGTGTGATCCTGCCCTCCCTGGCTATCTCAGGGTGCTGGAAGCTGCTGCTGTAGATGACATTTGCCTCATGATCTCATTCCTATCTTTGATACCTAAAAGACAATTCCTGGAAATGTCTCATTTAGGTGTCTCTTGGGGCATTTCAAGCCCCAATTTAAGGCTCGGCTCTCACATGTATGTGTAAGCTCCCTAAATCTCTTCCAGAACTCAAAGTCGGATGTTGCAGCATGTGCTAGCAGTGATGAACAAGCCAGCAGTGATGAACATGTTGGATGCTCAGTTTGGTCATTCCTACTGGGTTTTAGAACCTTAGAGCCTGAGGGATAAGTTCTCCATGGCTTTCCAGAGCTCTCTGGTGTTTAAACTGCTCTGGTGCAGCATCTGGTACTTATAAGAGATCAGCTGAGCTTGAGTTGGCAATTTGGTCCCTGTGGGACCTGGAGTTTCTTGATGTTTATTGTCCTGTCTGATGTATAAGGCCATAGAAATGCTACATAAACCTCAGAGGTAAAGAACAAAGTAAAAGTCTCAGATGGGATTTTTGAAAGTTTTAAAACTTTTTCCATCAGGCCATTCCCAGCAGGCAGAAAAATCCTGGCTGAAGAGTAAAGGCTCCTGAAATGAATAACATAAAAAGACATATTTTATTATCTTGCTTCAAAGTACAGATCATGACCATTAAGTTATTTGGGGCTACAAGTTCCAGACCTCCTTCTCCCCTCCCCTTTCATCTAACCATCAGAGGAAAAGGCTGCAACACAGCCTTTAGCACAGCATTTAGCACAAGGTAATGCATCTCTCTCTAGAACTAATGAGAACCCCTCCAACCCCCCCAGCACAACCCCAGGCAGATTATTTCAGCATCTGTGTGATGTGCACAGTGACAGGCTGAAGACGGAGGTATTTGTCAGCTGTCTACTTGCTGACCTTTAGATAAGAGCAGTCTTCCCTGCTTCAGGCCACCAGAAAGGAAAAGGTCTGCACTCGAGACATGCCCAAACTGGGAGCAAGCTGCAGCTTCCAGCTTCCCTTTCCCTGTGTGCTGGGCTTCTTCAGCAGCAGTGATGTGGAGGGTGGGATCCAGCCTCCACCCTGTCTGGACAAAGTCACACTGATGTTATTCTGTGGGTGTCTGATGTATAAAGCTAAAAAATGCAAGTGTCTGCTGTCCCTGGTCACTCTGGGAGGCTCAGCTGGGGTGTCCAGGCTCCTGGAAACCTTCTTATCTGCCAGGAGTGGGGGGAAACACATCTCATCACCCAAAAGCAGCATCTCGGTGTCTCTCTGCCATCCCCACAGGCACCTGGGACAATCCTTGTGGATGTCCCTCCAGGGACCAGACCCTGGAGTGATGACACATACCCTACTGGACACAGTATGGCTGTAGGACCCTGCTGGATGCCAGGGGGCAAACATACACACCTACTGTGGGTGTCTGTGCCCCAGACCCCAGCCTGCCTTCTGGTGTGCCTGCAACCTGAAACACCCATTGGTTCTCCCTCTCCAGAGGGTTGCTCTCTCTGTCTCTCTCCTGCAGCTTTGCAGTCATGGAATTTGTTGGAAGTTAGCACCTTCAGTGCTTCTGCATCAAATTTGGCTGAAGCTTCTGGGCAAACGTCTCAGAAAAGGTGGGTCCTGGTCAGGAAGGAAGAAAGGAAGGAAGAGGAAAAAAAAAATAATAATAATAATGCCCAGGAAAAAAATATCCTGACCTGTATGGCACACAGTAATGTGCCTGGGGCAAAGCAGCAAGTTGCGGAGCCAGAAGAGGTCGTGTCAATGCTGGAACCTGGGACACATAAGTGTCCTTCTCCCTTTCCTCTACCTCTCTTCACCCCACTTTGGGGTACATTGGAATTCTCAGCACCCTCATCCAGAAAAGCAAATGAGAGCTTTCAATGACATTAGCACTCCAAAATGGCTCAGGTAGACTGTGGTGAAAGCTGGAGTGTGACTCTAGTGGAGCAGATGATGCTGAGTTATTGAGGCAGAGCAGAGGGCAGGCCCAGAGAATTGGCAATTAAAGGGTTAGAGAGCACCACATTGACTGTGAAAAGCAGGAGGGTACCCAAAGTGGCAGCAGTTCTCTCCTGGATGTACACACAAGCATCCCCACTGGTCCCAAAGCCAGTGCTGCTTGCCAAGAAGAACCAAAAAAGTGTTAGACTTTTGGCAGCAGCCAACTGTCCCCTTTAAATGAGTTTAATCAATTCCTTGCTTCAGGTAAGTACAGTCTGCTGGGCTCAATAGCAAGAGGGAGGTTACTTATGGAAATACAGAGGAGCATAGATGAAATATAAATTACCCAATCTAATATATTAGCATATTTTTGAGTGATGACTGATCATTGCCTTGCAAACAGCTTGCTGCTACCTTCCTCGGCAGCAAACATAAAACACGAGCTGTTTGCTAACATCATGTTCAGGTTTTTTTGAGCCTCCTGCACTCATGATCAGAAGCAGGCCATGGATCACCTCCACACCTGCATGAGGCTGAGTTGAACTTGTGTAGGGGGATACAGTATGGGTAAATGAGGGTGGTATAGAAAGTAATCTTATCCCCTAAAGAGTTGCAGCTGAACCAATTACTGAAGATTAGAAGCAATCCTGATGTTAACAGGCCACAGCTGTAGCCAATCAGAAGAGTGTTATAAAAGAGTGCATTGGTGGGAACTGGAGTCAGTTGGCTGCTGTGAGGACAGGGAAGAGTCAGTGCCTGGAGGAGGTATGAACTCTGGCAATATGGAGTCTTTGCAATGTAATGACAATAGAGCTCTTCCACTATAATGACAACAGACTTGTGGTCATGTGAGGTGACAGCCATCCTCTGAATGCCTCCAGTTGTCCTACAAGTGAGCAGAGAGGATTCTGCACGCCCTGGAAGTGTCAGTGCAGGACATAACCAGCATAGGCTGGTTGCCAGCTGGTGCTGCCTGCCTTGGCAGGGCACAGAGGGCCATGAGGCAGCTCTCGACTCCCTGCCTGCTGTCTCCAGCCTTGGCTGGGCTGGGGCTCGGGCAGGTGAGGCTGATCCAGCAGCACAGCCAAGTCCCTACCACCCCTGGGGCTCAGGGAGAGCAGGTGGAGCTGGGAGCACACAGAGTGCCCGAGGGTCCCGCTGGCAGCGGTGACTGCTGAGCACCAGCTGCTGTGCCACTCTCCAGCTACTTGTCATCAGGAAGTGACAGGGACAGCAACACCAGACAGATGGCCTTGTGCTGGGCCTGGTGGCTCTGCAGCCTCTGTGGCACTTTTAAGGAAACTAATTGGTGATAAATGTGCCTGTGTGTGCCAGCAGTGACACCACAACCCGAAAGCCACCAATGGCTGCTGACATGAGCCTCCCTGGATGGAGGAGTGCTCAAAGGGACAGCACCTCCTGGCCCTGCCACTGCCAGAAACACTGTAGGGCAGGATGGAGCAGGGAGATTCCCCAAGCTTTCTTTAATAAATGTGTGGGATTGCTTGAGGCACATGCTGGGTGAGATCAGGGCCACAGGGCCCACATATCCCATGGCTGTGCCCCCACACTGCACAGCCAGGCCTATGGTATGCAGCCTGGGCATCTTTGTAGTCCAGGATTCTGGAGGGAGGAATGCTGCCAGTGTCTAGAAGGAGAAAGAAAAGGATGGTTACTGGTTTAGGCTTCTGCACTTCCCTTTGCCTTGGGCCTTCAGAACTGGTGTGTTTGGGATCACTCTGGCCAGAGCAATTGCCAAAGCAGAGGGGGCTTTAGTGACCTCTGAGCTGCCACAGCCTACGGGCTGAAACAGTGTCTGATTTTGCCAGGGTCATCCCCCAAAATGTAAAGTTAGAAATAGGAGAAAAGATAAAGTGTCATGGGGGGGGGTTAAGTGTGGGAGTGGAGCTTTATGTGGGGATGTGGAAGTGCAGCTCCTTTGTGGCTGTGCTGGTGCTCCCCAAAAGATCTTCAGGTAAACTTCTAAATGTGAGCCGTGTAGAGGCCATTTTTCACCAAAGCTTTCCCAAACAGGCCTCTGGTAAGCCCCACGGCTGGTGATGGCCACAAGTGCAGGCAGTGATTTGCTGTGGCTGCACCCTTGTCTTTACAACACAAAGGAGGGGAACAGCCCTTGCAGGAAAAGAGCACAGCATTTCCATTGAAAGGTGGGACCAAAGGACAGGAGACAATTTGTGTGTGGCCACAGGCAGCACATTTGAGACAAAAAAGGAAAGCTCTATCAGTGCAACTTTCCCAGACAGACAAGCCATAAATCAGAGCGCCCTTTCCCGTCTCCTGCATCGAGCTTCTCTTTAGCTGCTGCAGACTCTGCTCATCCATTTCCTCCCCTCCCTCTCCACTGCTTCTTTCATTACCCACTACAAGACCTATTCATGGACATCCCCTGAAACGTCCCATTTGTCGAGGGAATTGCAGTGCTTGCTTTCACTTCCAGCTACTGGACATTCTGAGCCAGGGGCCCAGTTTTTGGTAATAAACATTCCCTTTGTCAAAAAAAAAAAAAAAAAAGCAGAATTAAAGTGCCAGCAAGCAGTGTCTGCTAGACAGGGGGCTGGTCTGGCCTTAGCCAGCTATTGAGATGTCTTTGTGCCATGTTGCCATAGCTACCCTCCAGCTAAACAGGGAAAGAGCTCCTTTGTCCCAGATTAAGACCAGCAGACTTTTGGATCAGAGCCTGATGGAGACTGGGGAAGGAGCTTGTCTGCAGCTGCTGGGGCTCTCCTGCATTATTGCTGTGCGTGCATTAGACTGGGCAAAAAAAAAGAGGGAATTGTTGGAAATACATTGATTTCATATGCATAGATAGATATACACATATGTTCATTTACTTTATTTATATATATATATTTGTATACACAAAGGAGGCTGTGGAAAGGTACTAGACTGAGGGACAGGTTTGCCAGGAAAGAGGTGTAACATGAGTAAAAAACACTTGAATTAAATACACCAGGAGCACTTGCAGCACTTGTCACAGTCACCAGGGATAGCAACCAAATCCCTTAAAAGGGGACCACAAGTCCTGACCAAACTGTATTCTGAGATGAAAATTCACATCAAACTAGCTGGGCCTTGAGCTATGCAGTGTCAGTGCTGGCCCTGCAGGTCCTTGTACATCTGTCTTTGCAAACTCAGATGTGAGTGGATTGGGGCAGAGAAGCATTGACAGACTGGTCAGCAGGGTGGGCACAGAGCTGCAAAACCCCCATGGAGAAACAAGGACCGTTGGCCTAAATGTTAATTATGAAGGGGATTAGTATGCAAGTGATTTTTTTCTGCCACAACTGGATATTTAGCTTGGCACAAGTGAGGCTGGGTGTTCCCACACTGCACTGAGGTAGCTCTAGCTCTGAGTTTTCTCTCTGTCCATCTTAAAATAGCCCCATTTCTTGAAGGTGCTCAGACAGCAGGGAGAATTTCAGACCTCCTGAGGCTGTGATATCTAAGTGACACAGACTACTTAGGGACATAATTTACATGAATGCAGACAAAAAGGGCTGAACCCCCTCAAAAGGGTTGTTTGGATGTTTGGATACAATGCAAACAAATTTTGAAGGAACACCTAAAGGCATGGTAGTAAAAGACAAAATATGTTAAAAATAAATCCAGGATTTATCAAGGTCACTTGAGTCAAACTGACTTGATAAGAAAAGAAAAAAAAAAAACAAACAAGCAAACAAAGTTCTCCATGGGCTTTTTTAGACAAGGGAAATGCTTTAGATCTAATCTGTCTGGACTTCGGCAACACTTCTGATAAAAGAGCCACATGGGAAATCATTGTTTGTGTTGGAAGAAGCAGGGACTGGTATTTGAGCTGAAGGTCTGTCAGGAAACAGCCGGGAACAAACACAACAGGTTCTTCTGAAAGGAAAATGATAGGACCAGGGAGACATAATGGGTGAAATTACTTGGAGCCAGTTTTAGGTAGTTCTCTTCTGGAACAAAAACTAAGAAAGAGCTAATGATATTTGCAGACAATACACGGTTGGGAGGCATCAGTGAATCGGGAATAGCAGAAAGGAAAAATATTGTGTTGGAGAGCTGGATCAGCAGACCTGGAGTGAAGAGTTCAAAGTGCCTGGCATGCACTGAGGCTCCCTCTACACTAATTAATTAAAGTGAGCCAGGGCAGATTTATTAACTGCCCCATGATCACCAGTGAGGATAAATGTTTATGTGCTTCCTGGCACTGTTTGACAGGGCTGAGCAATTCCCTGCTAGACAATGCCCAGGCATGGTTTGGGGATTAGCAGAGGCCAGGGACAGCTTCCAAGGGGCTGTAGGGATGAGGTCACTCTGGTTTGGAGATTAAGAGAGTCATGGATCTGAGCCATGCCTCACCATCAGGCCCTGGCTCACTGTACTGGCTTGCCATAAATGTGGCCTAAGAAATAGCAGTGTTTCTGATCAAACACGAAATGTGCGCCAGACAGCAAATACAGTCACAGCTTGCATCAGGAGAGAGGCTTCTGAAAGCATCCTTTTGTTCCTTTACAATGTTTTCTGGGAAAAAAAAAAAGTGTGTAATCATGGCCTCCTCTAGTCCAGAATCATCCCAAATGGATGGCAAGAAAGAAATATTGGGGGGAACGGCAAACATGTCCAGTGAGAAGAAATTGAGTGAATTTGGCCAGTTTAGTCTGACAAAACAAAAGCTAAGAAGCAATTAACTTGTGCTGTCTACTAATACATCAAGCAGATACATACCAGAGGATGAAAAAACCCATGTAAGCTAAAGCCACTGTTGGCACCAGTACAAATTATATCAGCCAGCCACAGAAAACTTTGAGCTTGAAAATAAAGTCATTCTAATCACTGAAGGAGAGTGCTTCAGATACAACAGGAGAAGCAGGAAGAGCACTGGAAGCAGGAGTGAATCTTGGTTTCATCACCTCTTAGGAGATGATGGCTGCACATCTGGGGATATGTGTGACAGGGTGGCTTGTGACAACAGAGGCTGGTGCCTTCTGAGAGACTGCCCTCACTGACCCACAAGGATCTCCTGTCCAGCTTCTTCTCTTCCTAAATAATTCACAGGAAAGTGTGGCAATAATGACCACCAGAAGTGATGCTGAGCCTAATAATTCCTACCTTCCACTGAGCTCTTTTATTGACCACACTGACCACAGCCCTGTGCACATCAGATGAGGCACAGCTGCTCAGGGAAACAAGTGCCAATTGCTGTGCTTTCCCCTGGATTGCTGTGTAAGCATGTGGCTTCCTGAGAGACTTGGCCTCATACACATTGTTAGAAATTAAAGCATGGGGGAAAAAATGTATATTAAAATAAGGGGTTCCATAGTATGTGTTATGAACTGCAGCCTGAGGATGGTTTAGAAGGCAAGAAATTATAGTAATTGCTCTGGCTAATAACTATGCAGAGCCAATTTACTTCTTTCTGCCTTTTCCATGCTTGTGTGTCTCAACTATTAGTAATGTTTTGTTAATTAAACCAGTGCTTTTCAGCTGTGGTCTGCAGGTCCTGGAAGGTTTCTTGGCTACTTGGAAGCAGTGGTGCAAAAAATTAATTAAGAAAAGGAAATCTGTGGTGGGAGACCTAAAATTCCTAGACAGAAAGTTGCTGTTGCAGAGCAGTCAAAATCCCTAACCCCCAAAGCTCAGCTGTCCCCAAACCTTGTCTGAACATTTACACTTTGTCCAGCACAATCAGACTGTCACTCACCCAGCCTCTGTGGATACATCCATGGGTATATCCTCTCTAAGGTAGCCCAGAGTTGTAGGGTCCATCCCAAAATAACAACTCCCTGCTCATTGCAGAGGGGTTAAAAGGTCCCTTTCAACCCAAACTATTCTCTGATTCTATGATTCCATTTATATGCAGCACACAAAGCCTGCAGATGGATACAAAATACATATCCATGTGAGAGAACTTGGAGAAGGGCCTTTGCATGTCAAAAGGCAGGAAAACTGAATTATTGTGTCTCGCAGTACCTCCTGTGCTCTCACAGCTTTTCATGGATTTGGGGAGCAGTTGAGAAGCTCCAACTGTTGCAGAGGAGCAAGAGGAGGAGGAGGTGGAGGAGGGGGAGGAGGAAAGGCAGCAGCACAGCAGCTGCTCTGTTTCAGTGCTCCTTTGGACACTTGCCTTTCGGCCAAGACATTCAGCCCCCACATGCAATAGTCATAACTTTGCATAGTTTAGTTTTTGTCTGTTACTTAGTCATGACCTGATGACAAAATCAGCAGCACAATTCAAATCCTCCACTAAGAGTATCAGTAGCTCTGAGATGTCTCCTGAGACATAATTTACAAATCCTTCCCACTTCTTAGGCATCAGCTGCAAAGTTTGCATACAGATCCAGGGTTATTTAGATCCAAGAGCTTGAATCCATTTCTAATATTTGCAGTTTGAAGCCCTGTGCATGTGCCAACTTCCCTTTCTCTAAAGCTGCCAATTTGTAGAGTGCTACTGGAATGGAGGAACTGAGGGAAGACAAACTGAGGTCCCAGTTCTGGGGCTCAGGGGAAGCAAGTTGCTGTCCTTGTCACTGATGTGTCTCTGACAGGGACAAAAAGTTTAATCCTTCTTTCTATATCCTACGACAGTATAAGGAGAAATGTTTTTAAGAACACAGGACATTTAGGCTACAGTGATTGGAGCCTTACAAATCGCACCCACAACTCTCAAGGTCTTTTAGGCATGATGGATTTCAAAAGCATAAAGACTCCAAAATACTTTGATAGCTTTGGAGGTCAGAACTTGCATACGTGTTGATATATGTTCAGATTTCTTCAGCAGTGTATTTACACTGCAAAAGTTGCTCCCTTCACTGGAGGACAGCAGAAAGGCAGCACATTGTCCTGGCCACAGTGCTGGAATGGATTGCAGAGGCCATGAAGCTTGCATTACAGCCATGGCCTCATGCTTTGCCACCACAATTGGATGCCATGAGAAGTTGCGGAGCCTCAGCCTTAGGAGACATTCTAAACCTCACAGGAGATGGCCCTGAATCACCTGCTGTAGATGGCCTTGATTTGAGCAGGGGTTTGTACCAGATCATCTCCAGACATCCCTTCCAATCTCAGCTCCTCGGTGACTTTGTGATAGGTACTTCCACACACATATATTTTCATCATATATATATATACATACATATATGCAACCCCTCAGTGCTAGGACACATAGCTGAGTTGCAGAAGCTCAATGAATTACCATCCTTCAGGTGATGCTGGTGAAGTTCATGCACTCATCTGCAGAATCTTCATGTGCAACACATGGTAAACCTCTTTTATTGACGTCTAAGATCAGTCACTTTACTTCTCAGCCAATGGGCTGAAAGGTATGCGAGCACTCTGCTCCAGAGATGGGCTGGAAAGGCAAACCTGGCCAGCAGGAACCCAGGAATAGGCTGTGCTGTCACTGCTGCCCAGGCTCTGAGCCTTGCATGTATAGATTCAGCTGCAGCAATCTGTGTTCATTGAAGCTCTGAGGAGAGGAGGTGAAGGTTTGTTTAACTTGACCTGATACAGATTCAAACCCATGTAAGGAAACAAGATATAGTCTGTTCTGCCCCTTGCTGGAGCTGCTGGAGCCTATTTCACCAGTACTTCTTGTGATGCTTCTCCCCAGGCCTTTAATTGACAAATTAACTATAAAACTTTGATGAATAAATAAAACTTTTTAAGATATTAAAAAAAGGAGAGAAATATTGCAGTATGTACAAAACACTGTTGCTTATGGTAAAAACTCCTAATCTGGATTGGCTGCTGATTTTAAGCAAAACAGGAAGCAGCTCTTCAAGAAGGTTGCTCTGCAGCAGTGTGATTATCTGGGAGCCAGACTTGTCACTGAGCTCCATCTGCTTTGTATCACACCGAGACTCAAGCCCAGACCTGAACATCACCAGAACTGCAGAGTAGCTGCAGTAGATGGGTAAGGCTGGGCTAACAAGCCCATCAGTTCTCAAGAGTTTTAATCATTTGGATGTGGTGTTCTTACAGCTGCATTTCAGACACCACAGCAACTCTCCTGAATTGGCTGTGCTGTGGGATGGTGCAGTGGCTGGCCTGACCTCTCAGAGGGGGAAGTTTTCTGCTTACAGGATAGTGAAAGGAGACTCTAAGATGGGGCTTCTGTCCTCATCCAGGAGCCATATGCCCTCTCCTACTGCTTGTCTCCCCAAGCAGGCAAAGTTCACTTCATCCCTGACCACTTTTAGTCTGTCCTAGGGACCAGAAGATGTCTGAGGTCAGCATATCTGTTGCCAGGCTCACACAGTGCCCAGACCCCACAGAATTTGTACTGCAAAAGCAAAGGAAGGTGCTAGCTAGGAATTTGAGCAATATTGCCTGCCTCTAACAAGAAATTCGGCTGGTGCTGTCTGCTGAAAGCCTGTACACATAACCTTCTAGGAGGAGACATTTAGTCAATACACTTGGTGTGGAAAGCAAAATGTAGGTAGGAGCAAGGGATGAAAGCTCTCTTAATCATTGTCATTGATTTTCTGAAATGGCTCCATGTCTGTTCATAAGAAGGATGCAGTGACATTCTATGTTTATTCAGTGTCTGCTCTGGGTGGGAGGAGATGGCCTTGCCAATTAAAGAGTTTAATTAAAGCTGCAACCTTTCTGTTCCAGAGATGGCGGCCTGTCATCTGCCAATTTACTTTCATGAATAAGTCATTAAAGCTGGAGCTGCTGAAGACTTATTCAAACAGCTCATGTTTGCAGTGCATCTTCCCTGCTTGCTGGAAATCATTGCAGGTGCAATATCAAGGCCTTGAGGTGAAACCCAGGAATACAAGCCTAAATAGATCAGAATTACATCTGTGATGTTTTACGGCAGTGCTGGAATCTCCCAAGAGCGGGGATGTGCTGTTATAGTCCATAGCAAGATTAATATAACTGCATTTCATGGACATGTCACAGCCCATAAATCTTCAGGAGCACCCAATTCCATTTTCGGCCTAGTTGCTCGCTGTGGCTCTGTATCAGAGTGAAGAGGCGCCCATCACCTCTGAGTCATGGTTGCCTGGGATGCACCAGGTTCCTCAGTGACCAAACTCAGATGGTCCTATGAGAGGGAAAGTGGAAATGACAGCTTATAACCTTTTTTTTTCTACCTCATAAATTACTTTGTGTTCAGATGAGTAAGTTCAGCTCTGAGTTTCAGGCTGCTTTGAACAACCTCTGGAGATTACTTCCCATGATCCACATGACTCCTCTCACAGTTGGTAGAGGAACACTAATCTGCAATTTAAAGTATTACTGTTTAGATACAGGGAGCCACAAGCCATAAAAAAAAATTCCTCATTTGTTAGCGATATCTTAGCTCTTGATGGCTATTCTGCTGCTTTCCAAAGTAACTGAGTCATCTGTGTTGAAAGACAAGGCTCTTTCATCTGGACCAGGTGAGACCTGAGTCAGCATTTGGGTGCTGCTCATCATCTCTGTAGGTTCCTCCAAGCAATCTGCTTCCTTCACTAAAAGGAAGGAAGATCCATGGCTCTTCCAAACCAGCCTACAGATGAGGAGAGACTGGCATTAAATGGGGAGTAATGACACAAGAAGTGAACATGATCCGCTTCCAGGCCAGTCTGGCTTTGTGGGAATTTGCCAGAAGCAAATGAGGCAGATACTTCACCACTCCAGTGCTGTTGGCTTTTCAGCCTGCTGAATGTCTACTACACTCTGCAGATGAAAAAATCCCAGTCATTTTGTGGAATTGAACAGACCCCAGCCCCCTAAAATGTTAGTCCAAAGAAATTTAACATGCTTGTAGATGCAGATATGACCAACCCCATGGTTTTGTGCCACTATGGATTTGTGTACATATATGTCTGTGCATACAAGTACTTATGAACACTGCATAATACATTAGGAGCCAAAATTCAGTAATGTGGAAGTCGACATCATTTCATTTCATAATGATGTTAAAGAAATATTTAAACATTAGAATTATTAAAACTTTAAAACCTTAGGAAAATCAAGTTGGAGGCTGGGAGGGATGTCCACTTTGGCATGACAGAAAGAACCAGACAGGTGAGGTTTTCAAAGCTAATTTTGGGCAGCAACTACATGACACCCACAAAAAAATAAGTGAAAAGTTATATGGTTGAATCTTCTGGTCTGATCCCGTTTTTCTCCTTTACAGCTGTATCTGGAGCCTTGAGCCCCCTTTGAAAAACTTGATCCAAGCACTCAGGCTATTCAGAGAACAGCAGAAAGGCTCTGTGTTAGAGGTTGTGCAACACCCGGGCTGGAGAGCCAAAATTCAAGCTGATTCAAGCAGGTACAACTGGAAGCAGTGAGGTGAAACTGAAAAAGAGAAGCTGCAGATTAAATGTCAGAGCTGCTTTTTCCAAAGCCAAAGTCTATTAGCATGGGGGACAACATCCAAAGAGAGTTACGGAATTCCCATTAGCTGGCCCTTTTGAAAGCTTTGCTATACCAATAACACTCAATAATACATTTTTTTGGAACAAACTTATGCTGGCAGAGAATCAGGAGGTGAATTAATAGATCCTTTTTGGCTCTGATTTTTATAACTGCTTGCATTAAATCCTAATACAAGAGGTTATCTTTATAGCAGGCAATGAAAGGTTTTTCCTGTGGGTCACTACCTGAAAAGTACATGCTGCACATCTTTAAAGTACAGGACATTTTATAATTTCATTTGATTTCAAGTGGCAGGAGTATCCTATAGCCAGCTTCAAGTTAATATTTTAGCAAGAATCAATGGCATAATTAAAATTTATGGCTGTCCCTCATCAACAGTTCCATGTGACCAAGTTTACAGCATGGTCGTACATGGATAAATCATTTAGTATTTATGGATGGCTCATAAAAAGTCGTGAGGAGGATTTATCCACAAGGGATGATGGAGTAATTACATACTGGTATGGTTTTAAACATAAATGTAATTTGTTATTAATGCTGTGAACTGAAACAGGCTTGACTTAAAGGGACAGTGCTATGTCAATAAAAACCTCATGATAGGGCCTAGTGTGTCCTTAGAAAGACATTCCCTCCCAGCTTTCTGACTACTGTACAAAATGTCAACATGTGTAGAAAGCCCTACTTGTCAGAACTGCTCTGGAATGGTTTCTTTGTCCCAGTGGAAAATGCCAGTGGACATGGATCTCAGATTTAACTGCCAACAGATGGCAACAGCCAATATATGGCTTTTTTCCCCCTCTGGAAGGCTGGCTGCCTCTGAGCAAACCTGATTGCTCATGGGTAAGATCAGGACTGTCTAGTCAACCCTCTTCAATCCCACAGCTAACCTCGATACCTTTTTCTGAGTCAGTCAGAGGAGAAGGATGTGTTTTGTCACACCTTTCCCAGGAGGTTGGACTCTCCTTTCCCCAACTCATTTCCTGGTGTTGAGTAGCACGTGCCTTAACCTGGATTAACCAGGTAAGAACTACATAGGATGGAGAAAATCCACACTACACCCACCCACACCAAAGTAGGTCCTCCAAAGAGAGACAGCTTTCATTGCAACTAACCCTGCCAGTGCCTGGGAAAGCAGGTGGATTTGAGGAATGCAGTCTTGGCGTTTGCAGAAGAGTGGGACATACTCCTCAGGAGGCACCAATGCCCAAGGAGGTGTGTGGGCTGATTTTCTAGCTCAGCTTCCCTCTCTACATGGGAAAACTTGTATCCCAACCAAAGGCACAAGTTCGACAGGATGGAGGAAAACAAACTCAAGTTGTACCAGAAAAAGTTTAGATATTAGGAAAAATTGCATCACTGAAGGAATGGTTGAGTCTGGGAACAGGCTGTCCAGGATAGTGGTGAAATCATCCCTGAAAGTGTTCCAAATGAGTGGGTGGGTGGGTGGGTGTGGGTGTGTCTCAGCCACTTGGGATATGGTTTGGTGAACATGGCAATGCTGGGCTAATGGTCAGACTCGATGATCTTAGAGACCTTTTCCAAACTTAGCAGTTCTGTGATTCTATTACTCAAAATGCAGACTTAGTGCAGCTGGACATTGCACCTCGTCTTCCAGCCCAGCTTCCCAGGTATTTTACCAAGGCCTATCCTTCAGCACAGGCAGATGCAGTCTTTGATTCCCAGGAGAAATAATCACCCTGCCATGTAATTGTAGAGCAGCAACTTATTCCTGATTAATGGCAGTATAAATGAATTCTGATAAATCAATGAGGAGAAATTAAAGATGAGCAAGCTGAACATCACTGATACAACTCATTGTCTTCTACTGAGACAAATGCTGTGTGAATCCTGCAAGCCTTTTCTCCACTTTACTCCTACTGCTTTATCATTTCTTCCCTTAAATAGAAGTTCAGGTCTGATAAATAACAGTTTTGATATCTGCTTATATTCTGATGAGTGTCTTTCTTAAGACACAAGTAAATGAAGATTTTCTCTCTGCTTAATATGAAACCCTGACTACTTTTGTCACAGTGCAAGGATTTTCATGGGGTCACGCTGGCCAAACTCTAATTACAAAGGATTGCAAAACAGGGAGAAGATTATGTTGCTGGTCTTGAAGCAATTGAGGAGACAAAGAAAGAAACAGGTTGAAATGAAAAAAGCAGGGAGGAGAGAATTAAAGGATGAATAATTAATGTTATAATTTGCTACACTGGAGTAGTCATCTCAATTAATAAAACCTATAATGCAGAACCATCATTTAACAAATTCCTTGCAAACATGCTGTGCTCCTTGCCTGTCTGGTTTTAGGGGAGAGGGGCTCTTCTTGTTGGCCAAAGCATGAACAGCTCTAAACTGAACACTTGACAATTTAGTTCAATTGAAAGTGGACAACACTATCAGGGAGCAGGTCTGACACATCAAGTCCTTCCAGTTTTTGAAGAAAAAGCATGAAAATGACTGAGCTGTGCAGCCAAGATCTGTGCATGGGCTTTGAAAAGAAAGAGTGCCTTGGAGGCCAGAAGGAGCAGGCACAGGATGCTGGGGCTGAACAGGTCTGATCTCCATCCACAGAGGCTGTGAAGAACACTGGTTCCTCTGCAGGCTCCATCAGCCACTTACAGAAAACAATCTGAGAAAATATGGCCATTTTGGGGCTACTTGGGACACACTAACTTGGAAGCACTAGCAGGCCTTATGTTACAAGTGTAAATAATATCATCAATATTCCAGCCTTTTTCATTATTGTGAGGCCTCCTCTTTTTGGGAAAGATACTCATTCCAGGTATTTGTACTCCAATAAGACAGCTGTGTCCAGGGCCATGCTGGCCACTGCCTTCACCAGCTGGCCAACAGCCTGCAGCCTTGCTATGGTGCACGTCAGTCTTTTGAAAGCTGCAAATAAACTCATTGTATGTTTTATCTGAATTTATTTAAGCACAAAATAACCTGTCACAAGGAGTTTGAGTTTTCACTGACCTTCACCTGATACACAGCTCCAAACCTGGCAGTATGTCAGTATATTTAAATCTGGAGTATAAACACAAGCAGCCTTGCTGTGCTTCCCTTCCAAAAGACTGTTTAGGTTTCAGAAACCAGCCATGAGCTGAAAGAATTTGTTCAACCAACTCATTGTGTTCCCCTCCTAACTGCTGCTAATCTGCTCAGAGGAAAGGTGCTTTTTTCCCGTGTGCTGGAGGTTGCTATATCAAAGCTCAAAGCTATCTGCAGGGAAAACAATCACTTATGAGCTGAAATACACTGAAAGTGGCATTTTGCCAAACAAAATGCATTGCTACTGTCATGCCAGGGACCCTCTCACTTAGCACATATATTAGCATCCAGGAAGGACCTAATTACAAAGAAGCTCATATTCTTTTGGGGATGTTGGAAGTGTTCTTGGCTGGGTTTTTTTTGCTAACATCCTCATGAAACTGAATCTTCCCTGGCAGCTTTAAAGCACAGGGCTAGTGGCTTTTCTTTCTGTCCCACAAATTCAGTTCAATCTCCAGATATTTCTTGTTCATTTGGAAGCATGTTGAGATTGCAATCTGTTTCCAAGGACAACCAGCTCCCCAGTGGCAGATTTACAGGCTCCTCAAAACAACAATACTCGGTTTCACAAAACACTGAGTATGGAAGCCCATAAGGAACCCAAAATCTCCAAATTTTAATTTCTCTGGCTTTTTTCAGCTGAGGCAGGGACAGAGTAGACATGAATCTGAGGTTTCCCTCAGCCAGGTGGAGCTTGGGCTCTCAGCCAGATGCTTGAGTGTTTCTTAAAGATGGAACAGCAAGATTTGTCCCAGCACTGCTCCCTCTTGACACCCCAGCCCTTGACCAGCATCCCCCAAAACACTGTTTTTGCCACAGTATTATTAGGACAGTGTATCCCATCAGTAGTATGTTGCTGGTGAAGTTGGGAAAGGTGGTGGTGGCTCGACATCTTCCATGCAGTGGTACCTCACCCAAGTCCTGACAGCGAGGAAAGGGTAACTCTCACCTGACTGCTTGCTTGGTGGCTCAAAGTTGAGTGATGTAGCCACTGAAAAGCAAGCATATTATTTCCTTGCTGACAGGATGGACTCACTCCAGACTGCTCCTCTGCTGATTCAGTATTTAGGCCTTTCTCCTCAGCCATCTTCTTCAGCACTGGCAGGCAGGAGACAGCCCTGTGAGAGGAGCCTGCTGAGCCACCTCGCAGGGCAGTGGGAACCTGTGAACATGGAACACCCCGGACAGAAAGGGGAATCCCTTCCCTCATCTGATGTCCATTTGGAGAGAAGGTGAATGGAGAAAATGATAATTTTCAGTTTTGTGATTTTTTTTACATTTTAAAAGAAAAAGGCTGATCCAAGTAGCCTGCAGCAATAGTTAGTGAAACACTTGCTTGAACCATGGCATTTCCAGAGTAATCTTTGCTCTGAATAACACAAGCAGAGACCTGAAGCCAATCTCTAATTTTCTGAGTGAAGTGTATTCATTCAGGAGTGACAGACACAAAGCCAACTGTGAAGCTACAACTCTGTATTTCACCAAAACTAATATCCTTCCACTAAAAACTTCCTTTTCAAAAAGCTGACGTGCAATGGTTGAAAAATGGGAGTTGAAAAATTCTCAAGCAGTTCCATTTTGGATCTTCTCTCTTCCAAACACTGGGATACTGTGATAAACTTGAGGCCTCTTGGTATCATTTGTAATGTCTGGTTTAGAACAAAAAGCATTCCTGGAGATTAAATAGCAGCACTTTGTCAATATTTTGGAGTTTCCACTCAGTAAATACAAGGATTAGTACAATGATCCAGCCAGCTCAGTTAATTGCCAGTAAGAACATTATAAATACAATACCAACAAGACATTTTTATTTCAACTTTTGACCTCAAGGTAGCAACGGCAGTAAAGCATGAATACAACTGGCCATGGCTTGTAATGGGGGCCTGAGTTGTTTTCCAGCTTAATGGCAGCTGATATATGTGTGTTTGCAATATCTCTTGTGGGAATGCATTAAGCAGAAGAGTTAACTAGTGTCAACTGATGATAATGCCTGGGGCTTCCTCTGGGGAGAGCCCAGAAATGGGCTAGGTAAACAGCACACAGACTGCAGACGCTGTGGCATGTTTGCTGAGGGGACCTTCAGCCAGCAGTGCACAAACAGCCTGGGGAGACTGGGCTCTCCTGAATCAACAGGCCCTCACTCCAGCCAAATGTGAAATTGTTTCTCCTGGATGAGATAAAGGCACCGGCAGAAATGATGAGTTATTAGGTTAGTTGTCAGCACCAGCTTTGCAAATGCAGCTGAATTCCAGCTGACTCCAGTTAGCCTGGGAAGACTGCACACAGCAGGTAAAGAGTTGATGAGTCAGGGAAGTACTCTTCATACCTTTTTGAAGAGGTCAAATATGCAGTTTTCACAAGGGGGCCATTCCATTGTACTTTGCCATGTAGCAGGAATTTTCATCAGTTTATTTTTGCCTGACCTTTGTTTTCTTTTATAGATTGAAAAGTCTTAAATCTTGGTCTCATTGTGTCTGGAACATAAAGGTCACGTTAACCATTTTCTACCAGGAAAACCTGGGAATAAGCCAGAGAAGCTCCTTGTGGGTGAGCAGGATGGGTGTTTGACACATCTTTGTGGGATTCCTGGTTTGCACAAACATTATCAGTCTCAGCATAGGTCCCAGCTAAGACCAAGGTTCACAAAGATTTATACATCTATATGCAGTAAGATATTACACAGTCTCAAAAGAGCTTTGGCCCAAGTCGTCCACATTATTTGGACGCTCAGTTCTTGAGTTACATACCAGAGAGATTTATGGATCTCCCCTGAAGCCTCAGTAGATGATGCACAGTTTGACATGGGAATTATGGCTTAGTTCTGCAGCTTACAAGTTGATACAAAGACATTCAATGGCTTAGGCAAGGTCAAGCAAGAAGTCTCCCCAGCCCTGATCCTCAAATCCAAAATATCAGTTGCTGAGTGTGAGTAATGGCTAGGGAAGGAAAGAGAGGGCAGTGTAGGAAAACAGAACAAATGAGGATCAGAGCTGTTGTTGAGACTGAGGTGAAAGGAGAAATGGGATGAGGGAGATACAGGCAGTAGCTTGGATAGTATGGGAGCTCCTCAGAAGTAGTAGAAGGGGTTTGTCTCCAGTCCTGAGCCTGCATCCATCAAAGTGCCTTGTACACACTCCACAGCAGTGCAGACTTTGACTAAAGCTAGGCACATCTCAGGGGAGGGAGCCCTAGCCAATATAAACCCATGCCTTTGTGGTTGTGAGTTTCTTTAAGCTGTTTATTTATGTATACAAGTGTTTTTATTTTAAAGTTATATATTAGTAATTTTATATTTCATTACTTGGTTTATATGTAAACTTATTATATGTAAGTTTATGCATTTATTTACATAAACTTTTTTGAGGCAGAAGCAATTTTTTAAATAGAGGCAATTTTCTGCTCTGTCCCTTCACACTGGGTACCAGCTAAGCCATAGAACAGGTGTGGTAAATCCACCCCAAAGGGCAGGTGGATGGAGCTGAGCTTTTCCTGCACAGACCTGTGATAAGTGTAATCAGCTGGAGCTGACACTGCCTAATCTGGGCTAGCAGGAAGGCCATTTAGCAGCGTGTCCTTGACATGAGTATCTCTCCTCTACAGCTATCACAGAGCCCAGACTCACTGAGTTTCAGGGTGTGTAATGCAGTTCAGGAGAGGAATCTGAGTCTCTGGGCCTTTCCCTGTGGGAATATGCATGTGCAGAAGGGGGAAGGTGGATCTCACCCTGCTCAGAACATGAATTATTGATCTTGAGCAGACAGCTTTTCTGTGCTACGTGGGGGCATGCAAAGCTAAGTAAAGAGGATTTCTTTTATTGTGGTTGTTGCTTTTGCATGGATGTTGTTCTGGCAAAAATATTGCTGTGGGTTTATAAATTATGTGTGTCCAAAAGGAAGGGCTGGTAAAACCTCCCTTTGTTCTCGTGGCAGTGTTTTCTCCAGGAAGATGGATTGGCTGCTCTTTTTGACATGAGCGATGAGGACAGGATTTTCTCTGGTTATAATTGATCATGTAAGCAGACAATAGGAGAAGACATTTCTCCAGCAGATCTGCATTCACCCTCTGCAGCACTGCATTTGTTACTACCTGTGAGTAGAAGCTCTGAGCTGTGCCTGAAGCTGCCTCCACAGCCTGTGCAGCCCTGTCTGCCCCCTCCCCAGGCTGCCCAGACCTCTGGCATGCAGAGGTTAAGTCCACCATTGTATCTCGGGGGTTATTTTTGTGCAGCCTGTTTATCTTCAGTCCCCAGGTCATTAATAAACATCCTTTTTCAAATACTCTGGACATCTGGAATATGGTTTGCTTGTCTTCCGAGACAATGATATCCTTTTAGGCTGGTAAGGGGAGGGTGAAGACTAAAGCTCCTTCTTTGGAAAAACAGTCTACATTTTCTCTTCTATTCCCATTCATTCACCTGTCAGCTGGGATTGCAGCCTGCTGGAGCATTTAAGCAGGTATTTAACTACCATGCACATGTACAGACCCACTGGTATCACCTCCCTGTCACCATCACTGCACAATGTTATATTTGCACCCTGAGCACAGGCAGAGCCATTTGGAAAAAAGCAACATCTGTTCCTTTTATACAAGACTAACTACTCATATACCTGCAGCAGGGTAGCAAACCTGGCAATTTTCAGCTCTTTTTATTTCATTTAATATTTGTTTAAAGAAGAATCCAGATTTTTTTTTGTTTTGTTTTGTTTTGTTTTAAAGAAGAATATCCAACACAAGAAGCTCTTCAGATGAGAGCTAGGAAAATGCAGGAAAGGTTTCATGGGTCTGTTCTGCACATGGGGGTCAGGGGCAGGGATATGAGAGAGCAATTTAGTTTCTATCATTTTTTATTCCTTTTTGAAAATGAACCAAATTCTAGG
Organism: Zonotrichia albicollis; assembly: GCF_047830755.1. NCBI lineage: Eukaryota > Metazoa > Chordata > Aves > Passeriformes > Passerellidae > Zonotrichia > Zonotrichia albicollis. The sequence continues at coordinate 84,804,718 of NC_133821.1, forward strand.
AATGTCTTTTTCTATGTAATTACCAGAGAGGGATTTTACAGTTCCAAGTCCAGATGGATGAAATGCACCCTCCCCTCCTGGCCTTAAGTGTTGCTGTAGCATCTGCAGTGATAAGTGGGGTGGTGGGACAAGGCTCCAAGTGCTCCAACCCCTCTGTCCTCCCTGGGAAATGCAGCTTTGTCTGACTGTCAGGCAGATCCCACACAGCTCAATGGGCACAACTGCAATGACCAGCCCCTCCTGATGGGTTCCACTTGGCAGGGGAGGTCACAACAGATAGAGAAATATTAGCCCCAGGATTTGCAGCCAGAACTTGGGTCTTGGCCTTTCCTCTGTGACCTTGTTGAGACTGGAAACTCCTGTGATGGGAACTCTGTCTGCAACCAGCAAGCCATGATCACATCAGACATGGATTGAGCTGGTGTGGAGCTGCTGTCAACATTGAGCCTCAGTTTCTACCTATAGAAGCTTTTTCTTGAAACATTTTAATGAGCCCTTTTTGTGCTTGTAGCAACCTCCAAAGCTACCTGTTTATGACCAGCAGCTAACAGAGCATCTGGCTAATGATCATCTATTGATCATTCATTAACCTCTGCCAAATACAAAGACTGAAACCTCTCATTTGCATGCTCTGCAGATGTCTGCCATTGATGCATAATGCCATTCACATGTTTTGCAAAATTAACAAGCTTTTTGGGCTCCCCTCCACCCCCTTAGGCCAGGAGTGAAAGGAGAAAAGCCCTTTGTGAGTCATCTCCAACTGAGCCCTGCTGGCACAGTGTGGCCTCAGAGGAGTGGTGTTTCATAGACCTCAGTGGCTGCTTTTCATCACTCCTCTTTGAGAAGACACTCTCTCCCACAGAAGTAAGGCAGGAAAATTGTGCCTGGAGCTGGAGTGGGGTTAGGGGTCAGCAGGCAGCCCCACATGACTCAGGGATGAGGAATGTGCAACCAGACCCTGCTCCTGCAGTGGGCACAGTCCTCCCACACACCACTCTCTGCTCAGCATCCATCCATCTCCTGCAGGATGAGCACTCTGGTATCAGCTTGGCTAACTGGAGCAGTTCCTGGGAAATGCTGCTGTCCAGAAATGTCTCCTAAGGCTTTCCCAGTTTTATTCCCTAATGCATGGATCAAATAGAAGAGGCACTGGGTTTGGGTGGCCTCTTGGTCAGGTACTCCCATCCCAGAACAAGTAATGGGTGATGAAGGCTGCAGATGGAAAAGATACCATCAGACCAGCTATTTCAGCTGGGAACAGTCTATAATCAGTGGTTTGTAGCTCCAGAGAGTCATCCTGGTCTCTCATCCCTTCCGGTCTCACTGACAGAGGCTTCTGCTGCCTCAGTTCCACCAGATTCATTTGCCTAGATGTGTAAAATGACCCAAGTTTAAGTAACCCTGTTGACCTTCTAGAGAAGGGCTGCTCTGTACTCCCTACAGAGAAGAAATTCCTGGAGATGATGATGTAAGCCTTGGCTGGTAAGAAATATGATCTTTCTTTCCACAGCTTTTTGCCAGATCACATCTTTTTTTACTGTCTCAAAACCAGAGAAATATTAGTGAATATCATTTGCTGATAATGCCACAGGGATTGGCTGGTTCTCTTACTCTCTAGGAACTCTTTGTGGCAAATGCCCACACCAGTGCTAACATTAACTCAAGCAGCATGACAGATGATGTAAAAGGAACTTTCATTACCTTTGATTCTCAGAGGTGCCCCAAAACACCCAGGCTCACCCAAGGCCTCTTTCAAGCTGCAATGGGAAGCAAGGGCTGGTTAAAACACAGAGCCTGTAGCAGCAGCTGTGTGTGAAGGACCACTGTGGCTCTCAAGATGGGAATGGAGGGAGGCTGGCATCACTGATAGTGCATCACTGAGCACAGAGGGGAGGCAGCTGGTGACATTTTGAGTCAAGGATTGTGATACATCCCTTTTTTGTCTGCCATGTCAGTGCCCCTTGAAAAATGTGCATACGAACCCAGATCATGTTTGCACTGGGATGATCCCAAACTAAAATGATCTATATACAATCAGTAGGGTTTTTGTGAAAAAATGCCCATACAACCACAACATGCCTGGCTGGTGCTCCTCACAGCCTCAAGATGCTTTGAGATGCTGCAGTAAATTACTCATGGGCTGCATGTCCCATGATGGATCCTGTGCTTGGAGTTCATGTGAGGCACCTGGGTGCAGCACAGCCTCCTCCTCTCAACTCCTGCTCTGGGTCTGCATCCCTCCTTCAGAGCCTCCCTCTCCTGTCAGGTGCTCTGCTGATTGCAACTTCCCCTGAGCAGAAACATCACATGCAAGAGGTGCAATTTCAGCCTGGCTGCAGTGCTTGTGAACTGAGACTGCTTCACAACTGGAAAAGGGATTACCAGGAACACCTCTCATTTCCTGTGTATGCCTGTAGAGGTATGTATCCCCCCATTTGAATAGAAGAGACAGTTCCAGCCCCTCTGTGGGACTAAAAAACTTTTCATTGTTTCTGTTTTCATCTGCTGTGAGCTTGGCTTGCCCAGGATTTATCTCAGGTCACAATGTGTTTACAATGAGGAAACTCCTGACATGCTATTTTCCAACTACCTAGGCAGGATCTACCACTCTAGAGATGGCAAATGAAGTGCAGGATCTCAATAAAGAGTATGCATTTCTGTGGCATCGGAATAAGAAAAGCCCTTTTGCAAATGATACATTTGGCTTTAGAGTTCCAAAATTCTGCAGACATCATGGGTCAAGGTTTACTGAGCAAAACTACATTTACTGGTGATTGCTCAGGTACACGTGGAGGAGACAAGTTTTCACTGGCTTGTTAGGGGAGGAAGTCTCCTCTGTACAGAAATGAATCATCAAGGCAGACAGTTTATGGTCCTTTGGGAGTCTGCAATGGCTTTGAATTTTAGGGGAAAATGTAACCTGATTCCCTAGAGAAATCAATACCCAGTCCCCTTCGGATCTTTGACTGAGGTCTTGACCATTTGCAGTCCTTAAGTATTGCAGGACACCCCTCTCAAGAGCTGCACCATTAATTAAAGTCTCATTCCCATTTCAGCTTTGCATTCCTGTGCTGTGTCCCTGGGCTCTGCCCTCCAGCTTGGAGCAGCTCTGTGGCACCTTTACAACCATGCCTTGTTGTACCACCTGGCTGCATCTCATCCTTGCAGAGAAATGACTTTCTGTGACAAAGTTTCACAGGTTAATAGCATCAGAGAAAACCAGCCTGAAAGAGAATTTGAGAGGCCACTATGCAGATCCCTTACCCCAAGACAAGTCTGACAGTACTGAAACTAATCCTGACAGGTGCTTCTCTAATCTGCCCTCAAAAGACTGGTGTGGACATTTCACAGCTTCCCTTGGGCATCCAACTCCTTGCTTCAATATTTTGAGAAAGTTTTTCATAATTTCTAACTGAAGCCTTTGCTGTAGTTAAAATCAATAATCTCTGACCCCTCTCCCTTCCTTTCTAAGGGCAGTTTTGCGTTGTTTCAAACACTTATCTTGCCCTGGCAGTCACCTGTTGCCCAGACTGATGTTCCCCAAGTCCTTTGAATCTGTTATAGATGGATAATGAGATTACTGGCTCTCACAATTAAAAGATTTCTGTTGTGTGAATATTAAGAAAAGCTTTAGTGATGTATAGTTATGTTATTGTAGTTTAGATGTCCTCTGTTCTCTTTTCTCCCCTGTATTGTGACCATCAGACACAATAATGGGTTGTCTAGGGCAGGTATACAAAGAAGGCTGCACACGTGTCCCTTACCTGGGGCAGCTGGGAATGGAAAAGCTCAGGGGGTTGCTTAGGGGTGAGGCATGGCAATACCTGATCTCCAACCAAGTTACAAGAAAGCAGTTTCCACTGATAAACGGCTAAGAAGAGCTGACTGACATACTTTGTGAGGGCCCAGGCTGGCTGATGCAACCCCCAGGGGTATAAAAGACTGAGCATCCATCTTGAAGATGAACTGGCCATGTGGTGTCCACGAGGGGCAGTTCCCAGTGCCGCAGCTTTTTCCTTATGTAACCCTTTTGTTGTATTTTTGTCAAGGTTTAATAAACCTTTTTAAATTTTCAAAGTGAGCAGTTGTTTCTCACAATCCACAAATCTTCTGGACCTGAAATCATTCACGCTGCTCCCCTCTGAAGCTCTTCCAACTTCTCCTTCTGCAAGTGCAGTGACCACACTGCATATTAGGCCCCAGCTAGGTCCTGATAAATGGCAATGCTCCCTCCTCCTGTCATGGGGATCAGCCCTTGAAGAACAAGGTGACTAAGGAATGGGACTCTGCAGAGCTGTCACCACATCAAGAGGCAGCAGACACCCTGCACACCCACCAGTGCTGCAGGTGTGAGTAAACACCCTCAGCATGTGAGCCACAAACACACAGTGCCTGTGAGCACCTGTTGGCTGTGGCACATCCCTCACCTTGCTCCTTGGCTGTTCAGAGCTAGCAAATTAAAATGAGGCATCTGAGATTGTGCCTAAGCCATGGGAAGCTAGGATTTAAGAAGCTTTTATCATTTTTGCAGAAATTGCATTGGTCTGTGGCTGTGTGGGCATGGAAGATTCTAAACAGCTCACTTTGCAAAGTTCTTTCATATTCCTTAAGAGTGAGCCATGCTCTCACACCCAGCACCAGGCTGAGGAACACAGACTGGTCCTTGTGGGCCCTGAAAAGTCACCCTGCCTGTCTGCCTTGGTACTCCCAAGAACCTGAAAGCAAAAGGAACAATTATTAACTAGCACTGCCTAACGAAGAGAAGCCCTTGTAGCATTGACTAATGCCATCCGAAGGTGGTCCATGCCAGTGGAATATAAAAGCCAAAAAACGTGCACCAAGTCAGTTCAGGGAACAGATCCACCAGAAGGCAACTTTTCTTTCTTTTCCCATGAGACCAGATCTGTTTCTTGTACAACTGCAAGAGCCCTAAAATGTCACAGGAAGCCTGATGGGAATGAGGGGGTGGAGCCTGGGCAAGGAAGGTGAGAATTGCCTGCCACTGACTGAAACTCAATATTAAGTGTTTGAGATTTGAATGATTCCCACCTAAACCTCCTCCTATCTCCTCTGAACCTCTTGCCATGTCATCCTGGATAGAAAAATGGAGAGCATGTTTCTACAAGGGATATAAGTGCCTCCTGCATTCCTTTATGGAAGGGTGAACACCTGCAAAAGCCCTGCTCTTCTGACACACAGGTGCATAGCAAAGCAGAATTCCTTTTTGTTTTCAAAGGATTTTAGGATACAAAAATGCTGGTAATTTCATTTGCATTAAAAAAAAATCAGTCCAATTTTGTAAAGCATATGCAAAGTGAAAAAATATAGATACCATGTCAAAAAAGCACATATTTTTGACTGCTTTATTTCAATAATGCAGCAGTGAAGGCCTCAGAGTAGGCAAAATTCCCTTTTAAGGATCTCAATGCTTATGTATTTAAAAACTAAAGAACCCTCAGAATTGTGCTTCTTGAACTTCAGTCTTGACTACACCAGTGTAATTAATTTATTAAGCCATGAGAAAATTAATTGCATTAAAAGTACAGGCTCCATTCTGTCTGAGTATACAGTAATTGCCATTTCATTTGACTGTTAATGGACATTTTCTTCCTAAATTTTTACCTAAGAAGGTAATGTAGCTCACAAAAAAAAAAAAGAAAAATAAAAAAAAAGCAGCATACTTTTGGTGGAATGCATCAGGTAGGTATCAGAGAGGTCAATTACATTTTTACTTTAAACTGTGACTGCCAATTATTTAAGTGCTGAAGCCCTCAAAGTGCTGACTGTGCTTAGGTTTCACATGATTTCCTTGGCTCTGCTGCTTTGAAAGTCTGGATGAGAGCCAGTGAGAGATGTTTCTTCTCCCAGTGTTTGGCATGTGCTCCGTCCAGGATCTCCATCCTCATCTGGACAGGATCCAGCCATCAACCTTCCCATCATCACAGGGCAAAGGATGAATACTCAGCCACCTGGCTCATTTGAGGACTTTGTCGTGATGATGTGTTGTGGCATTACCTGAGGGACACTCTGCAGTGCACTGACCCTAAGAAGGGCAGATGCAACCCAAACTTCCCCAAAAGTGGGGAAGTTTTAGATCCAGAACTTCAGCCTGCAATGCTGCCTTGCCCTAGATCATCAAAACTCCACCAGGGCCCTGTGTTTTACCTTCTGAATTTCTGCAGCATCTAAGTGGGAGCTGCTGTGTTCTTGGGGAAGCTGAGCAGATGGATGAGTAACTCCTGCTTTAGCCCCAAAGTTTGGGAGCCCTCCTGGAGCTCCAGGACCCTGGGGCTAAGGCAGGAGTTACACATCCATCTGCTTGGCTCTCTCAAGATATGGAGGCCATAAGACTTCTCAAGAACCCTGAGCACTCAGGAATCAAATCCAAGAGCAGCTGCACTCCCTCCATAGAGAGCTGGCAGTGCTCAGCTCAGGACCAGCTCAGGTAGCAGCACATGCAGAAGCACTTGTGCTCCAAGGACTAAAAGTCCACTCTGCATCATTCCAAGGGTGTCTTGAGTCACCTCTCACTGTCACCTATCCCTCTATCTCCTGTGAGGCCAAGACCAGGACCCATCTTTTGCTAAATGGGAACAATTTCAATTTCCAGAGATACTCCTGGAGTAATAATGAATAGCATTAAAATACTACTGCAGACAAGATCTTTTAAAATAGTCAGTTTAGGAGATGCCAGTGAGGAAGAGGGGAGTTGTAGACAACACCTGCTAAAACAACAACAGGCCTTGCTGACCCCTTAAAAACCACTTCTTCAAGAGGAGATGCCATGGCATGGCTCAAACCAAACCACAGCCCACTTTCCTTTAGGCACTATAGGAACATTGTGGCCCGTGACTCCAGCACTTGTTGAACAACTTAATGTGATAATCTGCTTGTCCTAAAAGACCTTCTTGTGAGTGATTGAGAGATTGCCTTTTCTTCTGGTATGCCTGTCCTCTGAAGCTCAACCCATATGTACAGAAAACATTTAAAGGTGTTGAGAAGGTAAACACACCTTTAAAGGTGGTGTGCATTTCCTAGCAGAAACTGCCCCCAAACAATGTTATTCCAATGACTCAGGAGAGAAGGCCCTTAATTTCATGTCTCTAAAAATAATCCTGACCCCTGTGTGCTTCTGCTCACTGGCAGCTCTGTGTTTGCTGGGTGTGGAACCACCCTGTGCCTGTCCAACAGCACTGGGTGTAACAGGGCAAAGTGCTGCTCCTCTGCACCCAGCTGGCTTCAGTGTCCCTGCCAGCCTTGGTCACAGCTTTTGTCTTTCTGACACTTCCCTGCACTTCCCTTCACAATTCAGACCTGGACTACACAACCAGTCTTGTGCAGGAGTGGTAGAAATGCAGTCATCCAAAGGGAACAATGGTCTGCTCCAGCTGGAGAGCCCAAGCAGAAAGTTTATGTTGCCTGAGCCACAGCAGCAACTGGATGTCAAAGGCCACTGGACCAAAGGATCTTCTGATCTTTCCCTTACTGTGGGCTGGGTTATTTCCTTCTCTCCTTTTCTTCCCAGATTGCTTCACTGTGCATTGCTGGGCAACTTTCAGTCTTATGCTTTGACATTGCTCAACAACACACACGTGGCATGGGGTTGTCACAGAACTGCTGGGATTCTGTACTCAGGCAAAGGGATTTCTGGGCTGTAGCAATACATAGCACATCAATAGTTATACATTCATCAAACTTCACAAGCTGGCCTGGGATGTTTCTGGAAGAGAAATGAGAATTTCTGATTTCAAAGGGTTAATGTTTGTTTTGAGTTTGTTTCTTTTTTTTTTTTTTTTGTTTCATTGAGAGCACTGGAATAACTTGTACTCTTATCTTACTTTTTTAGTTTGGCAAGGTAAAACATTGAATTTACAGCCATTTTTTTATTATCTAAAATTCAGACGAATTAAAAATTTAGAATCCAACATATCTAAAACCATTGTTATGGTATCAGAGCATTTCATTTAATCACTGATTGCTGTATTCATCTCACATGCATTAGATGCTTACAGCAAGGTATCAATATCTTAGCCAAATTCCTGCTCTCATTGTACAATGCACAAAGACAAATATTTGTTTTCATGTCATGGTTCATCAGATTTATTTCAGAACCCCATTTGTGAGTAGCCTACTTAAAGCTCTGCACTGTCTGTAAGAGGATTCTGGACATCTGGGACTAGACTCAGCCATCTCCTTGCCATAGTCCAGCACCCTTGCAAATTCATTCATGTATCCTTCCCAGTTTCTAGCTTCTACTCCAAAAGGGTCTTCTGTAGGTCTTATGGCATGTCTGGCCAGTCCTGTCTGGATATCTCAGACTTCCCAGAACTCTTCAAATGGCATGAGGATCCCAGGTTTCAAATGTGGTCGCTCAGATCACACATTGGCCAGTTGAGTCTGATCACAACATCCAGATAGTCTCAATGCTTAAAAATTTGTTGCAGATGGTGGCACAACTGTCACCTCCCAGCAATGACCTGCTTTGAGTTAGGACCATAATTAAACTTCATTTCCCCTTGGTTGCACAGTGCTTTATGGGAGTTTATGGGATTGCACTTGAATTTGTCTGGCTTCAGCTTCCAGCCACTGTTTCTTGTCATGTACTTCTCAATTAGATTTAAAAAGCTCTTTAACATTGCAGCCTTTTTATTGACTGTAAATTGAGTTGCCACTAAATCTTCTTTTCCTTTATAAATCAAACTGATCACTTTAAATCTTTTAACATATTTTTCCAGGTCTACAAAGTACTTTTTAAAATTTCTTCTGAATTTTGGCACCATTTTGTTAACTCTTTCCAGAAATGCACATGCTAAGATGCAGGTTTCCTTCTACCAGGCACCTGAGAGGTACACACACATGAGTGTGAGTGCATCATTCCAAGCAGCTCTCAGACAGTGAGGTGAGACAGGTCTCTCTGGAGGACAACAATTCTGGTTTGAATTGGTTTTGCATTAAGTGAACTACCAGTGTCTGTAGGAGGCTGCATCAGTCACAAACACAGCGAGCCTGAGAGCACAGGGAGGTAGATGGGAAAAACACGGCAAGAAAAGTCTGCCAGGAAAGTGCCTCTAGATGAGATCCCTCCCTCAGTCAGACCCCACAGGGGAAATAACAGGAAATTCCAGTGGAGGTTGGACCCCAATTTTCATACATGGTCAGGTTAAACTGAGAGAGCTTTGACCGAGATGTGAGTCAGAGTCTCTAAAAGTGACAAAGGAAATAAACCTGGATTTTAGGGAGTGTTAGTACTAGACAAAAGCATGTAATGGAGACCCATTCTTTGCAAATTTTTTTGCAAAAAAGATTGCAAAATATTTACAAAAATGCAAAATGCCAACAAGGCCCTAATGCATTCTGGCAGCTTTTGTCACCCAAAGTTTGTTGATGTTTAACTGCAGGTGCCCATCTAAAGCTGCTTTGGGCCCTCTGGTTAACATGATGCTGTGCTCAGAGGTACATCAGCTGCACACGTGCTTGTGCCACCAGTCAGGAAACCAACCCAAAATTTTAGGAGGACAGGTGGGGGAGTGAGCAGGAGGAACCTGACCAACTGGCCATTTACACTGCTTTGAGCCCAAGTTCCATGAACAGAAACAAACAGGAGCTGTGCCATTGCAGGCGGTACGTATGGTGTGGAGTAACAACACATCCTAGGGAGTGGTTGGAGGCCTTCCCTTCCCTTCCCTTCCCTTCCCTTCCCTTCCCTTCCCTTCCCTTCCCTTCCCTTCCCTTCCCTTCCCTTCCCTTCCCTTCCCTTCCCTTCCCTTCCCTTCCCTTCCCTTCCCTTCCCTTCCCTTCCCTTCCCTTCCCTTCCCTTCCCTTCCCTTCCCTTCCCTTCCCTTCCCTTCCCTTCCCTTCCCTTCCCTTCCCTTCCCTTCCCTTCCCTTCCCTTCCCTTCCCTTCCCTTCCCTTCCCTTCCCTTCCCTTCCCTTCCCAGGAGCACTGTGCCAGTCCTGCTGTCCCTCCTGCTGGCAGTGCCAGTGTCCAGAGCCCAGACCCGTGGTGATAATTTGCACACAGCATCAGCACTTTGGGGGCTGAACATTAAAACGTGTGGCTGATACTGGTGATACAATGAGAGGATGACAATTTTGGTTTATGCCTCTTTTAGCTACAGAATCTCTGTTTGCCATCATGGAGGAAAATACCAATTACCCCCTGCAGGGAGGATAGATTACTTGATGTTGCATCAGTCACTACCACTGCTAGCAGGATAGCACAAACTCATTTCCCAGAGGTCTCCAAACAGCTGTCAGAGAATAATGACTTTCAGTTGCTGTAGCCTACACCAACTCTGAAGTGGTGACCTAGAGGCAAAAAGACTGACTCACATTACAAATCCCTTCAGCTTTCAGATGTGCCTCAATTTGTTCTCTAACACCAAAAGATTTAATTAATATGGATTATCATTTTTCACAGCACTTCTCATTTGTGCAAAAATTGGTCTAGAGACCAATTTTCAAGAACTCCTTGTCTTTAGGAATTTTGCCTGTGATATATATGAGCACTCTTCCTATCAATATTTTTTATTCTGTTTTAAAGTTTCAGGAATAAAATCTAACCATTCAAAACAAAAGTAAGCTTCCTTAATTGAAAAAAAACCAGTATTTTTACATGGAAGAGAAGGCATATAGATAAAATTACTCAGTAATGTATTATCAAAGAACAAGACTTCATACTAAAAAGAAGCAGTTGTAATGACTTGTCAGGATTTCTAGATTCCCCTCAGATTCTCACATCCCATTTCTGCTACTTTTTATGTTGCAATTGAACTGAAACATCAATTCCTTGGGTTTGAGTTTTATTTTTAATTTCTGTCTGTCCTCAGTGTCTGGGCTCAGACTCACTTCTTATTTATACTGCTGTATGGAGAAGTCTCTCTGAAACTGCTGAGACAAAGCAAAAAAATGTGAAGAATCAGGTGTCCCAGCTGCATGAAATTAACTCAGGTGTTATTTCCCCAGCAGACAGACTCTGATCATGGCCGTGCTAGACTTGCACCACTAAAACTGTGGTCAGAGTCTGATAGATGTAGCATGCATAGTTCATACCCACAGCAATAGATCATAGTGACAGTGATATTTCTGTCTTGCAGACACAAGAGAGAGCTATTGAAAGATGAAAAATGAGAAATTTTGTTCAAAATAATGAAACGGTTTACAAACAAGCAGTTTTTACAGGGCAAAAAGTAAACCTAAAACTGAGTGCTTCCACTATGAAATCTAGATAAAATAAAGGATTAGATTTTTCCATTATATTAACAACTAGTGTTCTAACCAGACTGAGAATTTACAAAAGGATGCTCGTGCTTTTTGTGGGTGCAGTTGGCAACTGACTGTGGTCTGGATGAGGAGAGTCATGTGCTGATATCAAAGGAACAGCAAAAGTTCACTCAGGAAGCCCTTTGGGTTTAGCATTGCTTGATCTTGCAATTCTGTCCCCAGTGATTTTCATAATCACCAAATAAGAAGTGAAAACCTTAATCCTTCCAGCAGCACAAATCCACTAAAGGGAAATCAATTTAGAAAAATCTCTGTGGAGGTAAATGAGCCATTCTCTTCCTGCATAATTTTTGAAAAGAGCTGGAGGCACTGATAAAAAGTATCTTTCTGCTTCAGGAAGGATAAGAGGAAAGGTCAGAGCAGCCAAATATTAACCAGAAACCAGTTAGTAGTTAGGTAGTTCTGTTGTGGAAGAAACACCAACAGCCTCCAAGCAGCAACCAAATAATTCACAATTACAGGCAGAGAAGGCTGAAGAGGAACACCTGAACATCCCCAAGACATTTGGTAGGATTCACTTCTATTCTTTGGCATGTCTGCAACACAAAATTCTCTTCCTGGGCCAGCTACTGCAGCTGCCTCCTGTGGCCATCCAGAGTGCTTCTACACCATCCCAGCTGCTTGTCCTCAGCATTATATTCCCATGTTCCAACCTGGGCCTCCCAGGGCTCTCCCAAAGGCCTGGTGGGCTCAGGGCAGGGCAGTAGCAGCCACTTGAGGGCTACCTCACTGCTTCTGAGGGCAAGAGCATTTTTTGTGCCATTCTTTGTCCTTCATCTTCAGTGCCAAGGCATGATCCCTGGCATTTTAGTTTTCTAGTGCAGACACAGCCTGAAATCTTCATCACTTTAGGATGATCCTTTACAGCCAGGAGAAAGAAGCAGGCACGTTCAGAGTGTGATATCAGAGCTATTGCAGACATTAGGATTAGGGGAAATGCATCCTGAAGTGCCTATATTTTTCCATTGACTATAAAAACACTCCAGACTATTAGCTCACAGGCAGAAATTTACAGTGTGAACATCTGGAGTTGGCTGGGCAATTCCCACCTTTCCTGTCAAACATTCAAAAATTTTTTCCATACAGACACCATGACTGAGGACTACACATCTAGCACACTTGCAGACAAAGATACTTCCCCTTATTTGTTTATGAAATATTTCAAGTAGAAATTTACTTCTCTAATGAATAAAATAAGGGCATATTATGAAAGTGAATATTTAAATACAATGCTTAATTTAGAGCTAATGCAAAGCTAGTCAAATAAATGGAAATGGGGTTTTTTTGTTAGCATAACACGGTACAGAAAATGGTTGCAAATATTACTCACTATTAAATAGAGCAAGTTCCCAAAACAGTATTTGTAGGGCAGTCTCTGTCTGACAGACAGGTGACCTGCATCACCTGCAGCTTTTCCATGTGAAGTGAAGCTGGAGTGACACAATAAAAACTGTCTGATCCAATATGAAACCTTCCTGTAAAAAGGTAACTTATTAAAATGATATGAGCATGATTGAATCAGTTCACTGAATTTTTCGCAGATCAGCATTTTGCATGTCTGACTGCAGTGATTCTTCAAACACATACCTACAACTTTTCTGTGCTCCTTGGGATGCTCCCATTCAAACTCTCAATGGTTCAATGAGGGGGAAAATAGACCCAAAACATTTTCAAAGTACCTTCCTTAATCCCATTTAAAATATACAAAATGACACATAATTTAGCCTGAAGTACAAATTTAAAACTTGAGCGCTGTAGATAACTGGGTTTCAGTAGGTGTAGCTCAGCTAATGCTGCCCTACATTTTATCACCTTCACAACTTTCTTCATCACAGTCAGCAGTTTAAGCATTCCTGTGGCTAAAGTCTGCCTTACGTGCTGAGCGTGGACATGATTCAGCGCTGATTCAGTGAATAATGGTGTTTTGTAACTTGAACCTTTCTCTGATGAATAATTTTCTGTGGGAGTCCTTCAGTGAGGTGAGCAGGGAGTTCCACACTGCGCAGCTCATGAACCAGTGAGGACTCGATTGCCCTGACAACAGTGTGCCTCCGTGAGGAATGGAGCTGGGAAGGGAGGCTCCCCTTGCTTCCAGTGGCCAGGAGGAGCGTGGTGTTGGTGACTGTGAGCACCTCCTCCACTGGCACACCCTGGCTCAGCTGGGCTTTGTGCTGGGACAGCCTGCCCTGTTTTGTGGGCCTTCTCCAGCACAGCAGACCTGTCTGTGAGAGAGCCCCCAGCTCACGTTCTCCTGAGCATGGGGCATCACTGGCAGATGGAATAAATGGCTGGGCTCATGGATGGCCTCACTGGGGTTCCAGTTAGATGGTGTTGGATTCCCCTCTGGCACCAGCCCCGACTGTGTACCTTGTTTTCTTTCCAAAGGCAGGAAATCTCCCACCTCAGGATTCTCTTGGACAGGATGGGTGATTCACTTTGTGCTCCACTACCCCTTCCTCAGGCTACAGCTGGGGAGCTTAAATAGAAAATTGTCTCAGACAGATTGAACACTGGGGAAACCCTTTTATGACCCAGAATATGCTCTCCACACAGTATTTGTTTCATTGCCAGGGACCCAGACTTCCTGAGCTCCATCCCCTCTTCCCGCCAGCCTCCAGCCTGCCTGACATCAACAGTGTTTCCTTGCATGCCTGGGATGCTTGAAATCGTTGGGGCTTAACCGGGAAACAGCCAGGATTCAGGGAAACAAGGGTGAGATTCAGTTATTTTTTCTGAGAGGAAGAATTTGCTGCAGGACACCACTTTGTTGTGCGTGAGCTTTGTTTACTCCCCATTTTGCCAGAGCCCACTTGAGGCTCTGGCTGCTGCAGTCACTGAAGCAGATGTTTCCTGCCCAGATCCTGCTCTGTAAGAACCCATGAGAGTAGAAGGTACTGAGTTAAAAATGGGATTGCTTAATTTTGAGTTGTGTCTGGCAGCCAAAGACCATAGAGGTAGCAGCACAAATGCTGCCCTGTGGTGTGAATGTCAGTGGTGTGGGCACAGAGCTGTTGTGTTCCCTGCAGCACCAAGAGCCCCCAGGGTTTTTGTCAAGCCTTGGGTAGGATCTGCTACACTCCCAGAGTGAGAGTCTCTCTTCTACGGTGCTTTAGACTGATATTTTCCCTACATAGCTTACTGAAGCTAAGTCATTTGGGCCATGTCTGATTGAGGGAATAGACAGGACCAGGGCACAAGCCTGGAGGCTTCCATGTCAATAGAATATTAGTTCTGTTGCCAGCATGGTTTTTGTCCTCAGATCGTCAAACACTCTCACAAGCAACTGCTGCACAGGGTGTGAAATATGGACTGTGCCCGCCAGGCAGGTTCTCTGTGTCTACCCTGAGGTGGCCTCAGGATGTCCCACTCTGCACAATGGAGGGGAGAGCACACCTGGCTGGAGAAAGGATCAGGGCTTGGGAACCTGCACAGGGAGCAGTTGTGGCATGAACCTGGTGACAACTGAGTTATGTTAGAGATGATCAACAGCAGTGCTTTAGAAATGACAGAAGCAGATTGGAATTGGCATCCATGGCTGTCACGTCCTGGGAGCAATTTGTCTGACCAGCAGCAAGTAGGCAGAACACAGCCAGAGAAGAGGTCTCAATTGCTCTTGTATTAAGAGTATCTTCCATAAATGCAGATTTCTAACAGAATAACATGCAGATGAAAACCAGGCTCTGGGGAGAAACAGACTGGCCTGGCTTCAGCTTTGCACCCTGTGCAGGTTGAGTGACTCCTATAACTGCAACAATGAAAGCCCAGGTTTGGCCCTGGCAGCAATGCTGCTGGGGAAAGGTCAAAGGACAAACACATGTGCAAAAAGCAGGCACTGAGCAAATGGCCTGCAATGATAGTTCCACAAGAAGGTTTCTCAGAGCTAACTGGGCAGACCCATGATTGGGTCAACACAGGTCCAGCAATGGCTCTCTCACTGGGTAGGAGTTTCTCGGAGCCTGCTGGACCTCAGTTCCAGAGAAACACACTTAGAGTGTGTAAAATGAGCTGCTATTCTCCTTTTTCCAGCCAGGTTTGTAAAGGGAGGTCTAATCTTTTTAGAGTAACTGGGCAAAATCCTCTACCTGTCACAGGTGCAGCAATGCTCTTGCTCTCACAGGTACCATTGAGTCCTGCCTGCACACTTCAGAGGACAGTGAAACCAGCCTAAACTGCTCCTAGCAGTCTGAGAGTCATTCCTTCCTCCCCGTATACTTTCTGCCTTGCTCATAGCACCTGGCAGTAACACAGCAACAGCTGTTTGGTCAAACCTGCCCAAATCTACATGTCTAGTGTCTTGCTGGCCTTACCTCAGCTCCAGCAAGGATGCTCTGAACCCCAGTCCCCTGCCTCCACCTTGTCACTCTCCTAAGAAAGGAAAGAGCAAGCAGCAGGTCAAGTCTAGTAGTGAGGAAGAGAAACATGCTAAAACAGCCTCGTTCTCTGACACCAGTAACAAAAAGGGAGGTGTGGGAAGCTTGCAGCGCTTCTGTTAAGTAAGCAGGACAAAGCAGAGCAGATTTCTGTGTGGGAGCCACTTTTCTCTGCTTTGGAAATGTTTTTTAATGTGTCCTGCCTGTTCCATGCCCTGATTTTCCTCCTATTGCCTTTCTCCTTACCCCGTCTCCCTTTTCCACTTTCCTCTTCCACCACTGGTGAAAGTATTGTGGAACAGGCTGATGTATGTCGGTCTCTCATGGTTTGTTTTGTCTGAAGTGTCACCCTCCTTTTATCAGTCCATCACAGACATGTTGGCTGTGGCTCATCAGCACAGACCCATCAATCAGTCTCAGCCTTGGGGACTCACACTCAGGTACTGCCAAGGAGGAGTGAGCCTTCGCTTGGTTAATCAGAATTTCGAAACAAACCATTGGGCAAGAGATGACCCAGACAATATTTTCCATGCAAGCAATGTTTTCCACCATGGGTTTCTCAGATAAAAAGCAGGAATTGCTTTCAAACAGATTGTAGGGCACAGGTCAACAAAAATGAGCTGTTTATAATTTCTGCTGTCAAAACAGTGTATCTACATAGATCTCAAACAGCCTTGTAATCCATGGTTATCTTTTCTGTGTTTGTTTTCCAGCTGAGACCTTAAATAGCTTCTTAGATCATACCACAGTGCAGTGCACGTGTTCCAGGTCCTGAGTGCTCTCTTTGGGGATTGAACTCATGTCTCACCAAGCTACCACTCCTCACCAGCCACTGTATTACACATGGGGCTGTTTACAAACCCAGGGAAGAAAGTCTTGCCCATGGCAACATTCAGTAGCATCTGCCTTCAAAGCATCATTGGTGATACTGGTACTAGGCCAAAGATGTCTGCAGTAGGTCTAATGGGTTCCTATTACAAATTTGTAAAGAAAAGGTCTATCTATCTATTTGTAAAACCCATCCATGTTTTGGAGAGGTCATTTTACAGGGATAGTTGGCACAGCTCAAATTTCATTTATCCCAATGAGACCAGGGTGCTGTTCTGGGAGAGGTCGCCATACAAGGACACTAAGGGGATCTTGGGAAATCAGTCTGTTCCATCTGCCACAGGCTGCCACGGGCATGTCCCTTAATCTCCTTCCCTGAACCTTCCCAGCTCATAAATAACAATAGCATTATCACTTTCTACTTACCTTGTCTGTGTGGACTGCAGCAGACTAATGCTATGTATTTCCTCATGGCAAACACCAAAGGAGTGATGCATCAGTGCCCTAGCAGAGGCTATAATGGAAGCAAATATGAGTAACCTTGTGACCTGGGAAACTTGAGATATGCAGGTTTGGGCAGTCAGGCAGGGGATAGCAGTAACCCAGCCTGCAGCAGCACTCCCCTCCTTAAAGTGATTCTCTCCTCCACACCCCCAGCTGCCCATGCTGATTCCTGTTTGATCTCATGCAGTTAATTTTCCATTCATCATTTCTTTTCTATCTTGATTGCAACTTCATTTAGGAAACCAAGCTTGATACAACTGTGAAATATATGAGGGCAAGTTCTCTGATGGAATTTACTGACTCTGCTGAATTGAAGCAGACTATACCTATATACACCAGACAAATCAATGCCCCCTAACTAACATCAGCATGTATTAATTTCTGTACCAGGAATGCTAACAGCAAGTTTCGATGTGGTGAAAAGCAAATATTGATCTGTTTGCTTGAAAATCAGATTAGGCTCTGTTCATAGGCAAACATTCCTGCTAGGAAGTAGAGGAAAGGTTGCTTCCCCTTCCCCCCTCTCAAAGGCAGCCAAATCAAATGAAAACAAAAATCTGTTTGATACCTAGTAAGTTTTTAATTAAGGAGAAACCAAACCTAAGGGAAACAGAAGCCCTAGGGAGCTGTCAAATGACTTCTGCTAGTTTTTTGTGGCAGGAAGCCACAAAGGTTCATAAGGGCAGCCACCCATTAGTGCCTCTGCTCCCTCTGAATGGGGAGAAAGTGCTCCTGAGTGAAATAAGACCAAACCTCCCATGAGCAGGGGCAAAGGTACTCAAAAAATCTGTCTGAGCACAAGCCTTTCACATTTTAGTCTTCAGTTTGCGCTTCAGCTCTGCTGCCTCAAGGCGACCACTCCCAGCACTGGCATGTCCTCCTGGTCTCCCTGTCGTGTCTCACCTGGAATGAAGACACAGAACCAGAGGACAAGGAGCCCTTCACTTGTCATCACCAGCCTTTCTGTCTGTGTGGCAGTCTCCTGAACCCAGAAACCCACACCAAGGCCACCTCAAATCTGGCACGAGATGGGTTGCTGTGACCTCAAAGCACCAGGGGAGGCTTACATTTGTTATTAGGAAAAATTTCTTCATGGAAAGGGTAGTCAAGCCCTGGAACAAGCTGTCCAGAGCAGTGGTGGAGTCACCATCCCTGGGGGTATTTAAAAACTGTGTAGACATGGCATTAAGGGACATGGTTTAGTGGGGGACTTGTCAGTGCTGGTTAATGGTGGGACTTGGTGGTCTCAGAGGCCTTTTCCATGCTGAATGGTTCCATGATCGCATGGTTGCTGCAGCATGGAGGGAGAGCTGTGAGCTGCTGGAGGGCTCAGGCCATCCCAGCACGCCTCCCCCAGTTGTGCCTAATCCCTCGTGTCTGCACAGGGCAAGAGCAGCTCACAAGAACCTTACGAGCTCTTGGAGTGCTCCAAGGGTTGCTGAAGGGAAAGGCTGCTCAGGAGCTGGCTAAACATTAAAACTGGCCAGGGAAAAGCTGACTATTGTTTGTGCTCTGATTTTGCACTGCTGCTCATTTCCAGCATAAGGTCTCTTCACTCCCGAGGCCACACACCTTTGTTTTCACCTCCATTGGACTGGAGAGGTATCAGCCTCTTGGCCTCCTGAGGAGGTGGTTCCCAGTTCCCAATGGCTTCAGGAAACCTCTCCATTATGTCCACATGCCACAGGGAACACTGTCTCTCCACCTCTGTCCCTCATCACAGCAGCCCAGTGAAGGATGGGCAGGCACACATCAAAACCTCCTCAGGCAGGAGTGGGTTACCCATCAGGGGTGACTGCATCCCACTTGACAGGGATGTAAGGCTGATTTAGGATCTAAAAATGAAGTCCTAGGGAATGCAATTAGTTCAAATAGGCTGCTAAATATCTCAGCAGCCTTCAGCTAGCAACAGCAGGTAGCAAGCCACTCTTTTGAACATCTTCCATGCGATTAAAACAAACTTCTTGCTTTTGTTCTGCTTATTTTCCTTTGCAATATGGAGTAAATCTACCCAAACTGGAGGCAAATGCACAGACTTAGCTTGGTTATGCAGAGAGAAAAAATCAGCTTTATATCATCTTCTCACTCCAGAACCAAGACACAAGTGCAGTCAGAGGTTTGCTATTCAGAGCTACCCCAAGGCCGCTCTGGGCTGGTTCCAGAGGGACTGGTTCCCAAGATTAAAATCTAGTTAAAATGCAAGCAATTACATTTCAATTATTGAGGAAGCATCTGAAGGATGTTTCATATTATTATCTCTGAGCAAGGACTTGAGGTGCCTATCAGTGTTCTAGTGAGGATCAGGTTTTGCTTTGTGCAGCACTGAGCACATGGATCTCACCTGAGAAAGAAACAATTGGACATAACCTGAACAAGCCCCATCTTTAATTATGTGTGTCCTCTGGTTGCTCCATCTGCCTGTAGACAGATGCACTTGATATAGGGGTAGACTGGATAAGCAAAGGGTTATTTCCTTCATCATTACATCAGGAAAGATGACAATTTCTCCTGTGGAGGCTGTCTCAATGAGTACTCTTTTTTCCTCATCTCCCAAACCACATATTATTTTACAAGCTCCCATTATAAAAGGTTAATGGGAGAAGCAAGCACTGACAGTCATTTTCACTCCCCTGGAATGATACACTGCATTGCTGCAATTCAGTTCAGTGTAAAGTTTCATATAACAGTTGTACCTGCAGAAACTAACTGCTTTCAAAATCTTCTATTTTCTTTTCCATTTTGAGCAAAACTTCTTTTTTTTGTTTCTGACTCTTCTTTGGTTGAACTTTGACTTGAATAAACAGCAACATCTGGAATTCAGCAAAACACACCATAAAGGGAATAATATGTCCACAGCAGTTTTGCTGGAAAGGACAAATCCATTTATTACTCAAATGAAAAGTTACGATTGCTAAATGTCAGATGGAATTAGAAAAAAATTGAATCCTCTGTGTGTGTCCTTTGTGTCCTTGCCAGCTCAGTGTGTATAGAAAGCTGTTCCTCTGTTATCACTGGTCTGTCTTTCTGCTTTTTTCCATTGCTGAAAGCCTGTGAGGACTTTCCTTCTACAGACCCACCAGGTCAATCTTTTACCTTTACACTGGGGCAGAGCTGCAGCTTTTTCCACTCAAATATGGAAAATACATCAGAGTGTCTGTGATCAGATTGGTTGCTCTAATCAAGTGGCATTCTTCTGGCCCCTTATCAGACACTCCAGGAAAGCCCCAGGGATGCTGGGAACAGCTGAGGATGTGCAGGCAGGGGTATGGGGGGACGAAGGCACTGAGCACCTCAGGAAGGGAATGGCAAGTGGCATCTCTCTCTGTCTCCGTCCTCCCAGCTGAGCAGCCACAGATGTTCTGTGATGGTGACAGCACAGGACACCTGAGCCCCAGGCACAGGGCTCACTTACAGACCAGATCCATCTCTCTTTGCTTTGTTTTCCAGTGGGTAGCTCCTGGTTTCTAGCACAAACTCACTTTCTTCAGAGCACGTGTTGAGGTCAGGGAGTGACAGCTCCCATAAATCAGCAGAAGCTAAACACATTAATCCAGGAACACAAGGAGGTATTCAGCTAGTTCGGCAATTTTTAGCTTAGAAGCCTGGTCCAAGGGTTGAAACGCTGCCAGTCTGGAGAATAAACATCACTCTCTGTTCCTTTTCTCTTTGTACCAGGAGGTGTTTGGGATCTTTGCAGCACAAAATCAAACTTAGGAAGGTGAGACAGAGATTGGATTTATTTGCACAAGGTTGGGGTGGGCTCTGCTCCCACCCCTGCTTCTTCCAAACATCTCATATGCGATTTCAGATGTGTTTCTGATGGCCAGACCCAACAAGAGGCAAGACCTCCTCAGCCTTAGTGACACTTGTGTGTGGGGTCAGACAGGTAACTGCTAAGCTCGTGACTGGTTAGTTCAAAGCTGGGTATCCCTGTCTCTATTTCAGCTGGATTTTGCACACCATTTAACTGAGGGCACATTGGTTTTGGCCCAGGCCATGCTGCAGGTAGTGCTGCCCTCCTTGAAAGCCCGGGTCTGGGCTATGGGGTGATGCCCATTGCTTCTGCTGCCCTTTCCTTTCACAGCAGCGATGACGTGCAGAGCCTCTTATCGCTTGTGAAATCAAAAGCTAAACAGATTCCAGGCAAGGTAATGTGCTAGTAGGCAGCATTTTGGGTAAGCAGCATAATAGTTTATGTAAATAAGTAAGAGGTTTTTCCTGTTTATTCTCCCTCCCCATGAAGAAAGCAGAGGTTACATCCATAGCAGCAAACTCATCCTGAAGGTCCAGGTGTGCAGGTTTGAGCTCTGAAACTTGATCACAGGTGCTGCTAAATTGGCAGCACTGCCATAGCTCAGGGCTGGGCCCTCAGCACGGGCCTTGCAATCCCTGGGAACAGTTTAGGATTTAACAGGGACCAGAGGCTCTTCCCAACCGGCTATTTGAATGTGGGCAGCCTGACTGGAGATGTGGAGGTGCCACTAATGGGCAGATAAGCTGCCTAAGGCTGAGGAACACCTCCTGGCTGTTTAAATTCCCCAGTGAGGATATACCCTAAAAGTGTATGTGTGTGTATCCTTGGGATAAGTGTGACCTAACAGCAGCTCTGCAGGGTAGAAGTGACAAATTCACACAGGCCTGAGTTAGACTAGGAAAAAAGCAACACCTTAGACTGTAGGTAAGTAAAATGATATTAAATACAAAGAAACCCTCACCATGAGCAGGAACTGCTTAATAGGGTGAGTTACACTTTGGTTAACCACAACAATGCCATCTCCATGGAGTTTGGAATATTGTTTTAGCTACCACAAGTACCCATTGCTGTGCTTGTTTAAGATGTCATTTCCTGCTGCTGGCACAAGTTCAGTCTCAGCAGAGGGTGTGAGGGACCCTCCCTTCCCTGGCTGGGGGAGCCCCCATCCCGGGGCTAACTGCCACCAGCTCCAGGAATGAGTGCCTGGGAAAACAACTTGGTTTGCTCTGGCATGGTACAGCTCTCATCCCTGCAGCTGCACAGGACAGGTAGCCCAAACAGCAGCATGTGTTTTTGGCTGCCTGCCTGCTCAGGGAGGGCTCTGGGCTGGCCAGTGCCTCCTGGACAGCTCTCACTGAGCCGCCCTGCCCATCATGTCCCACAGCACATTAGGACTTTCTCTTGCCCATTCCCCTTCCCATGTTTGCCCCTCTCACCAGCAGCACTCTGTCACCATTCCAGCACCCATGTGGGAGTTCTGCCAGCAGCAGCTCTGCCCCATCACTCTGTCCCTGCCACCCATGGGGCAAACCAGGGCACTGGGGCCGAGCTTCAGCCTGGGTCTGTGTGGCGAAGCACACACACCCCAGCCCCCATCTCTCACTTCTTCTGCTTTGACAGATTTCCAGGACTATTCCTGGTGCAGACCGGGGATGCTCCTGGATTTTTGGCAGCTTTTCAGTCGGGGGAGTTGTTTCACACCCGGCTCGAATGATGGGATATGTGTACAGTACCAGGAAAATGTAAATTTTTTATACAATCCTACATATGAAGACAAGGTTTCACAACAAGGAGCATGGAAATGAGGTGGCTGGCTGCTGCCTGCTCCCATTCTCTAATTTCAGGAATCCTGTTTCTTGCTGAGAAGAAGAAACACAGATTTTACTTTAAACTAAAATAGACCCAGGATATAAGTGGGAGCCTGGATTGCTCTCAGTGTCCTTCAGAAAACAAATCTGTGAGATTCCAGTGAGAAGTGATGAGACAGTCCTTCAATTTCCAGTAATAAATGCACAGTCCATATAAACATATGGTGCTATTGGGACAGAGATGCAGCAGATATAAATCCTCAGTGCCTGCTTGACTTCACGTCTGGTATGTGCCTTGCATCCACTGACACATCACATCCGGCCAAGGGCCACCATAAATTTTATGAGTTTCACATTCCCTTAATCCTTTTTCTTACAAGAACCCAGAGGAATGCAGCATTTCCCCCAGTAGATGCAGTGTTGCTATTTTTAACTCTGGACCTATCAGGTTGATTTTTGATGTTTTTTTCCCCCCTGAAATCTCAGAATAGTTCAACCAAGTGGAAAACAAATCATCTTTCATTTCTTTATTTACTGTGTTTAAGTAGCAGGGCTGAGAATGTGGAAACTATCCTAATAATGTAGTCTCAGATCATCCTGGATTCTTGTAGACAATTTATCTGCGACCAGAAGGACAGCAATCCAGTATCCACTTTGTGATCCAGAGGAAGCCATAAAAAGCCTTGCCTCACAGAAATTAATGTCTGTGTTCGATCACTCTGCATAAATAACAGACCAGACCCGTCAATGCCCTAAATTTGCAGAAATTCACCCATCTGCAGTCACTAATCTCATCTGCAGGAAGGCACAAGTGCTCTGGGACTGGCAGTGCCCACAGTGAGACCAGGGAGAGGTGTGTCCACAATCACCTTGTTCTTCCACGCTCACACATTTCCACATCATTCACCTGTTACAGCTGTCACTAAACCAGAGTGGGCTCTTTGCAGAAGGAACCTTTGCTTTATTCCTGGCTTGCAGAGAGCTTGGCACCAGAGGAGCCCATCTCTCCAAGGACAGGCACTGCACTGAGAATAACAGCAGTGGTTTGAGCCCTGGCCTCCCTTCTGCCTGCTTACGTATCCATGCACGTACACACACATGCCCAGACTCCCCAGGGCCCATTAGTTGCCCTCAGGAGGCTGGATTCTGACCTAACTTACAACAATTTCATAATGACTAACAAAATTTACCTTGGTAGAAATTGCTGCTGATTTATGCATGTGCCAGACACAGGCACTGCTGGAGTTAGGTGTATGTGTTTATCCTTTCCAGGAGATGAAGAACAGAGACAGGAACCTCAAACACAGGCATGGAGGCACCAGGGGCAATCACTTCCAGTGGCACATTGGGAGAGATCCCTGTAGCAGCTGCCTAGCTCTTGCCATACACAGTTGGATGCTGGTCACACTCCTGCTTCTCCCGTTCCTGCAAGGGCCCAGGGTGTGCCCAGACCTGCCACCCTCCACTGCCATTTATTTCATTTCCAGGGCAGAAGGTTTTTTTTCACTTCAGGGTTATTTTTCCAGCTGTTGGGATATTTTTCCCCCAGTGACACACTGTGATTTGCTCATTCCCAGAAGAAGTAAGGATCAGACTTGCCACAGGTTTCCCTGGGGCAGAAGGGTGTAAACCAGGTGGGAAGAGCTGATGGCTTAAAGAAAATAGGAGAGAAGGCTTCATCTCAGTGGCACGTACCAGGCCAGCAAGATGAGACCCTCAGGCTGTGTCTGCCTGCTTTTCAGGAAAGGTGGAGACACTGGGAATTGAAATTGGGCTGGCTGAATGAGGAGGCAGAGCCTGTGGCCATAGCCTTGAGGTATGCTGTGGAGGAAGAGCAAAGATTTCCTACAGCCTGATCCTTCACTCCAGGCACTTCCCAGCAGGGAGATCACGCAGCTTCCTCCCCTAGGGCAGAGTGAAAGGCTCCTGTCATGCCAGGGTGCCGCAGGTGGCTCCACATGCCATGATGTGTCACGAGCTCCCAGGGAGGGTTTCCCACTCCAACCACTCCCACCTTCTCCCCTGCCAGACCCCACCCCACTGCAGCCATACCTGAGAGGGAGCAATTGAGGGGCACCAGGAGCACCCAGGCTCCCCCAGCACCTCCCCAGACCCCACCCCAGAGCAGATCTCTGCCAGAAAGGTCCCCGCTCAATGCATGCAAACCAGGCAGCCCCAGCCTGAGCGTCTCCCCTTGCTGGGGTGGTCTGGTCACTGAGGGGCAGCTCCCCATTCACCCCAGCACATCTCAGGAGAAATTGCACCATTACTGACTAATTAGGAGCAGATGGGATGCGCACCAATCAGACTGAGGAAGCTCAGCAGACAAGTTCCCAGTGCTGTAACAGTAGGTCAGATATACAGGGGAATATGCAAAATTTCTGGTTGGGAAAGGAAGGCTGAGAAGAAATAAGATCAGTTACTGCTGCACCAGAGCATAAAATGGGATCTTTCTTCTTCCTTTCTCTTGTGTGTGAAAAGTTTTAGATGCATTTATCTGTAGGAATATAATTCTGCTTGAATGCCTTCTGCTTTGTCTCTTTCCTAATCTAAGTGGAACAAATTAATTTTAGAAGTCCACAAAGAACCTTTATCAGCTTAAACATCCTCAGTGTTCTGAGATAAGGATTTATTCCAGCAGTTTCAAAACTGTCTTGCTGCCTCTCCCCAGCGTGGGGGTTTCTGGACTCTAAGATTTGGTCATAAATTGTGCAAGTGCTCCCAGCATTTTTAATTAATGTAAAATTTGCATTTTAATGAAGGGGGAGATAGAGCCTTCCAGCAATAGAAACAATTACATATCGACCCGATGAATTAGCAGCAGGATTGCTGCAGTGAGCAGGTTTAGATTGGTTTTGATGGATTCAGCTGTGGTGTCCCAGCTCTGCCCACAGTGAAAGAGCAGAGGTGAAATACCCTGGAGCAAACCCCAGGAGAAAGCTCCTGGGAGTCCTGCTGATCTGGGCAGCTCACACATCTGTTAGCAAATTCACCCCCTCTTGGGATTTGCTCAAGGAGCAGAGAGGGGAATGAGAAAGGAGTTGAGGTGTCTTTCCTTTTTTGTTCCCAGCTCTGGGTCCTGGATGCTCTCAGGGAAGATCCAGGGCTGACCTTTCCCTAACACTGGGTGAATGAGAGAAGATATTAGTTTGTGCTTTTCCAGATTTTCTGCCCTAAGCAGGATCAAATGGCAATTTGGCTCAGTTTCTCCATTCAAATCAGCATGAGATACAGAAAGTTATTTTCACCAGTTCTACAGACCCTTCATCCTGTAAAGCCATTTTCCCTTTTTCCAAGTGATGATGATCTGCATAGCTGCATTTCAATTTGCAGGGCCTGCTTGAAAATCTCCATTGCTTGGCAGTGCATCAAGAGGACAATTGTTGGAGTGTTTTTTGTCTCAGGGAGCTTGTCTCAGCATGCATTCCTCCATGCAGGGCCAAGGCACTAGAAAATGTTTTGCATCCAGGAATTATTTATAAAGCAAAGAGGAAGTTTAAGATGACAGGAAACATTAAGACTTTCCAGCCTGTTGAAGAGAAGGGAACATAATAGGGTTTCCTAGAGGTCTTGCTGCTTCACAAGATATTTTATACATTTCCTCTCTCCGGATGCTGTGCAGTAAGAAACAAATGAGTGGCCTGGAAGTGTTTTATTTTGTTGGGGTTTTTTTTCATTTAGACAGGGATAAATAAAATCTCAGTCAAGCTGAGAATTCATTTCAGATAATCTCAATGCAAATTGAGTCTTATTTTTTTGACCAAAGTTCTCCCCCACCGATCAACCCCAACAAAATCATGAGCTGTACTTATGCCCAAGTCCTTAGGAACAGCAGAGCAGATGTGGTGTCACAAGTGGCTCTGGATCAATATTCCTGATGTCTCTATCTTGTCATGAAGTTAAACACAGGGAACAGGATCTCCCCAAGTACTGATTCATCTCCCGACCACTGACCACCAGAATAGAAGGGGACAGAACCAGCAAGGGCAGCTAAAGCAGGACATTCTATCTGCTCATCACAACAGGAAAGCTTTTTGGAAAATCTCCTAAAATGATACCAGAGTGAGGTTTATGCTGTCACTTCTGAAAACAAGAGAATCAGGCAGATTTAGCCAACCACAGTAATGGAGTTTTCCTAGAGCAACCTTTGAGAAGACCTTTAACTCCTGGCTGTACTGCATTTGCTAAAAACTCAGCTCCTCTTAGTCTAAATAGCAACTCTCCCCACCCTCATTTCTGTGGTCTTGACCTTGTGAGCAGCCTGTGTGGTTATGCTGGTATTATCTGATTCATTCCTCTGTGCTTTCAATGCCTTGTCTGCTCACTCACCCCTTGTTTTTCCACTGCTGGGGTTGAGGTGCATTACTGTCTGTTGTTATTGCGCTGTCAAATGCCATCTTGAGCAAACCTGCCTGCCTCATATCATCTGTACCTTGCAAATCCTTCCCAAATGGGGATTTGCACAGCAGGTAAGAGCATGCAAGGAAGGCAGCATGGGCACATGCAAACAGAAGAGCCCCCCTGACCTGCAGGCAGGTCATTACAGAAAGGGAGGCAGCTGGCTTGGGGGTTTATATTATGCTTAAGTCTCATATTAGGTGCTTGAGTGTTGAATTCTTTATTTTGGGATCTGTATCTAGAGCATCCTTGGTCCGTACTTGGTGCTTTTTCCATTCTTGTTCTATTCATATGGGCAAAGAACATTTTCTTACTTTGTATCTGTCAGGTCTAACTAATTTCTCTACTCAGCAGTTCTCATTTTACATCTCCTCTTCCCTACCTCTGCCACAGCTATATCTATTTGTCATCTTTTATTTTCTTTCTTTCACTGAACCTCATTTGCTGTCTGCTTACCCCAGCATTGCCCTTCCCTGTGTATTTTTGTCTTTGGAATGCCATTTCTGGATAGTTTTAGTGTCTGTGCCTTAAAGAAATTTATCTTTTCCACCCTCCAGGCTCTTAACTCCTCAGACCAGGCAACTTTGTTAGTCAGTTTAATGCTTCAAAATCCACCCCATTGCATACTGGCAGCCCTGGTAAAGGATATACTTATGTTTATTCTTCATGCAGCATAAATTAAACTCCCTCACAATCATGCAAGCTGAGGCCATTTCCTAAAGCTACTTTTTTCTCAGCCAAAGCATGACCAACATTAGATACTGAAAATCAGAAGAGTCAGTGTCTCCAGTCTGGTCATTAGTCGATTAAATCAAAAACAGGCACCAAGAAATTGTGCAGCTTCTTAAGTCATAACACAGTCCTTGTGATTAAAATTTAGAAAAAAGAAAAAAAAAAGGGAAAGAGAAAAATCCCTGCCTGTCCTCCTGAGAAGCAGCAGATGCTCTGAAGATGAAAGCAAATTGTTCAGTCTAACCTGCAGATTTATAAATTTCAGTGAGTTTATTATATTATTTGCTGCTTGACCCTGTTATCCCCCATTGGCCTCAAATGTCAGGTACCTCTAAAACAGAGGAGTTCTTCAAAACTCAAAACTAATTATGCAGTCAGGTCCTTGAACTTATTCTGTCCTCATGGGATGTAGGAAAAAAACCCAAGACAATTTATTACTGCACATTTCTTGGCATTAGAGGGATCTTTGAAATCTTGTAGAGATTTTTCAGTTTGGCAGTGCAGGGGAACTTATTTCTTACAATAGACACCAAAAGAATGTGAAAATCACTGATTTCAGCAAAGATCATTGTTTTCCAGCTTTGTGATTGAGGATTTGAAGAAACATTTAAGATGATGGACACTCATAAAATGATAATTAAAAACTCACTAAGAAAAACTTGTATAAAGTATAATTTTAAAATTATCTGCTTCCTGAAGAGTCAAGGGAGGGCAGTTTCTGTGAAATGCTATATGTGTGCCCCTCACATATAAAATACAGCCTTGAAAAAGACATCCCATAATTGCCACTAGTGCAAGTTGATCTACTTATCATGCATATAACATGTTTGCCTGGCTTACAAAAAATATGGTACATTTAGAGGAGCAATTCTACTCAGGGGCTGAAATTGGCTTTCAACCTGTGAACCCCAACAATAAAACCTCTTAGGGATAAACTCTTCTCTTATTTAATGCTGTAACCCTCTATACACTCAGAATTCATCATTAGCCCTTCTGAGAAAATGGCTGGTTTTACTCAAAAGAAAGGAAAAGTCACCATCCAATCTTATTAGCTGATGAAAAGGGGGAAACAGAGATGTAAGACATTTTGTGAAACAGTAGATTTTCCCCTTAATATGAAGTTTCAGTCATTTCAGTACATTCATCATAAGATACATGAGATAACATTGATCTGCTTCAATTTTGTCTGTTTTTTTCAGTTGTAGACATATTTATCTTGCTGTCATATATACAAATCCTTTTCCTTCCTGGTGGGACATGCCACCAGAGAAATGCCCAGGTTCAAAACTTTTGACATTTCTGTGAGACTCTTACTACTGCCTTTTGACATTTCTCTCCCAAAAACTCATTAATGCAGAGCCTACAGCTCAGCTTCCTCTCACTAAATAACCCTTGGTGGAAAGGACTGCCCTTCTCACCTGCACACAGGCCAGCCCAGCAGTCTGTGCAACCTCTCTGGATAATCTCCTCCAGGGACCCACTGTCCTTAGGGGGGAAGCCTCTTCTCCATGTGTTTGAACCTCTCGGGAGCATTTTGTGACCACTGTCTCTCTTCTTGCTGCTGCACACCCTCAAAAAGAGGATAGCTCTGCCTCCTCCTCCAGGTTGACATCAGGCTTCCCAAAAAGGGGTTTTTTCCCCCAGACTGAGAGCCCCCACACCCCTTAGTGTCTCACAGGGCAAGTTCTCATGGCACTGGGGACACTTAGGTGCAAAATGCTCCATGGCCATTCTCCTAAAGAATCTTCCAGAGAGCCGCAAATCCCAAATTTGCTTACAATGAAGAATTGTTTAAATGCAGGACCCAGAAATATTTATTTTTTATGAAAAATCATATAATATTCAAGTTATATGGCAGTGTATGCAAGCTATTTCTGTTGGTAGGTATCAATAATTGTTAAGAAGAAAAGCTGACATATCCCAGTGCAAAATATGTTTGAGCAGGAAAAATTAGGTTTTCCAGGTTTATATGTATTTCTGAAAAACAAAATATATTTGCTTTAAAATTAAAAAATGGAATTAAAAAGAATTTTAAACAAATACTGTACCTCAAATTTGCAACTGTAAAAAGCAAGTCAGTTTTTGGTTACCATTAATGTAAGAGCGTTTTTTCCCCCACTAATAGGCAAGCAACTTCCTTGGGGAAAAGAAATTCTAATGCACTTTTGTGAATAATATTCATGGCAAAGAGGTGGGGGTTTTTCTAGCTAGCTTGTACAGAACACATGATCACTCCCACTGCATGTCATAAATTTGCACAGCGGAGCACTCTTGGCAGTCTTCTGATGGGACCATTTTTTAAACTATAATAAGTAGATCTCCTCAGCCTCTCCTCCAGTCTTGTCATAAATCTATCACACCAGCCCCTGGCTTTCCATTTCAGCCCACACACACCTGCCTCATCCCCTTATACTTTCTCTAACATCCTTTATTTGCGCATAGCAGCTTCTCTCTGGAGGATCTCACAGCTTGGGTGTGCAGCTCAGCTTCCCATGCAGCTGGGTAAGTGCCAGTGAGGTTGTGCTGGCCAAAAGTTGTGAGAAGCAGCACAAATTGCACAACAAACTCTTCTTCAGGTGAGGTCCCCGTGGCAAGGAAGTTGTCCTGAAAGAAGGAGCAGAGGCTGTTAAAGCAGCTGGTGTTCCTCAACCTTGCCCAAGACAGGAATGCAAGACCAAGATCATAACCTTGTACAGACCTGGCAAGAGTTTCAGCACTTTCTTTCCACATTTTAACTGGAGGCTGCAACCCTTTCACTGCCATGCTCCTTTTGGATCAAAACAGAGCCCACCCCCCTGTTCCCTCTCCAAAATCACCTTCTCAAAATGTCTTACAATATTATCTGTTCCTTTTTCTGAGTCTGGACACACCATGGTATAGGAACAATAAATCATGTAGCTCTCACACTGAACTGACAACCCTCAGAGTAGAACCATGGCCTTGTACCTGTTTTAATCACCATGCCTTCTTTGGGGCATGGCCAAAACTTCTGCCATCAGAAGTCACATTCAGAAATGTTTCATTCTCTGAGGGTTGCTCTCACACCTCCAGCACAGCTGACACCACAGTCCTGTGCAAACTCCTGCCTCCCCAGCCTTGTCACATCCCAGCCTTCCTGGCTGCCACAGCCTTTGTGCTGCTCCATTGCAGAGCCCAGCTGGGCCACAACTGCACCCCCAGCTCCCACAGATTTTCTGCAGTAGATTCAAGACCTGCAGAGTTGTAGTACCTACTGCCTCACACTCCCTTGCCCCAGCTTAGCCAATTCTCTGCAGTGCCACATCTGCTGGGCCCCAGGAGCTGCAGCCCTGCAGAGTGTCCAGGCTATGTCCCACACATGGCCAAGTCCACAGGCAGATCCAGATCCATGAGGGCAGTTCTGTGGCACTGTGATCTCTCTGTCCTAACAATCACATGCTAGCTGCAGCCCTTTGACACAACCAAGCAGCCTACACCCAGAAACCAAATGAACTTTGCAGGAAACTCATCCTCTCCTTGGGAATCATGCAGAAGCTCATCTTCTCCCTGGGAATCATGCAGTGGAGGCTTCCAGTAAGAGCTTCAGGGTGAGAGTGAACAATGTGGAGCAGACTCCTGCCTCTTGCCACTGCCTTTGCCCAAGCACACCATCCAACGTCCTCGAGACTCTTTGGGAATGATCCTAGAGAAAGCTCCTCAGCTGGTCATGAGCCCAGTGCACTGACCCTGTGGCAGAAAATGAACAAGAAACCCAACTCTTGACAAGCCCATGAGTTCACTCTGAGCCCTTAGTGGGAGTCATTCCTCTAGACTGCAACAGAGCATCTCCTCTGCCCTGACTCAGGCTCCCACAGCATCAGGGATTAATCACATCCTCAGACAGCTCCTCTCTGTTTGCTTTGCTGGGAGTCCCAGACAGCTGGCTCTAACACAGGCAGCAGCTCTGCAGATGTCCATGCTCAGACATTTGGCTTCCTGCTCTGGGACGGCTGCTGGAGAGAAGAAAATCCCTGTTCCTTCCCATCCCTTCAGCGTTAGTAGACCTGCCTAAAAGAGAACACTGAATCTTTTCTCCTGAAAGGGGGCATCCAGGACTGGTCTCCAGCTCTGTGCTAAGTCCTCCACAGCTGCTTTTCCCTTGCTGCTTCTGCTTCTGCGCCACAGAGGGACAAGGAGAAGTGACAGTGCTCTGAATGGGAGGCTTCCTTCAGAGGTGGAGTCAATACCCTGTTCAGAAAAGTCAAAGGGCTGTCTAAATTACCAAGTGGTTTTTTAGCACTACATTCCCCTGGGGATTGGGAGAGGAGATGAGGAAGATACTTTCGAGCCACTCTCCTCATTTGCCAGCCCCCTAGATTGCTCATGAGACCCAGCTGAATCCTAAGTTTTAGATTTTCAACAGGAAAAAAATAGGATATACCGCTATTTTCCATGGAATTTGATAAATACTTCACTTTGAAAATCAAGTTTGGGTCACCTGCTGCATCCTGCAGGTGACCATAGCTCAGCACTTTGATTTCTGTGTGGTACCTTACCAACAGCCATGGGGCTGGTCTCCCCTGATCCCTTCACATGCCGCCCCATGTGAATCCGTGTCCTCTAGGAATGTGTTTCTCATATTGCAGTGCCTTGGTCTCGGAGCCGTTATTTGAACAGACAGCTCCAGCTGGGGATTTTTGTCTCTGCACAGACTTTGAACAGCTGCTTGTGGTTCCACCCAGCCCAGCTCCCACCCTCTGGTGGGAAGCACATCAGGCTGGGAGGAACAAAATAGCAGCAACCCTTGGGGTGCCATGGATCTGCAGTGGGAGCAGGGAACCAGCTGCTGAGCTGGACAGGCCAAATGTGGAGCTCCCTGACTGTCATCCATGAAAAATGGAGGCTTTTTATAACACAAACACAAGATGACCCTGCCTGGGGAAGGGCTGATGACATGGGAAGCAGTTTTGTGCACCAGGGCTCCGCTTTCTCAGTGGGGCAGCCCAGGGGAGGTCACCAAGGTGGGTGTGCTCCATTACCCAGATGTGTTCATGGCATTTGTGGATGGGCATTGAGCACAGATGATGGCATCAGTGTAAGAAATTTTGACCTCTTGGAACTAAAGAGTCCCAGGGGACTCTGCAAATACAAACTGTGCTCTTCCAAGGATGTGGCTTATTACTGGCTTAACCCCAGTGGCTGAGCTGCCAACAAACAGTCCTGCTCTCCCACTGTCCCATCCCTGCAGTCTTCTTCTCTCTCCTCATCAGTTTTGCTGAGGGACACTGGAAGTTTTGTGGAATGGCTTTTCTGATCTGGCTGGAAAATGGGTTTAGGTCAGGTTTTAGGGTTTTTTGGCTGGGCTGGTTTTCAAGCCTGACCTGATCAGGCACAAGGGTGCTAAGCTGATCCAAGGAATGGAGTTTAAAACACATGAAAAGAGAACATGTCTGTGCAAACAAGGTCAAGGAGCAGACAAGATCTCATGGTTACAACCCGGCACAGCTGCTTTTTCCATGCAATGCCTCACAGTGTGTCAGTTTGCTGATGGTGCTGCTGCTGCGGCAGAGGATCACTCCATAGGAGTGAAGACTTTCTCTTGGAGAACCATCTTGCAGGCAAACCAGAGCCTGGACTTTGTTCTTTTTCTGGAGAAATGTGAAATCTAAATTGCTCTGAAGGGGATGAGAAGATCGCCTGGATTCCTTGCAAACATGATCCTAGACACATCAAGATTTTTTTCCCTCTGTCCAAAAACCAGTAGAAGATATTCAAAAAGTCTCTGTGGTTAAGCAGAAGGCTGCACTAGCACATCTTCAGAGTGAGCTGTTGTTCAGATGTTGTCCTTATCATGGAAAAAATCAACAATGGTTTTCTCTGCTCTCCCACCTACCCAACAGGTCTTCAAGGAGAGGAGAGAAAACACACCCAGGATCAAAATTTTGTGTTGCAAAGAGCACAATGATTTGAATCATCCTGAAATTTCATGTCTTCACAAAAGTAATGTTCTTCCAAAACTACTGTTTTGCTAAGATGCCATTTTTAAATTCTAAACTGTGATATCCAACACTGCAGTGAAAAACAAATCAAAAATCCCACTTAAAAAAAAAAAAAGTTTTATTCTGAAATTATGTTGAAGTCAGACACATCTACATAATGTGAATCTTTTCTTTTGAAGTAAAATTTGCAGGCTAAATCAACATAGCTTTAACAGTGTATTTTCATAGCAAGTGACTCTTTACAAATGCAAAATAATTTCTTAGCAAGTTACACACCAAAACCCAGGAATGTGGGAAATCCAGATCAGGAGCAAGCTGAGAGTGTGCCTACTTGGGTTCTTTGTTAATTAAGATGGATTAAGTCTTTGCTGTGGACTGGAGATTTCTCAAAGGTGGGGCAGCAAGGTGTTGTCTCTGGTGAGATTAGGAAATCTCTATTTTCGTTTCCACTGCTAATACCCCTGACAATATAAATGTGCAGAATGTGATCTGGTAAAAGCTTTCAGTCTCAGCTGAGGCTTTGCATTCCAGCTGCCAGGTTTTCACTTGTTTACCTTGGAGCCTGGCTTCAAGGGATACGATGGAAGAGGTAATTGGAGTGGAGTGGCTGCCAGCAAGAGAAAAAAAATGTTTCAATAAAAAGTATTTTATTCTGCTATGGATACTTATATGAACAAATGTCACCCTTGGGTACAGACCAGAAATAATCCCAGGCATTTCTCTCCCTCCCTCTCTCCCCATACCTCCCCTGCAGCAGGTTTCATACCACACACAACATCACTGCACACAGATTTCTATCACTGTTTCACTGCCATGAGCCCCAGGAGCTTTCAGAGCCAGGATTGCTGTGCTGTTCCACAGGCACTGGAACAGGGAGCTCAGGAGCTGAAACTGAGCAGGGACTGGGGCTGTCCCTGCCACAGGCACCTGCCTCTCCTCCTCGTTTTCCCTGGTCATTGCTGTTGCATCCCTGCCCCGGCGAGAGGCTGAGCCCTGGAGCTGCCCCACCTTGCAGATGTACCTGACACCAGCCCCCAGCCCTTGCCCACCCCCTGGATCTGGAGGGTTTGCTTATGTGATTTGTACAGTGCAGAGATAAGAATAAACCCTGAAACTCTAACAGGACCTCACACTTTGAGCTCTGCTTCCCTCCCCAAAGGGGAGGGAACCCAAATCTGCAGTAACCCAAATCTGGCTTTCACAAGAGACTAAAGGTTTTCAGGCTGTCCAGACGCAACCTTTGAAAACGTGTTCAAAATCAAGTAACCTTTAAAAACATGTTCAAAATCAAGTAACCTTCTTATTTGTTCAAAGCACCTCTCTTAACAAAACCTTCTGGAGGAAGTACTGTGTTTATGTGCTGGCCCTATTGTCAGAAAGTCAGAAACCCAAAGTCTGACTGCAACAGAGAGTCACAGGGAAAATATCCCTAAGCTCTGTATGGCTCATGCTGAATTTTGCTGCACAGCCCTGCCTCCCTGTGCCCCCTTGGCAGCTAAGTCTGTAAATTGGATAAACTATTTCAACTGGCCCCTCAAATCAACTAACTAGCTCTATAGCAAGAGCTATATTTAATTAGCATGGCAGATGCGAAATGCCTGTCACTGCAGGCATTTTCATTATTACCTCCTAAGAGATCTTGAGCTCCAGTGAAGATGTGGCCAGTCAAACCAGCAACTGAAAGCCCACGTGAGCATCTTGTGTATCACAGCCCTGATAGGAGCTGGGATGTGCTGGGAGTGGTGAGCAGCAGCCCAGCCAAGCTGGTTTTGTCATCTCCAGCTGGGAGCTGCTGCCTCTGTGCCAGACCAGCCACTGGAGTGTGGCTCCATGCCCAGTCCTGGGCTGCAGGAGCAAGGATGTGCCTGGGGCTAAAGCTGTGCACAGCATAGGAGCAGCTCCTGACCTGGGGAGTGACAGTGCATGACCTTCCCACACCCCAACAGCATCCTGGAGCTGGTAAGGGCTCTCCTGCACCTGCAGGGGTGATGGGTCAGTCAGCTGTGGCCAAAAATGTGACGAGTTTCCAGTCTGCTCAGCTCCCTCACCTCGCTCCCTGCAGGAGCACGGAGGCCAGCACAGGCAGCCCTGGCTCAGAGAGGTTTGAGATGCTGTGGCCTTTGCCATCATGGTTGCTGTGGTGTCATTTGAAAGTCTGATCTGTCCTCCCTGGCCAGGTCCTGCATGGGCCAGAAGTCTGCCCTTGATGACTTTATGGGAAGCCAGAACCCACCATTTCTGCCTGCATCCTCATCTTTGTTTGTTTGCTTTCTTGCTCTAAAGCACTGCATTTGACTTCGCAAAGTTAACCCTTTAGGTTTCTCATTTGAACACGATTCTGCAAGTCAGTGTCTTCACTGATAAATTCATGTATGAATTTCCAGTTCTTTTACAGCTATCCTTCTTACCTTGTCCTAACAGGAGGAATGATTAATGACACTAATATGATCATGCCCTTCTTAAGTGATAAATGACTTTTACATCAGGTATGCAAAGATCTGGGGAATGCACAGGCCATTGTCCCACTGCACATTGCAAAACAATGACAAAAATGAACTAAGGCTCCTCTTTATCACCAACTATCCAAGTCAACAAAGTTTCCTTAATTAGACTGTTTGGTTTGAAGTTTGTTTCTTAGCAGGAGGAAGTTAAAGAAATTAAGACCCTAAACACCAATGGTGAGTATAAATTTTGTTTTTCTTGATGTTGCTGTTGTTTTCCGGCCGCATTTTTTACTGCTGAACACTTCCTGTGCAGGATTTCCACCAGACTGCTTGCGTGTTCTTGCCCCAATGTGCAGCTATGTTCATCCTCCACTGAAGACAGATACTCTCACACAGAGACAATCTGTTTTTTAAATGCATATGGTGCTGTAGCAAAAGCCCATCTGGATGATCTTGAGGGAGCTATTAATCAAAGGCCTAATTCAATATTTCAGAAATATTGTAAATTCCTTTTTATTTCAGATTTTAATATTCAATAGGCAGGGTCAGCTGCAAGTGACATGTCCATAAATGTTGAATTGACCCCTCAGTGCTGCTTTGATTTCACTGATTTGCTGGAACGTGGTGTTTGTGTACACAGTGGGAAAGAGTGTCAAAGCACCTTGATTTATGCCAGATTTTTGCTGCTCTCATTAATGCCATGATGTGGCTTACCCTGTGGAATGACTGGGAGCTGATGGCGCTATGGGCTCCTTTGGAAGGATCCTAATGTCTCACCATGGATTCTCCCAGGGGCAGTTGGCTTTCTTAGATCCCAGCCCAAACTGTAAGAACTAACATAGAGTGTCCTATTTGCTCTTTTTGGGCCATAATTTGGGATATGAGGCTTGGAAGAATGCAATGTTTCTCAAAATTCCTTCAAAGTCAGGTCCAGTGTGAGGCACTCCCAGACAGCACTTCAAATAAGCAAAGCATGAGCTTTAAGTGTGTCAAAATAGCCCTTCTCCAGAAACTGCAACAAAAAAATAACTCCCACGGCTGGCTGGTACCAGGCAGAGCCAGAGGAAAGGCACAAAATGGAGAGTCCTGGTGACTCCTGAAGGGACCTGCCAGGCTGCGGCCTGCACCAGGCTGGCTCCTGGGGGACAAAGAGCCCATCAGCTCACTGCTACTCAGAAACTGAAATGGGAAACTCCAAACAAGCACAAAGCAGCAAAGCAGTTTAGAAGAAAGCTCCTTCCTGTTTTATCCAAACAGAACCAGTTATTGGTGAGCCCAAAGGGACAACAGAAATGCCACCGAGGCTGGGGTCTCCATCTGTCAGCTCACATTATTTGTGCATAAATTCCATGAAGCAGGGGCCATTCCTGCTGCTGCTGGGGGCTGCTTGGCCTGCTCAGCCACCAAAGTGCTTGCCAGGGTTTCTGAACACCTTTTGCCTAGGCAAAATGGCTTGGCCCATCCCAAGGCATAGCCCCAAGCCTGGCATGACGCTGTGCAAGCCAGGCACCCTGACCCCTCATGGGGGTGGCAAAAAAGCCACCTGCTCTTAGGGGAGAAAGATGAAACCACAAATTCAGAAAGATGTAACAGCTTGAGTAAGGGGGGTCAAGCCTTTTAAAGTGATCAGATTAGACAGAGCAATATTAATAAAAGGTCTGATGCTGGTAGATTTAAAGTCACTGTGTAAAGACTTGCTGGTTTGAATGAGTGCAGGGGAGAGCCCTGCAACAGCAGGGTTTGAGGGGACTCTCCAGACTTAGACTCTGATGCTTAAGGCTTTCAGGTCTTCTTCAGGCAAGGATGGGAGGCTGGACCACGTTGTCTCCATGTGGCCTTTCCAACCTGAATTATTCCCTGTCCATGAACGTGTTCTAAATGTGCAGAAGAACTCCCTAAAGTTCCTAAAGTTCAGAAACTGATGGGTTAAGAAATGCATGTTTACTGTGTCTTCTGGTGAGTGCCCATTGCTGAGGCTGAAAATATCTCAGTTCAGTAGCTGGCACTGCCTCAGACTTTCTGGGTGATCCTGAAAATAAAAACAGTCAGACTAGGTGTCCCAGGAACAGAGCATCCTTTCTTTGCCAGGAGCCAAAACAGGTGCTGGGTAAACTGCTGAACCACTAATCCCTGTGCTGTACTTTTAGTGCCCAAATGTTCAGGGATGAGAGCAACACTCTCTTCCTTCTGCTCTTTGCCTGTCTCTGGAGCTGAGCCCTGTTTTGTCTCTGTGTTTTTAAGTGATCCAGCACAAGACCCAAGTCTCACCAAGCCCTTGTTGCACTCAGCTGCAAACTCCTCTCTCCTCTGATTGCCCACAGGCACAGCACCATGAAAACATTGCCTTCTGTCACTTAATCTGTCACTGAAGAGCAAACCCTGGAGGATAAATTCAAAGACTGCTTGCTCTTTTTTTTTTTTTTTTAAATGCAATTCAGAAACATGTTTCCACTTCTCTTTGGTTTTGAAGATGTTTTCACAAAGAGAGCTAGCACACAAGTCAGGCAGCAGTTTCCTCTTTGCAGGTGCATAATGTCAATCACATCCCTCTGCCTGAGCTTTGTCCTCCTGCCTGGCCTACTGACAGTGCAAGCTGTACTGAGGATGGGAAAAGGATGGGGCATGAGATAATCAATCCTCTGGCACAGCTCATGAGCCCTCACTCAGCACAGAGTGCCTGTGCCAGGCAAAGTGCAAAACTCTTCTTCCACCAGAGACAGGGGTTTGTTTGTTGTGATTTAGAGAATCCAAAGGTTCGTGCCAAACCCTAAACCCAACACTTGTGTTGTCACTGATACCATTGCAGGAGGGAGCCAGAGGCATCAAGCAGTAAATTCAAGAGAATTAAAACCATCTGCTGCCCAGGACTGCCAGCCCTCATCTCCCTGCAGTCTTGTGAAGCAAGCACTTTCAATATCCAAGTTACATTTCCTTGAAAGCCACCTAAACCCAGCCAGCAATGCTGTCCCTCTTGCACACAGCAGGAGGTAAAAGCCAACAATTGGAGCAACAATTTTACTGGAAATTCTAGATCTTTCTAGGACACTTCAAGAAAGTCTTGTTGGAAGGGGCTTTAAAGATCATCTAGCTCCAAACCCCTTGCCATGAGCAGGGACATCACCCACTAGATCAGGTTGCTTAGGGCCCCATCCAGCCTGGCCCTCTAGATCTTTGTAGAGCAGTCAGATCCATTTTCATGCCCAGGGAATGCAGACACAGATGTATACTCATATCTTTTGGCTGGATCAGAGTTCTCACATTGGTTGAATGTGAGATTCCTGTCCTAAGGAATCTCCCATCTAAACAAGCATCCATGTGAGTCTAATTTTCACAGCCCAGTGAGTAACGCTCTGGATTCAGCATCTGGTATTCCAAAAGTGGACAAAATGTGACCAGAGACAGTAATAGCACAGTTTCTTACAAAGGGATGGGAAAGAGATCTGATTTATTATTTATAATCTAGAGGCAAACACCAACAAGGGGACAATAAGATAATTTTTCAGTGGACTGCATAAAGCTGAAAGTGTCCTCTCAATCTTTTTAAATTCCTGTGAGCTGAAAGTGTTCCCATCTCAGCAGCAGTTTTCTCCAGAAGCCAGCTAGTGCTCTCAGTGCCTTTTGCCAACAGCAGCTATAATTACATTAAAAGGATGATCTGCAGAAGCAGAAGGAAGAGAACATGTGCAGAGCAATGTTACACAACATTGTAAGGAGTTTGCACACTTCTGTTGTTCCAGCAAACCTCTTACAATGACACTCACATGCTCCTATTTTCTCTCTGTATTTTGGAGATAAGGCAATTTTGAATTCTTTTGTGTGATTATCTCCTAGATGCAGAACTTTGACTAATTGCAGCCATTCAAGGGGAGCTCGATGACCCCAAAACAATTCCCTGCTATGAATGGCCATTGTGATCCCATAAAAACAATGGCACGGGATGTCACACGTCCTTTCCTGAGCTTCAGAGAGTGATGCTCAAATACAGGAATTTAAAAATGAAACAACATTTCTATGAAATGGAAGTGACTGCAGTGTGTGCTACCATTCTCTTGGTGTTTAAGTACATTTACCTCCAAATGCTGTCCTTTCTCCCCAAGCCTGAGCTGTAATTAGAATTCTACCTTTAAACCTGAGTGCAATTTGTAGGCTTAATAGGGCATCCAGCAGCAATAATGGCAGTAATTACAAACGTGCTCGGTGTTCAGAACTAAAGAAAAATACACTAAAGATGGAAAATGCCATCACTCAAGAATTCTTTTGAAACAGCACAGGCAGAAATGGGCAGGTTTGCATGGCTATAAATATCAGCAGCACAGAGCTCACATTATTTAGGGCACGTGTGTGGTGAGGGCTCTTCTGAAAGACGCTGGGCAGCGATAAAGCTTGAGAGCACAAGCGACCTGGGAAATATCGAAATATTGTAATCTGCTCTGGAGACACAGTGCTTTTCTTTATGGCTTGCAAAAATATACTGGAGATTCCAGCTGCACTCCACTACAGGAGCGCCTGTTTATGGCAAAGAGAGAGAGCAGGGGGAAGTATTGCTAAAGGAATTGGCAATGGGTCAGCATGAGAAACTTGGTAGCAAGTTACTTTAATGGCATTGTATATCCTGTCCTGAGAGCTGTGGTGAAACCTCTCAGGGAACAGTTTGTAACAAACCACCTTCCAGTCATCCCACATGTATCATCAGGATCCAAAACACATGCAGCGTGGACACAAGACAAACTGGTGGGGATCTTGGTAGTCACAAGCTGTTCCTTGGGTGCTTAGGAGAAATTCTGCTTGAATTTGGCAATGTCTTGAACACAAACTGTTCCCAATAAGCCATCAGGAGACCGAAATTTCTCTGTTTTTCTCATCTGCCCTCCAAAGAGCAGGAGGACAAACTGAAGATATCTAAACAACAAAGTACTGTAGCTCATCTCCTTATTTTATCATTTTAAATTTATCCATTAACCATTTCTCTGAGTGGCTCCTATCAGACACTAATAAACTTGTACCATAATAAAACTGTGAGATTTCCTATTTTTTCAACCTGCAAAATGAAGTATGAGAAGGTAGAACTTCTCTGATATTTTTATTTAACCCCAAGCTGCTCCTTTCTCCAGTTATCACACCATACAAGTCCAAGCTGTGCATCCAAGAGGTGCCTGACTCCAGGCACTTGGTCTCAGCACTTCCACAAGGAACAAGCCATGTTGTGGGACTTGTGCAGTTCTTTCCTTGCTGCCTGGGGAAACCAGGTCCTAAACTGAAAACGTGACAAATGGTGTTGGTGGTTGATGAAATTAAACCACAACCTTGTTCTGCAGAACCAGGCAGAAATCTAACATGTCTCTGCACCTTGGACAAGTCAAAAGTAAATGTTTTCAGCCTCAAACTGCACAGTGGTACTTCTCCGATGCTATTAGCAGTCTAGGCATTGAGGTTGGAGGTAAGAGAAGTGTTTCTTGTGGGATGCAACCATTTCACATGGCTGAGAGTGGGAG
The DNA here is from genome assembly GCF_047830755.1 of Zonotrichia albicollis. Lineage (NCBI taxonomy): Eukaryota > Metazoa > Chordata > Aves > Passeriformes > Passerellidae > Zonotrichia > Zonotrichia albicollis. The sequence continues at coordinate 84,846,287 of NC_133821.1, forward strand.
CACAAAGTACCTCTGAAACAGCACTCACCTCACGGCCCTGAAACAGCACTCATGTCAAAGTCCTGTTCTGAGCACTGATGCTGGATGAGCTCTATCCAAGCTCACAGGGCAGCTGCTGCAGAGAGAGGCACCAGATACAGTTTAGATGGAAAAGACATGGGACCCACCCAGATCATCCCCTGCAGTCCTCTAAAGGCTGCTTGGAAGGTTGGATCAGCTGTCTCTGCAGGCAGCAGCCCTGGAGGAAAGTCCCCTGCTTGAACACACCAGGTGGGTTAGCTATTCCCAGCCCACAGGGGGGTCTCAGGCCTTCCCTTGTGGGCAGTTTGGATGCCAGGGGGCTGGGAAGCCCTTGTGTGCAGAACTGGCCCTAGAGCCTGAATAGTGTCCCAACTGCTCTCCCTAAATGTGGCAATAAAAGTGGCCTTAAAAGTGTCATTAGGCTCAGTTTAGTTCCCTAACCAGCAGTGCCCAGGGCTATTAAGGCACGCTTTGGCCTTTGCTTCCTTACTGCTGCAAACTCTGTGCCCATCTCACAACCATGGCAGACATTTTGGCTGATTACGGGCATCCCACACGACACAGAGTGTCTATATTTCTGCTCAGAAACCAGGCTGACAATATCCAACTCCTCACTTGGCATCCACAACACAAGCCCAAACTTACAAGGTAGATTGCCTGTCAGTTCATGTTTCTGTATGCAGGATCCAGTGCATGTGGATGAAGATATAAATACATGCCCAAGTTTATGCAGACATTTCACCAGGAAAGCAGCAGCTCTCACCAGTGGTTTCTGAATCTCAGTTTCTAAATATACCTTGCCCATTCACAGGAGGAACACAGTTTGGCACCTCCCAAGGGGGAACACAGATGTTTGCCTCCCAGTCCCTGGAATTTCATGCACTCCTGAGTACAAAAGGGGAGAGGTCAGAGGTTGAGCAGCACTATTTATTTTGACTCATTTTCTACCAATTGTTCAAAACCACGGTACAGATAGGGCATTTCAAGACCCATGGGGTCTGCCTGCATAGCATGGCAAATTCCAGTCATTCCTCCAGGCTGATGGGGGCTATTCAAGCCCCACTGAGGTAAAGTGGATCCACCAGCCCTCAGTCTGCTGGGGAAGGAGCTGTTCCAGACAGACCACTCTGTTCCAGACAGACCATCCCATCACCATGGCACCACTCCTATGCTCCATGGGGAAGAAATCCTGGGCCTCAGGAGGTGTCTCACCTGCCAGGAAGCTGGGTGCCCCACACAGAAAGGCCCAGGGAGGATGTGCAAAAGATTTCCTCCTTTTTAAGCAGGACCACAAGAGAGAGAAGGAAGAGGAGACACTTGCTGGACTTCAAATATTCCTTTTTATTATGCAGATATACTTCAATTTACTTAAATTAAAGGGGGTGGTGAAGGCATTGGAAAAGGTTGCCCAGAGGAGCTGTGAATGCCCCATTTCTGGAAGTGTTCAAAGCAAGGCTGGATGTGGCCCTGAGCAACCTGATCTGGTGGAAGATGTCCATGCCCATGGCAGGGGGATTGGAGCTAGGTCATCTTCAAAGTCCCTTCCAACCCAAACCATCCTGTGATTCTGGAAATTTCAGAATAAAAAGTCTGCCACACATCCACAAAGTAGAAGGTGGTTTTTAGAACTAGGTGCTCAGGCTTCAGGCAAAAAACCCCTGCAGCCCTAACAAAAGAGCTAGGATCAGCACTGCCCCTTCTTGTTCACTCTCCTAAGGGCAGGTGGCTGTTCCCATGAGGATGGGGACTGTCCCACAGTTATTTTCCCCAGCTCAAGCAGTCACACACATGGCTATCAGAGTGCATCCCAGGCCTGGGCACTCACTGGGATGGGCACCCAAAAGCTGCTCTTCTCTGTTTTGCCCCAGTCCACATGGAGGAGCAGCCTCCAGCTGCATCAAGCGCTTTCTGTGCCACCAGAGGATCTGCACTCACCATGGCTGGTGAGCATGGCGCAGTTTCATCTCAAAAAAAAAAACCAAAAAAACAAAAAAACATTAACAATAACAAAAAAAAAAAAAAAGGAAGGAAAAAAAAGCCTAGAATTTTCTCAGCTGCTTTTTCTGTAAATATATTCTGTACTGAAAGCTAAACACTGCAGGAACAACTTCAATGGTTCCCTAAACAGCAGGTCAGGGTGGCATGATTGCTGTCCCTGACATTATTGCTGCTTAAATAATGGGAAAATACATCACAAATGCTGGCTCATCTATCCATCCTGCTCCCATGTCACCTGCAAGGGCCACACTTGACCAGTACTTGTCACATGAAAATGTCCCCAGTTGGGAGGAAATTCCTGCCGCAGAGGTGGCACTCATTCTGCACTACTTTCAGGTATTTCTGTGGTGAAAAGAGACAGAGATCCAAGACATCTGCATCCCCCAGTCTGTCCTGCTCACCCAAAGGCTTTTGAGACCAGAGGGGTTCATGCATCAGCTGCAGCCTTCCCTTATGCTAGCTCTGAATCACCATCTGGCACTGGGTGGTTTCCAGCACCTGGGAAACATGAATATGGATCAATGCAGTCTTTCTTCCTCTCCTTCCCCCTGTCCCTGCCTTGGGCATGCTCTGTGCTTACATCTGCAGCTTCAAGGGCTGCAAATACCAATAAAGATCTAAGCAAATGAAAGCGTCAGCCTGCATTCTCATTGAATGCAAACAAGATGTTTTTAGAAACAGCCCTATTTCATTTGCTTACATGTTCTCTGCTGATTTAACTTCTCACAGAAGTTTTTTGGGTTGAGGTGAAGTGGTAACATTCCATGCTGGTATCTCCTCCCTTTCTCTCCCCAGCCCCAGGATGGTCTCAAATTCACTCTCATCCAGCTTCCCACTACAACAGGTAGAAAATCTGTTTAGAAGTAGCAGCAAGAGCACAATCTCCTATGTGGTCATTCCTGCCATGCCTGCTCCAGGTCAGCACCACCAGGGCAAGCCAATATACCTAACCTGGGCTTCCTAGAGCAAATATTGAAGTGATCTCAGGGCATGCTGCAATCCAAACAAATCTCCATGTGAGAGTTAGAGCAATGCTTTGTCTTAGCCACTGAATTAACATTTTGAAATTTAGATGTATCCAGGTCTCCATTTTTTTCCTGTATTTCTACAATACCTAGCACAGCAGCACTCTGGTTCATCCACTATGTTTCCAGGCATGGTCCCAAAACAAAAAAAAGAAGTTGCAAATAAATCAGCAATCTGTGTCACCCCCTAAAACCAAGAGGAGCGTGCCTTTGTTTCCATTGGAGCAGAAGCACTGTCTGTATCATTTCCAGATCAAGAAGCAGGCTCCAGGAGGTCCAAACTCTTTGGCCTGGCTACCAGAGCTCAACTGGCTGGCTGTAGAGGCACAGTACAGCTGGGTTAAGAGTCACCATTCCTGTAGAGAAGTTTAGTCACACAGTGCTGTTGATGACCCCCTCCCACAGCAGCAGCAGCAGCCCTGTGAGGGTGTAGCTGGCACAACATCAGCCAGCAGGACCCTGCAGCACGCAGTGCTGGTGAAACTCCCTGAAGACAGCAGGGAAAGGCTGTGAACAGTCCTTTGAGGCCATCCTGCTCATGATACCCACATCTGGAAATAAATAACCAACTATCTGCACCTCCAGTTTGTCTTCACTTAACTAGTGCATCCCTCCTTACCACTGTACACATTAATTTGGACCCTGACCCAATGGAGCATTCAGACACCCGCCCCAGCTCAGACACTGGTCCTGCTGGAGCAGAGAGATTGGGTGATGGCAGGACAGGTGCCAAGCTCATCCCTGTGTATTTGCCTGTGGATAGTAACCACTTTTGCAAGAAGATAGTGTCCCCTGATCCATTTATCCCCAGGGGGACAGCTGTGCAATCCCTGCTCTCCTGTGTCCTCAGTGCATCCTCCTTGTCCCTGCTACCTGTCTTGGCAATGCTGGCAGACTTGTAGATTAGGCTGGATGTGTCCCAAAATGCTGGTGTGGTCTTGCCATGGTTTAACCCCAGCTGGAACTCAGCCCCACACAGCCACTCACTCACTCCCCCTGCCAGCCTGATGGGGAGGGCAAAATTGAGATAAAGACAGTTTGGAAAGGAAAGCAAAAGCTACACACACGGGCAAAGCAAAGCAAGGAATCAGTTTACCCCTCCCCATAGGAAGGTTGGTGTTCAGCCCTCACCAGGAGAGCAGGGCTCCATCACGCCTGACTGTGACTTGTGAAGGTGAACACCATCATTCCAAATGTTCATCCTTCCTCCTGCTCACCCCACTCTACATCCTGAGCATGATGCATATCCTGTGGAATATCCCTGGGTCAGATGCCCTGGCTATGTCCCCTCCCAGCTCATTGTGCACCCCTTGCTGGTGAGGGGAGATGAGGAGCAGGAAAGTCCTTGAGGCTGTGTAAACCCTACTCAGCAACTAAAACATCCCTGAGTTATAAGCACTGTTTCCAGCACAAATCCAAAACACAGCCCCATAGCAGCCACTGTGAAGAAAATGAACTCTACCCTAGCCCAAACCAGCACAGGTCTCCAGCCAGGGATGTTTGCCTCTGGTCTTTCATGCCCACAGCCCTATGCAAAGGCAGTGGACGGGGCAGGCTACAGCCCCAGTCTGGGAAGGGTGTGTCCTGTGTGAGTCTGGTCTGATGGAGTGTCACAAATCCAACAGGTCCACAAATGCCACCAGCAAAAGAACAAGGACAGGTTTTTCTGGCCCAGTCCTAAGTAAAGCGGGGGCATGAAGCAAACAGACAAAAGGCCTCAGTAGAAGCTGAGGATGCTCCATCCTTCAGAACAGCTTTCCACCTCTGAACAGATGAAGTCCAAGTGCAAATATGGTCCTGCTCAGGGACAGGTGATAAGGATTGATGCCATAAGCAAAGCAACAAGATCTTAAATCTCTTGATACAAGTGTGGGAAGCCACTCAGAGAAGCTAGAAATCATGAAAAATGATGGGGGCTATGAACTCAGGAGCTTAGCTCTGGTCTGCTGGGATTGCTGTCATAACTCCAATCTTAGCACATCATCTGTTTAAGGAGCTAGGAAGGGGGAAGGAGTGCAGGGGTGCTGTTATGTATCAAGTGTACATACCACTGCCAGCAACCTGTCACTGGGCAATGAAGAGCCACAGAGTCAGTGCATGAGGGCGTGGAATGAAAGGGAAAGCGGTGAGGGCTCTTCTCTGGACCACCAGGACTGGGGAGCAGGAGAGCAAAATGTCTGGGCCAGCCCTCCAACTGCCAGAAAAGATGCAAGGGAGAAGTTGTGATCCCCAGCTGGGGCTGAGGGTGGCTGCTGGCAGTCAGACATCTCTGTGTTTATATTCCAGCTGCCTCCTGTGGAAAGTGCACAGAGTCTGGCATTTCAGAGCAAATGTAAAACAGCAGGGACTTTGATTCACAGCTAGGATTTATCTAGGTACTGCCTGTAGTCTTTGTGGTAAGGCTCAGATTTTACAGTTCACTGCTCCAGGTTGTGATTCATTGTGAGAGAGGCCATTAAAAAGAGATTTACAGAAGATACGAGAGAACTGCCCAAATTATCCACTAAGGCTAAGCAGTCATTTCTCTCCAGCCAGAATTAAACACCTTATCCTGGTCAGTCCCATTTTCTTGCAGAAGAAAGATGCACAGATGAGCATTGTGCAGCCAGACTGTTCCTTTACCCAATAATGTGAGCAGGGAGAGGTCTGGGCCTTGGCCCTGGTGCCTCACACACCCCTGGATCATCCTGCAGGACTCAGCACAGACTCCAGAACAGCTTAACCCAGAGAAGAGTCTCCCCAAAGAGCAGTCTCCTCATTTGGAAAGGAAGAGATGTCATCCTCATAGAGGTAAGCTGGGCCATGATGTACACATCACAATAAGCGAGCAGGGAGCTTGCTGGTTTATTTACTCATTAGTACAGCCACAACATCAGTCACTGGAGATCTGGTTTAGGCTCCTCCAGATTCACATGTTCCATCACTATAGAAGGTGCAAACTATATGATGTGGAGAGACAGGACACACTTTGTCTCTGCTGCTGAAGGAGTTCTAGTCTTACAAAAGCAGTACACATTTATTGAAGCAGACACTGAACACTTTATCCACTGACCCTTGGACTCATAGCACCTTGTACATTATAACTACTGCTGGCCCAAAGAAGAATTAATTGTTATAAATAATAAAGTGAAAGGTCCACAGAACCCCAGCATTTAGAAAGCCCCATTCCAGCATCAGACAGTCTGATAGCTGGGATGTTCTCGAGGGCTGCCTGAGAGACCTGCCTTTCCTCCTTCATCCCCAGACAATGACCCTGTCCCTAATCCTGCAGGCACTTGTTGGCATTTGGCACTTCCTGACCCTGGCACTGTTGGCCTCACACTTCACCCGTGCCCAGGGGACCTTGTTCCCCTTAGACCAGACTCAGTGTCAGCCAGGTTGAGGCAGGCAGCTATCTTTGTGCCATGCACATCCCAAAGAAGTCCAGAAGAGCTGTAGCAGCATTACTGTCCCATTACATCACTGCACAGGGACACAGGATCATTTTCATATGATATACTACCAGCTAAAATAGTAATATGAACCCCTTGCTTCATGTACTGAGGAATTCAGTCCAGACAGAGTGAAGCTGCTAGAATGAACTGCATGGCATCTCTGACTGGGCCATGACTGAAGGACTCAAGTATGTGTCCCTAAGGCAGACCCATGGCTCAGTTGGTCGTGAGGTTGTTGGGGTTTTTTTGTTTGTTGTTTTTTATTTTTACAGTAATATAATTTTCAACCCAGATAAAGATGCACAGATAGCATGGATCACATGAAAATGAGGAGGCTTGAGGAGTCACAAAGGGTAGACAGCACTTAGAAAATCCTAGCTGCTGTAAACACATCAGGAAAGGGAGAGGGAGGGAGAGGCTGCGCCTGTGGGAGGGGGGCACAGCTGAAAATACTCCCAAGGCCCATGTCTTGACCTTTACATGAGCTGAATCTTTGATCTCAACAGAGAACTCTCACAAGTTCTGCCAGTACAGCCAAACATCAGCTCACAGACATGCACAAAGCTGGGCCTTCTCCCTCCCTCATTCCCACAGGGGAATATCTCTGCAAGGTACCTCTTCACAGCTCCTCACTTAAGGGTCAATTCTTTAAGTTTATTTGTCGACTTGAGTGCTTTTTAAATATTTTCACATACTACTACTACTAATACTACTACTAATAATAATAATAGTTATTATTATCATTATCATTATCATCATCATTAAGCAATTTCCACTAATAACACAAAAAATTGTCATAGATTTATATTCTCATAAATGTGGGTTCAGCAGGACATAGGGTGCTGACCTCTCCACAGCCAGGGAGGGATGCCAGCCACCCCCCCAGGTGACAAGGACACACAGATCCCTTTTCCTCCTATTCAGGCAGAGCTCATCCTGCCCCCAGGCTGTGATGTTAGACTGGACAAGAACCCCAGAATTTATATCTCTCAGTTTTCTGAAATAGGATTTAACTTCAAATCGAACCCCAAATAAGTCTTGTTTTTCAGACAAGAGAACTGGGACATGTAGAAATTAAGACCTGATCAGGCAAGTGGAATCAGTTTGAGGAGTCTAAATACTCCATCATCTTCTCTTGGCAAATGTTTGTATCCCAGATTCTAGGCTTACTTTTCAGTTTGTTTTCTCAAGAATTGCATTTCACTTGGGATTAATATGTGTTGGCATTGTACTTCCACCAATCCTACCTAACCTGCAAACTTTCTCTTCCACATCTTTAACAGTAACCCCTTTGCCCACACGGAATCACACACTAGCAGAATCATGGAATCTGCTGCTTTGGAAGGGACCCACAAGGATCATCGAGTCCAATTCCTGGCCCAGAACAGGACAGCTCCCAGAGTCACATCATGTGCCCAGGACTATTCCATTCCTGTCTGTCCTACCAGATAAGTAACTGCAATGTCTTGCACATATTCCAGGGAAGGGTAGGACTGCACTGGGAAATAAATGTCACAGTCTGCAAAGGGGAAAATGTAAGCTTTGTTTAATTTCTGTCTCCTTACAAGGGCTGTGTCCTGGTTCTGAGAAACATGAACTAAAGCCGAGTCGATTTTATTGTGAGTGAGTAATGGACAATCTAGATGACTTGCCAGGAAGCATGGCCCCAGGCTGTGTGGTACACAGCTTCCAGGAAAAAAGGGCCTTATTTGTAAACAGAAAGCAACACCACTCATTGTTATGGAAGGCAATTCCCCATCTGAGAAGTGATGGAGCAGAGCCACCAAGCCCTCTTTAAAGGGAACAAGTCTACCAAACAGGAAGGTCTGAGGCGTGACAACGTCTGGATAAGAGGATAACAAGCACATATATACCTTCCTGCCATTATGCTGAGTAAAAAACTAGTGAGTATTTCATGCCTGTGGAAAGTCTGACACTGTGCAAGCACTTTTGCTCTGCAGAATGTGGAACCAGGCCAGCAGGGACCTACTGAATTCTGCTCCACAGGGAGGGTTTGCCCCTCAGCTGCCCTGTGCTCACTGGCACAGTGGTGACGCTGTCCACCCAGCAGGAAGGGCTTCAAGCCAAGCAGAACCAGTGTGTCTCATGGGTACCAGCACTCAGTGGTCATTTCACTTAGTAAAAGAGAGCACAGACTCTTCATGCTCCTCAGAAGTCCACAGGAGAGCAAGAGGGGCAGACGTAAAATGGCGAAATGCTGACTTCTGCCAAATCCAGAGCAAAACTCCCACTGGTTTCAATAGACTCAGTTATTTATCCTTAGATTTCAAGGATGAGACTACTGAACATCTTGTCTAAAGCTCCCATGAGCAACCACAGTTCAACTCATCACCCCCAAATCTGCTCATGACCCACAGCAGTGGTCCCCAGCTCCCCCTGTCCCTGGGCCACACCACAGCAAGTCACCTGGGGGAACAACACATCTCTCACCCCTCACAGCCTCAGGCCTGTGTTTTTATTTACAAGGACAACACAAGCAGTGCTGTGTTTTGCATGACAAAGAGACCTGCTCATCATGGATGGAAGGTGACTGGTCTCAGAGGCATCCCTCAGGAAGCTGTCTAGTCCTGTTCTGAATGTTTCAGGTAGCAAGGAGCCCATGCATGCCCTCAGAAGTTCATTCAGAGGTTAATTGTCCTCCTCCACATGCTTTCATGGGATCTGCAGCATTTTTCTTCCCCCTGGGTGCTCCTGGGACCATGTGGTTTGGGTACTAATGCTCCATGCTGGCACCAAGCTGCATTTCACAGGGCAAAATATGCAGCCCTCCATAAGCAGATTAGGAAACACAAACATCGAGAAATGGAGAACAGACTGGGAAAAGAACTCTTATCCAAACAACACCCAGGGCAAGAACCAAGGCCTCCACTTGGTGAGAAAATTAAGGAAAACATGGGATTTAAAAGTGAAACTGTTGGGAGACCCTGTTACTTTGCACCATTAAAGTGACAGTGTTCCCTCAGTTCTGACAGGCCCATCATGGTCCTGTTTGTAGCCAAGCTCACTTTTGTATGAACATCAAAATATGTCTCTTTTCCAAGTCAGCTGCATAGTGCACACAGCATCATCTGGGAATCCGAGCACATCTGGATTGTTCAATGCTTCCGTGGTCTTGTGGATCTTGTCATACATGAGCAAGGTGCCTGGAGCCCATCAATGTACTGGGCACCACAACAAAAAGAAACCACTGCAGCCTGAGGTGTGGTGGAAGCTGCAGGAGAACTCATTACCCAGCAGCTGCTCCCCACAGCTGCCCCACTCTCCAGGGCTCCCCCACATCTGCAGACGTTACAACCATGGCAAAGTGGGTCTGCACTGTGCTCTTACTAAGTTACCTCAGTGCACTCTGCCCAAAGCATCCTCAGCTCACACTCTGCATCTGGATGTTTTTCTGAGTTAATGAGTGTGAGCAAACTGCACACACTACTCCTACCTCCTCCAAATCTCCACTTTCTTCATCTCTCTTTCTGCTTTTCTCTCTAGCCTTGTCCCTTCAACCTCATTCCATTTTCATTACTCTGCAGCGTTTAAATATCCCTAGCAAAACCTGGGCACTACAAAAAAATAAACCAAATGCAAAAATAAGGCAGAAGTATTTAATACATAAACTGCTGGTTTGTAGGAATCCTGATGTCATTACTTCACAAGAATAAAGGAGCATAAATTCTAATGCAAGTCTCCCACTCAGTTGTAAAACATGCTGCTGTATTTACACTAAAATAATCATCAGACAAACAGTTACGTGTTTTTTTCCCAGAAAATTTTATCCTGAATTTGTTCTTAGAGAGGAAGTTGTTCATAGTCTCTTACCACCCCCTTCTTTGATGCCTGCTATTTTAGGATTGTTCCACTCCTTTTTTGCCTGTCTCCCCATAAAACTGGAATTACTTTAGCCCACAAGGTTACTTCTTAAAGCCTCCTTCTCAGCATATGAATCCAATTTTAGATTTTCAGACTTAAAAATAAATATCTGACAAAAACCCCCAACCAAACAAAAAATATGTTCTAAAGAGGGAGGAGAGAAAGAAAGCTCCAACATCCATTGTTTCAGCCTTAGCTGTCTCCACCGTATTCAGCTGAGTCGCATCTATTTTACTATAAGGGATGTGTAATCTCTGGATGGATCTGCTTAGTAAAGATTTAGTATTGAATGGGTGATGCCTGAAAGAATAGGAGTGTGACTGTAGTGTGTTGCCCAGGGATGGCTGCTCATTAAGCTGCCCAGAATAAACAGTGTATGCATGCAAATTAGAAAACACTTGGGGGAAAAAGCCACTTACATAGTAATGGCCTAGCTCTCAGAAAATCTGTTCTGTAAAATTAGTTGTTTGTGGAAGACTGCACTTTATTTTCATACTTTCTATTAAGTGTGTAAAAATATATGAACAACCTTTTACAAGTTATATTTGGGCAACATTTGCAGTCGATGTGGTCTCTCAGCCGCTGTATTAGATGTACAGACATTGTTTTAATACAGGTTGTTTCCTAGAACAAAGGGTCAACACAAGCCTTCTGGAACAAGCAATCTGAAATTCATTTGAGGCTGTCTTCCACATGAAAATTGTTTCAGCCATTCCCTAATATCATCTTCTCTCTCCAGACCAAGATTCTTTAAAGAGAATGGGGTTTGTATGCGAGATAGGTGTCCAGACTTCAAAAGGCCGTGAAAATATATCTCAAAAACAGAGCAAATGTACCTTCCAAAACTTTGGTTCCTGTGCACAATCCCTCCAGTGCCGTGTGTGACTTGGGGGCTTTGTTTCTTTTTTTCTCCCCACTGGGTACCAGTTCAGCGTTTTTGACTTGGTTTCCCTCTACCTTGGGCAAAGCCTGGAAAACATAAACTGCCCCATAAAAAGGGACAAACACAGCCCCACTATTTACCCCTACACTTTTACTCTGTGCTTTCTTTTTCCTATACATAGTAAAAATGAGACAATTCATAGCAGGCCTAAGTTTGGCTGAAATCAAACACCAGTTTTCAAAAGGTTTTTGGATCCAGAGAGAAATGCCCACAGAGCTGCAGAATACATTGGGTTTGACTGACAGCTAATTTTTCTCCCTACTTTTCTGTCTGGCTGTGCAACCAAGATATCAACTATTCCAGACAAATTTCCAATACAGAACCTCTTCATGACCCTTCTGGATATGATGTCACTGGGGAACAACCTGAGGGTTTCCAAAAAACTGGGATTCCTGACTGATGGCACAATAACAGTGGTGGAAGTTTTAAGACTCACAATAAGTACTGGGAGAGCAGGGATAAATGATGATTGGCATCAAAGCCAGAAATCATATCTTCTGGCTTTCTCCTGGTTTACATCTATCATATGGTATTTTATGTTCCTGGCGAATCATTTATGGTAAGGTTTTTGGAAATGAGTGCTTTTGGAAATGGTCTTCTAAGTGAAAATGTAAGCACTGCAATAAATGACTTGATCTTCAAATGTATTCAACAGCCTATGGCTCTTTAAGGAATCAGAGCTGTGGAGTGCTCAGTGCTTTAAAAATGAGTCTCATTTTCTCTTGTGCTCAACTTTGGATAAAAGACTTATTTTAATGTTCAGAAAAGGAGGATTTGCTCATACTGCATAATCAATCTGTAATCCTTAGAGCTTCAAAATGTGAAGTGCTGCTGTTAATTCCCTTATTCTGGTGTGGTTTTGAAGGTGTTCAGTGGAATAAATTGGAAATGCAACTTGGGACAATTTTTTATATGCTTTGAGGAAACAGGATCCAGATGACAATTGATGTGACACACTTGTCACCTGCAGCGGAAAAACCCCAGCAAGAGGGAAGCCATAAGGCTTCTCCCCGTGCCCACGGCATCCTACGCAATTTGTGGTACAACAAAAAAGGCTTTGCAGCCGTGTATTTATTTGTCTTGCTTAGTGCCCTTTGTGCTACTCCCACACATTGGACTTTAAAGCTTTCTTTGAAAGTTTTATTATCTTTGGTGTCTCACAGCCCTGAGAGGCGCGGCTGTTGCAGCCTGTTCTGGAGCGGGCGGCAAAGCGCTCTTTGTTTCTGCTCAGGGAAGACCCCGAAGGCCACTGAAGCTCTCAGCAATGTTTCCTTTTAAGGACGAGCTGAGGGAGGCATCCTGCTTTCATCTTAAATCTTACCAGATGGGAGGGAAGCTGGTGCTGGGGACCAGGCAATGATGACCTGTGCTGAGTTTCCCCAGTTAGAGGAGATGCAGACAGTGGACAGGCATTGCCAGGGCACTGCGAGCCAGGGGCTGTGCTCTGTCCTGCAGCTCTCTGTGGCTCTCTCTCAGCATTTCCCCTGTAGAACAGAACTGATCATCTCACTGGATCTGCTGGCATGCTGCCCAGCCAGCCCTGCCATCGCTGGGGACAAATCAAATACTGCTGACAGTGTCTCTGGTCCAGGAGCATGAGAAAGCAAAGCTTTTCCCAACACCTCTTGCCATAGCCCTTTCCCTACTGGGATCACTGCCATGTCTTATTTAGAGATTCCCTCTTTCCAGGCAGGAAAGATTTGAAACTGCATTTGAAAGAGGGTGTATTTAGATGCTTATTTCCTTCTTGCTGGAAAATGTGACTGTTGTAGGAAAGCTGTTTTCACAAGCATAAATGCCGTGCAAGGAAATACTTCCTAATATGAAAATATGGACAAACTATCTCAAAAGCACATGGCTTGAGTGCAGGACTATGCAATGCCACAAATTAATCATGCTGACATGAACCTCCACTGTAAAAACAAACTGTGTCACATTATCATTTTCAGCCCAAGAAATAAAGATATATATACTGCAACACTGAAAATAAATCAGAGTCTAGCAATAAAAAAACAATCACATTTCCTGTAGGGGATGAAAAAAAAAAAAAACCAAACAAAACCACTGGGAGCTGTATGGGAGAGAAAAGGGGCAAAGAGAGAGATGGAGAGAGTTTTTACAAGGCTACGTGGTGACAAGAGAAAAAATGAGTTTTAAGTTGAAAGAGGGTAGATTAAATTGGATATAGGCAAGAAATATTTTACTGTGAAGGTGCTGAGGCACAGGAATAGGTTGCCAGAGAAGCTGTGGATGTGTCATCCCTGGAAGTGTTCAAGACCAGACTGGATGGGGCTCTGAGCACCCTGGTCCAGTGGAAGTTGTCCCTGCCCATGGCAGGGGGGTTGGAACAAGATGATCTTCAAAAATCCCTTCTAACCCAAACCATCCTGTGATTCTGGAAGGCTAATATGGCAAATGGCATCACTGCAAAACATTGTTCTGTGTGGGCCATCACCCCTCAGTCCATGCAGAATCTTGCTCACCAGGGTCTCTAAAACAGCACACCAAATTTGTATGAATTTAAGGATGGTGAGTAGAAGCAGCAGCTTGATGATGTCTGGTGATCCCTCTTCTCCAGAGGGTCACCTGTAGTCTGCTGTTCACTGGCTGATTTGTGAGCAAAGCTCAGCTTCCCCCATGGGCTTCACTCCTTTCACAGCTCCCAGGTTCACTCCTGACCTCTCTGTTTGTTGCCTGCCTGGACCCAAACACTTGCACTCCTCCTGATATGGAACCAAGATCCAGCAGGAGAGTGGGACTCTGGGAACATCACAGGGAGGGTAAAGGTATCCCAGCTCTGCCTCTGTGATGGAGAATCTTATTCTCATCTGCCTCTTGTACTTCCTCATCACCTCTCTCTGTGTAGCTGGCTGCTCTCCTGATGCCTTCTCATCCCTCCATTTCTCTTTTTCCTTCTCTGGATCAGTCAGTGCTTCATGTCTGATTCAGCTGCTTCCCCTGCCTCCATGATCAACAGCTCCTTCCCTGGTAATTTTTCCTCCTGTGGATCAATCATCTAATTCAACATACACCTCAAAATATTCGGCTGTCCAACACTCCTCCATAGCCTCCTGAAAGCCCTTTTTCATCTCCAGGATCTTCTTCAGCTTTGTCTCCCAGCTGTGTCTTGTCTCCCACAGGTTCCTCAGAGGCTATTTCCCACCTAGAATTTCCATTATAAATATTACCCAGGATAATCTGCCTCCCACAGCCAGGCATCTTTGCTCTCTCTGCCTTTAAATGAATTTCACTGCTGTCAAAATTGCCTTTATCTCCTTCCTCGGATCTGCTAAAACATCATATCAAGCTTTGTCTACAAACTTTAGGCAAAATAACAACCCTCTTCCCAAGTCAAGGCCTCCAGCAATCATTTTGTGTTTGGATTTTTAAGAGTTTTGCCTGAATCAATCTTGTTTTGAAATAGTAATGATAACAGCTTGCAAAGTACATACATTTACATACCTCACTTCATTCAAATTAAGTGGCAAAGATAAGAATCTCCAGCAAATTAATTCTGCTAATGTTCTAAACTGTGAATTTCAATCAAAGCTGAAAACCAAACCAACTCAGCTAAATTGCTGGCTCTTGTTACACTCTAAGTGATCTAAAAGCATGCATCAATAAGCAAAGCAACTTCACTTTGTGCAGCTGAGCTCCAGACTGATTTGCTGCTTTCCAGAATTGTCTGATAAAAAAAGCCACAGTCAGCTCCAGCTAATAAGAGAAAATCAATCCAGAGCCAAAGAGCAATAAAAATGTTGTAGCAAGTTCAGAACATTTTGTCACAGCTAAAATTGGTTTCCTACGAACCATCTGAAATCATATGGACTGCAAAGCCTTGCAGTTCGCAACTGTTAAAATAGCAAAGGCTCTAATGATTCCAGAAGCAAGTAAGAAAATCTGCTTTTTGTCCCGCCATGAGGGACAGTGATGAGGTGAAGAGTAAGAGATGTGACACAAAGGGTTTGGAAATTAATTAATTGGTAATTAATTTATTACTCAGTACTCTGGGTCACTTGAATCCAGTAGTTCAACTGGAGAACCTTTGTAGCATTTAGACAATCTGCATTTTAACTTGGATAATTTAAAACTGGACTGCAGCTTTTGAGGCAAACAGAGACTCATAGATCAAAGATAAAAGTGGTGTGGAAAACTAAGAGCAAATAAAAGTGAAAGGTCTGAAAACAACTGGGATGCTTTGTTCCCAGCGTTCCCACACTGCCACAGTGGCCGGGTACCCTACAGGCTCTTATTTGGATTTCTAAATATAATTTACCCTGGTGCAACTAAATCCCAGAAGTGCACAGGGAGAGAGAAGGGCAGTGTTTACAGACTTACAGATGCAAGATTCCTATGGGGATTGTGGATTCACTGTGGATATCCCTACCTTGCCAGTGGCCACGGCAATTCCCAGCAGATGGGTCTTGGAGCCCAGGGCAGAGGGTAGAAGGGATAAAACGAAGAGCTGCAAGCAAATAAACCAGCTACACAAGGAGCAGAGCTGCCTGTGACAGTATTTTTTGTGTCCTGGGAGGCTGGGGCTGATGATGGCAAGTGCAATCTCTAATGAAGAGGTGCCCATGTGTCAGGGCATCTTGTGCAGCCACAGCCTGGCTGCTGCTCTCCAGAGACCAGGCCACCTCCTCAGCTCCCAGTCTGCCCATCTGCCCCCTCTGAACCAGCAAGGAGTCAAGTCTCTTGCTTCTGCAACTGAGAGACTGAAATGTGTCCTACAAAGCAAAGCAGTCCCTGACCTTTTTTTTAAAGAACCTCTTGTGTTTCCACTGCTGGCGGAAGCCAGAGCCCTGTGTTTGGCCACAAACAGGCTTCCCACGAGCAGATGTGCTCAGAGCATCCACCCACACAGCTCCAAAAGGAAGGGCCTTGGGAGGGAGCAAGCAGCTTGGTCTCCACCTACTCTTTTCACACAGATCAATGAAGAGTCATTGAACAGAAATGTCTTTTCATCCTCAGCAGTGGAGGCCATGCTCTGGCCTGTGACCCATCCCCTCCCAGCCAGACTCAAGGAGAACCCAGGATTTATGATAAAAGACTGCTTCCCTCTTTGTGCTCCTCCCTGTGGCACCACACAGCTTCAGCAGTGTTTCAAATTGTTTTAAAGCAGGTCCCTGCTTCTATTTTTACAGGAACGCCTCAGCCCTGTGAATTTTGGTGTCCCCTGCATATGGTGTGATTCGTCCTCCCCAGGCAGCGTGAGGGATGAAGCAAATGGGGAATATGATAAATATCTCCATACCATGTACATGGGAATGGTTTTCTGTGGATACAGCAGCTCTGGTTCTGTGCCATCACACTGGAGATTGCATCTCCCACACAGGGTGTGGTGAGGCTCCAAATGTGCTCTGTGTCACCCTGACAGAGCTTTCATCTGCTGTGCTCCACCTCATTCCCATGGGCAGACTGTACATTTTATAGATTGTACATTTAATTGATTGTACTCTGCACGTTTCATTCCTTGCTGATCATTCAAGCTAACTACCTTGATAGGACTGTATATTTAAAGTGTTTGAATATTTTCCTTGGCATCTGCTAAGAAGAAATCAAGTGCTGTCCTCCCTGAACACTGTGAGTAACACTTCCTTCCCCTGAGCTTCAGAAATAACTCCCTAGCACTGTCAGACCTATATATCACTTATTTTCTCCACATGATATTTTTTGTCAATGTGAAATAATCACACTTCCTTTACCCTCTTGTTCATTCAGATAGCTCACCCTTGGTGGAAGAATCTATATTTCACAATGGTTTTGCAAAATGGTTGCTCTGATTTTGCTCGAGAGCCCTCTGTGCTACCATGATAAAATTGTGGAGGTAGGGAGAAAGGAAGCTGCAGGGAACAGTCTGATGGCTTTTACACACACAGGCACCACTTTTCTATGAATTATAATGCAATTTAACAGTTGCAAGATCACACAGAATTTTTTAAGTGCTATTAAATTAGCAGTGATTTTATACTGAAGCACAGGCAAGAAATGGAACCCACAGGAAGAGCTAAAAAAGTGGCATATTAGAAGAGGCTGGGCTTGTGCCTAGGCTATTTGGTCTCTCCCTAGCTGTCCAGTCAAGTTATTCAGGCAGACCAAGCTTTATCTTCATGGAGAGTTTCTGAGCAGACACTCAAACAGTGACAAAAAGGAACAAATATACTATCAGCAGTGAGATTGTTCTAAGAATAAAACAGGCATGATTGTGGGGAAAGCAGACTGTGAAATACCATAGACACAACCAGGAGGAGCCACTGCAATAAAAGAACCCAAGAAAATTTAAAATTAAATGCTGATTGTGTGCATCATGACAACTACATTCAACCCCACTCCTGCTGTGACATGACAGGAGACACAGAGCTGACAGAGAGGAAACAACAGGGAGGCAACAGGGGAAGGGAAGAGCAGCTTCCCAAACCCCACAACTCCGTGCATGACTCAGTCTTTCATGAAGCCCTAAATCCATCATTTCTGGGGAGAAATGAAGATTGTGACATTGCCACATCCCTCACTCCCAGGCACTGCCTGCTGCCCTGCTCAGCTTGGCGTGCATGGACACCAGGGCACAGCCATGGCCAGCTCTGCCCATGGCATCGTGTCTGTGCCTGCCCTTGCAATGCGCAACTCTTCTGCCAGCCAGCACCCCTCAGCACATGCCCAGCACAGAGCAATGATGCTCACTGGTGGCATGGCTTCCTCCCCAGAATTAGATTCTTATTGATTATGATAACTAAAGCAGCCTTACAAGGAAAGTGCTTTGGCATTTGGGCTCTTCTGGCAATATTATTTGTCAGAAAATTAATGGCATCCCTGGCTTTGCTTTCCAGATGGACATTGTAAGCGTCTTCAGGCTCCCCCCTGAATTTCCCTTCTGCTGCTCCTTGTTCACAGCTGTGTTGAGCAAAGTCCTGGCAGGCTGGAGCTCAGCAGATAACCGGAACAGGGAGAGAAAAGTTCCTAAGTTTCAGCTTGTCTCAAAATGTTTATTCACTTCATACAGAGCTGATGCTCTTTCATAACATATAAACATGCTGTTGCTAAAACTTTAATGGGCATAATTACAGCTCTTTGAAAATTCTAATTATATGGATTATTAGGAAATAACTTAAGAGCTTGGATAAGATCAGGGGATTTGGATGGGCTAACAGTGATGCAACCTCTGTACCTATAACTGTAAATTAATAATTTTCCATGGTTTATGTATACATTCCACTTTTCCACTTAATATGACACTGCAGGCAATATGTTTCACATGTTTCACATCCTGCCTTGCTCAATCCCTCTAGCTCTGGCCCTGTGCCTGCTCAGGCACTGGATTGTCACTGTCTCTCAGCAAAGACCCCCTTGTTGTACCCCTTACAGACCATGCCATGGTCCCAGCCCTCAAATGCTTGTCCAGGCTGCTAATTTTGAGGTTTTCAGCTTACTCTTGTCTCATACAAGTAAGGTATAATTTCTTTTGTACAATATATCCACCTTGAAGATTTTTCTGAGAGATGATTTAGAGGTTTGTGTTTTCCTGTTTTCAGATTCTATGTGTTTTGTAATCAGCTCTGGATGATAGCAAGAGCCAGAGCTGCAGAGGAGTGAAGCTACAAATCCAGCACAAATCCAGTCTTGCTCATTGACATTTGCCTTAAATGGGTTATTACTCTTCCTCTTGGACATTATGGGATGAAACCAGGAATTGAATTATTGAATACTGTGAGATATCAACTTGCCAGTTTATAGACTTATTATAATACTTGGTCTGAAATGTTAATCTGCTACTAATAAAATTGCTGACTCCTTGTATTAGCCAAGACCAAATTTCACCTAAAAATTTGGCGCCCTTTTTGCACCATGAATTTGTCTCACAAACAGACCCAGTCCTATAACTGGGAGGCTTTTTTCTTTTGGATTGGTCAAAATGTATTACAAATGGAAACAATGCAGCTTTCAGGCACAGTGGTCTGACTGCAGACTGCCATTTCTTTTTCTGTATGTGAAAATGCAGTTAACGTTTATTCTGTACAGACTCTGTGTGGAGCTGAGTGAGGAAGCAAACTGTGGGTGCTGTGCAGAATCACTGCTGCTGCCAGACCCCACCACCCATGTCAAGCTGTCCCTACAAACTTGCTGACCCTCTCACTCTGCAGATGGTGTTTTGGAGAGGAGAGAAGGATGCTGTATTCCCTCATGCCGCAGGAGAGGGGAAATAGCTCAACAGGCACCACTAGGTGCTGCTGGTTTGGCAGCCAACTGCACCCATTGCTTGTGGCCATCAAGACCTACTCGGGCAAAGTCTCCCTCCAGCCTCTGGAGAGGCTCAGGACAAGAGGCTGGGATGAGAGATCTGTGCCAGATAACCCTCCATCCCTGCTGTCCCTGCCTGGACAGCCAGATGAGTGGGAATACATGTTTGGACACCTTCCTTGACCCTCCTTGTCCTTGACCTTCCCACTCTGCCAAAGCCTCCTGAGGTTTGTCAGCTGACCTACAAACCAGAGCAGTCCCAGCTGATGGGATTCTTTACGCAGACACAAGCTACAGTGTTGGTGAGCCTTTGTAAGGCTCTGACTTTTTGGGGAGTTATAAATTAATCACCAGAGTTTAATTGAATTAAATTTCTGTGAAGACACAGGAAATTTCAGCCCATGAAACATTTTTGGTATAAAAAGCCATCAGCTTTTATTGTGCATGGAAGATTACTTATATGCTTATATTTTTCTAAGATGTAAGAAGCTTGTGTGTTTGAGAAACTCATTCAGGACAGTCCTGGAAAGGAAGCAAGGAGGAAAGATGTCAGAGGGGTTATTGCAGTTTACCAAGCACCATACAAGAGGTTTCAGGTGGCCATGAGGTAAAAGTTGATGTCTGGGCCACTTGCCAGCAACGTCACTGGCTGCACGTTCTTTGCCAAGGAAAAATCCCATGAAAGGTTCTTTGCCAAGGAAAAATCCCATGAAAGGTCATCAAAACAAAAGAGATGCTGAGTGAGGCTGGAAGAGAGCTGTGCACAGGACAGAGTATCCCCCAGGAAATGTGGGATCAATAACCCTGTCTGTTATGATCCCAAATCCAATCACCAGGGCAGCCCCTGTCACTGCCACCCTTCCATGCTATGCTTTAAGTGATTGTAAGCATTTCAAAGATTTTCCTTTCCAGAAGTATTACATAAATAATTCCAGGACTTGAAATGTTCTTTAAAACTTTACAACAAAAAACTGAAAGATCCCCCCCTTTCAGGAATCATCAATTCCTTGTCCTTACACAAAATACATCAGAAAAGAACATTTGGGGTAAAGTCGGCAAGGCTTTTAAACTGACTATTTTTTATTGAAACCTTTGTTATGAGTATCAGTGATCAAATACATCACGTCAGTATGGACAAACCAAAATAAATGTCCAAGTTGAGCCTTCAAATAGCCTGAGCACACTCTTTCTTTCTACTCATGATGATGAATTTGGTTCTAAGTTTTTTAACATTAAAGTGCTAGCGACAGAAGAGGATGAGTAATTCATAAGGAATAATTTCCTCATTAATCCAGCCATTTTCCTGCTCTCTTATTTTTCATGAGGAGATTGTAATATTCTCACATTCATTCCCTCCTTGAATGTCTTCATCAAATAAGCTCATCACTTTATTAACTGCTTGTAGCCCTGCCTGGATCCCACTGCAGCAAGACTCAGGATGCGTTCAGGGGCACACAGCAATCACCAGAGAAAAAAGGCATGAAGATGGGGACCCCTTGTCTCAGAGAAAGGGTGATTAGGAGACAAGTGGTTGAAGCAAACAAAATAGTACAAGGGTAAAATGCTGAAAAAGGCAATTATTTTTCCTCTCATAACATAAGAAAGAAAGAGTATTCAATGAAATTGCAAGCCAGAAACTACACAATGTCAAAAAAAAAAAAAAGAAAAAACCCAAAACAAAACAAAAAAAACCCCTCAAAAAATTAAAATGTTGGAATCTACTTCACAAGACAGTACCAGTGCCAAGAGCTCAGCACAATTAATTCAATGGAGGATTATACATTTATATGGATAATGGGAATAACGGATCTGAGAAAACGATTTTAAAAGCAATAGAAATCCTTTTGTTTCAGGGCATTGCCAAGTCTTGCAAGGTCAATTCCTCACAAGTGTTTGCATTTGAAATTCAGAATATGAATGTCTTGCTCTCTCGTGGTCTAAGAACACAGCTTGCATGGTGTCTTTCTGCTCCTTGCTGGGATGGGTGGAAACAAGCTGGGTGCACAGTTTATACACACAGCCTTGTCAGTTTGTTTTGTTACAGCATTGTCTGCAGCAGCATCACCTATCCCAGTGTTCAGGGGTGGGGAGGGCAGCCAGGTCATGGTGTGGATTGCAGGCTCTATTGCAAGAGGACATTTCTGGAGGCCTGTTCAGGAGCTAACCCTGCTCTGTGGCTACAGCAGAAGATGAAGCCCATTCCCATTTGCAAAGGACCAAGAAAGAAGGAGGGCTGGTAGCTGTGGCTTTGCTAGGAGTAAGGGGCAGCACTTGGAAAGAGATAGTTCTCTCTGTTCTCTCTATCACCTTCCAACCTTAGTCTTCTCAAAGAACTTAGAGTTTGTATCAGATAATAAAGGAGGGACAACTCAAAAAGGCACCAAGAGGTTCCTTCCCATTTCAACACCTAAATGCTCTGGATGTCAATGCATTCAGTAACACATTTTCTCATTTTTGATACCCAGGGTTTTGCAACACCAAAAAAAATTGAAGCTTTTTTATGGGTGGGGAGCTGAAGATCTTTTCCAGATCCTGTTTTGCATAGATTTCAAACCTTTAGAAATCAACCATCATATTTTGTCTTTTAGATTCACCACCTTTATGAAATTTTCCCACTCTTCTTCATAGCACCCTCAAGTCCTTTATGGGATGTGATTTGTGAGAAGGTAGGCATTTAATCAGCTTAGGCATTAAATAGGCCCTGACACAAGAGCCTGGACAATGCTTCCAGAGTTCCAGCTCCTTCCAGGCCTGCTGTGAAAAATAATCTCATGTTCTGTAATGAGAACAGTAAATTACAGGAAAGCATGCAAAGTAAAATGGCCATGAATCTTCCACACTCCCCGATGAGACCCCCACTAATTAGAAAGGTGAGAGAGGCTTTTCCTGGAGTAGAGCCAGAATTGAGCTTGCATCACCATTTCACAAAGTTCCTCAGTGGTTCATGTCACTGGGTTTCCATTTCTCCAGGGTATTTCAGTCCTCCCAGGGAGGCTGGATCTGGACATGTTCTGCTGATGCTCATTAACTGATGTCAGCCAAAGCCATGGCTCAGGATTCCTCAGGGGAATTTTTCCTGTTCTGGTTTTGCTGTAAATAAGTGAATAACATTGTAAATGCAAGGCTCCTAACCATCTGGACTCCAAGCACAGTTTTGACTAATCTGTTTCTTTCTCAATCATTTTGTCTGATAGATCCTGTCCTGTGCCTCTGTGTACCCACACACACTCAGAGGCCCAGGTGCATCTGTGCCCCATCCTGAGAACAAAAGGCATAGCCTGGCCTCCACCAGGTTAGTAAACTCTCCTGACCTCCCAAACCATGTGGCTACTTCCAGGCCAGCCCAGGGGAGTGGCCTCTGACCCAAGCCTGCAGTCCCTGAGATGCTGCCAAGGAACCTTTGCC
This sequence comes from Zonotrichia albicollis, assembly GCF_047830755.1. NCBI lineage: Eukaryota > Metazoa > Chordata > Aves > Passeriformes > Passerellidae > Zonotrichia > Zonotrichia albicollis. The sequence continues at coordinate 84,869,233 of NC_133821.1, forward strand.
CAGCACTGGTGTTACTATGAGGCAGATTCCTGGGAAAAAAAAATAAGGACTCTACAGGCTACTGCTTGGCTCTAACAGGCAACTGGATGTCATATGGGAGGATAAAGTCTCACTTTAAAAGTCCACATATTCTCTGGGGCAAGGAGCACAGTTTGTTCTGGTTTGTTACTAGGAAAAAAAAAAAAAAGCAGCAGAACTGACAAAATTATTTAGGAGTCTATGATTTCCCAGTCTGTTCATCACACCCTATCCTGGCTGGTCCATCCCATGTGAGGCTGTCTAACACTTTGTATAGTTGCATCTCAAGTGCCATCCACCTGTGGGAATTCAAGAGAAACCCCATAATATTAACCCAGCCTTTGACCAACACAGAGTATCGAGTCACTGGCAGGGAGTAAATATCCCTCCTGTTAGCCAGAGATAACATTCATTTTCTCCATCAGCCTCTCAGTGCACAAACACTGTCTGTCACTAGGAACTGATCTCAGAAATCTCTCACAAAGAACATCCTAGACAGTAATGAAGTTTCAGAAATATTAACAAAAATCACTTCTATAATTTTCAGTCAGCTCCATTATGTTTAAATAGTACTGTCCACGCACAAAATAAAACCAGAAATCTGCCAGCTATCCCTTTCTTCTTCCTTTTTTTTTTTCCTGTTAAAGAGAAGCTGCTACATCCAGTTTCCTTCCCTTTCCCTTCTTCAGTAATGGCACTGCACTCTGTGGAACACAGCTCCTGCTAGATCACCTAGCTGAGTCAGAGAGCCAAACCACCCAGAGACCAGGGGAATTACTGGGAAGATTGCTAAAGCCTCTCACTACAATAGTCCAGTTGAGGTGATGCCAAGAGCACAGGCGCCACATCAGGGACAGGCAGCAACACAGGACTCTCATACCAGTGGGACTCCACCCTGCAGGAGGAGCCATCACAGTTCCTTCTATTGGCTACCAAGTCCATCAATCTACTTGTGGTGGAGAGGGAGGGAAAAGCTCATTTTAAGGTACTGCCTGCACAGAGAGCTGGCAGTCACATCATGGAATTACAGCTCCCAACGCCGTGAATGCCCACAGAGCTCCTCTGCTCCCTCTCAGTGACTCAGGCTCCAGGGAGAGGAGGCATGAGTGTTGTTGTAGGGCACTGGTGAGTATCTGTGCTGCTATCAAGGTGCCCACAACAGTGACAAATTTCAAGAGGTCAGGCTGAGACAAATCAATCAGCCTGGCTTGGTAGCTTTGGTTCCTTCTACCAGAAATTAAGGGCCAAGCTAAAAGAAAAGGCTTGAGTCTTGTAACAGACATACTGCTTACTGCCCAGGATGCGAATAAATATACTGTATGTAGTAATCATGGATACTTTGGCAGGCACCTTCTCTGAAATTCTTCTCTGAAATGTGTGTGCTAGGAGCCAAACATGCATCCTCAATTCTAAATCTCAGGGTGTGCTTTGGAAAGGTTGCTAGTCCCACTCACCACACTGGTTTGATGCACATTCAAAATAAACCATGTCATTTGAAAAGGATGTGATAGGCCCAGCGTGAGCACTTGGAGGTATGAGGTGCAGAATTCTAGTAAAGCAAAAATGCCAGGACACCAGACTGGACATAGGAATTCAATTTTCTGTTGGCAGAATTTTCTTTCAATTTTCTTTTGTCTGTGTCTACTACTGTCTCCCACAGAGTGCTCAGGAGACAGCAAAAAGCAGGAATCATTCCCAAAAGCAGTCTGGTTAGAGCCACACAGCTCTGGAGGTGAGGAGAGGTGCATAGCTTAGATGAGGGCAGCCAAGCCAGCCTAACTCAGGGCAGGGGTCAGGTTCTGTCAGGGCTTGACTCGTGTTGACGAGGCCAAAGTCCCCTGGATACCAGAATCTGGTTTCTCTTGGGTTTACTTTTAGAAATATAAGGCTAAGAAGGGAAAATGTCTTTCTCTGTCACTTCCTCCAGCCTCTCTGCTCACTGCCAATGCCATTTGCAGCAGCCCAGAGGTCTGCATTGCTGTAACATTTATGTTTGCTTGCAGAAAAACCATGCCCTCCTTGAACATTCAAAACACCTTGCAGACACCTCCAGTGGATTACAGACACTGCTGGCACACCCACCATAAATCAGTGCCTGCAGGGATCAAAGGGAGGGCATCAGCAAGGGACCATCATCCTTGGATGCACCTGCAGCCACAATCCTTCCCATTCCCTTTGCTGTGAGCAGAGAAGTGCTGAGATCCTCAGAGGTTTGAAAAACATGCTTACATGCTTGGAGCAACTGGGATTCATATGCTTTCTTCATGTGAATTCCTTCCATTTGCCTGATTAGCTGCTCTAATCAGAGAGAAGAGAGATGCAGTCAGATATCATCCTGTCTGCTGCACTTCCCCAGGCACTGACTTGGGGTTGACAATGGGGGCACCTCTGCTCATCACAGCTGGCACCTGAGCCAGGAAAAAGGATGGTGGGGAGAAGGGAAGAGCTGGTCACACACAAACATGTGTGTGCACAGACACAAGAACAGCAAACTATAAGAAGTGACCTTTGGGCAAGAACACAGAGGAGCTTTGTTGTTCTTCCATTTGGTATCAGAACTCAACATGTAAAACAAGGGTTTTTTAACTTTCATTTTCATTCATGAGTGTCTGCTATACAGAGCCTAATTAAAGCCCCTCTGTTTCCAGATCAGTGAAAATGTGCAACCTGTATATAAATGCTTTCTCTACAAGCTGAAAAGCCAAAATTATGTTATTCAAATCTGCTTAAAAAACAAGCAAATTGTAAACCTGGAGCAGTCTCAGAAGTAACTTCCAACTATAAAACAAAGCAATGTGGAAACACAGCTTTGAGAAAACATGGCCCTGCTTCTCATTTAAACAGACATATTTATTGGTGGTAAGACATAATGCATTTCAATCTCAGCTGAATAACTCACCTCAAAGGTTTTGAAAGAGACACAAATCTATTTTGAAAATACATTTCCTTGTGTAAGCATAAAAGATGTCCAATTTAAAGCATAAAAGATGTCCAATTTACATTTTTCAAGTATGTCATGTTTTCTGAACAGAAAAGTACATTAAAAGGTGATGCCAGAAGGCTGCACACTCCCAAGATTCTTTTTTATTTGTGACCCTAATAAACATAAATAAAGAAGGCAGCATCTAAGAAAATTAAAAGCTAGGCAGAAATGTAGAGGAAGGTCTGACAGCAACACAACACAATATTAAGAATTCTTTATGTCTAAAAGTGAGCTTTGGGAGGGTTTAGTGCTTTGCAGTGTAATATGCTTAAGCAATTCAGCCCAAAGAGGAGAGAGGAATTTGGGCTACTGGATTTGCTGGGAAGAGAAATCATCCTTAAAGAAGACCCAGCATATGGATTCTGCTCTGAGTAACTTCATCCTTCCAGGAGACCCTAGTTTTTACTGCCTTTTCCTGCAGTACTGTGTAGCACCAGGAAAAACAGATCCCCTTCACCATCTGAAAACAGCTGAGATGCCTTTTCACTTCCCTGTGACATTTAGTCATGTTTCCCTGTCTGATTTCCATGTATTTTACATGCAGTAAGGATTGAATTTCAAAGCAAGTGGTGGCCTCATGGGGTGGGGAGGGGGTTCCTGGGAAGAGGGGTTCTGCAGGGCTTGCAAGGATGAAGCTGAAGCTGCTTTCCTCCTGCAGGGTTCACGTGCTCACAGATGGCTCTAGGCTAGGATTTTACCATTTACATGTGGCTTTACAACTTCATAGTTGATATCTGATGATCAGCTGTTGGGAGCAGCATCAGCACTTCCCCAGCCATTTCCTGAGGAGGAGGTGACAAACCTGGCACTGTGACAGCTTCCAGTGTGGCAGTGTGGGCACAGCTCTGTCACACAACAGATCCCATCACTTCCGAGGGGATGGGAGGCAGAGGGCCCTTGGCATCCTCAGCCTCCTCTGCCAAACCCATCTCTGCATTTATTTATTGCTAGTGCCCAGCAGTCCCCTGTAACACTAGAAGTGACATTTTGGAAAGGAACATGTGAGAGGATGAGATGCTGGCACAAAAGCTGGGAAACATTTCCTCCTGCATTGACCTGGAGAATCTGAAGCCCCTGCTCCTGTGTCTGCTGATGCAAATGTACCAGGCAGGACAGGCAGGAACTGTGGCTTGCCCATCTCTCAACTCTCTCGGTGACACCCATGGGCCATTTGTTACCTCAAATATTTTTGCTGTTTGCTGGGATTTGGTGAGGAGCATAATAAACATGAAACGTAACAACTAGGCCACATTCAGTTCCTCACAGTAAATACCAAGTATTTCACATCTTAAATGTGAAGAAAAAATAACTTATTGAAAGCAATTATGTTGAATAAGAGCCCTGAAATACAGCTATAAGCACTGAGGTGTCCACAGACGTCCCCATTCCTCCATCCCTCTGTCCTTCCATCCCTCCTTCCCTTTTTCCCTTCTCTCCCTGTTTCACTGAGGATGAATTGCACCACCCATGCACCATGGTCTCTTTTTTCAGCAAATCCCATTCTTTGGCACTTCTTCCATGCAGCCATTCAGGAGCCATGAGTTTGCTGGCTCTGTGCTGGCCTCCAGTGAGCGCAGCATCTGAGAGCAAAGCCTCCACACTTTTGTAAATTTAGGTTCTAATCATGCTGTGGCTTGATTCCCTGTTTGCAAAATGAGCATATTAATTCTTCCTTTATCCCACTGTTTATCAGCCTTGACTTACAAGATTGTAAATTCTCTCTGGCCGGGTAGTCTGTTAGAATGTGTGCTTGCTTCAACAGAGCCTTGAAACCCCTAGGAGTTTCTAAATGCTGCTGTTCATGTATTATCATACTATTCATCCTGATTAATTTCTGGGCTGTATCTTTAAGCAAAGACTGCTGTTTCCCAAACCTTAACTTCAGAGTCCACAAGCCAGATTTATCTCTGCTGTTGTGCCATTAAGTTACATTACTGTTAATAATTCCTTGCTCTGAACACCCTGGCTTGTACTACCCCATTTTGTGCTCCTTCTACAAGTGATAAAGGATAGCTCTGAGGAATTTTCATTGCAAAAGAAATCAATTCTCAGCTCGCAGGGGAAGATAGCAAGGGCCATATAAGGTGATCTCACACCACCACCACTCTCTTTAACAAGACTGTAATTTTTTTGCAAGCTGTACATCTGGATGCCAGCTTTCCAAGCACTGGGGTTGATCTATCAAACACAGCAAAACAATCTATCTTTAAAATGAATGATGGTGCAAATTGTTCTCAGAAAAGAAATCTATCAAAAAAAAGAAGAATATAAATTAAAGACTGGACACGTTGGCAGAGGAGGAATGCTATATGGTTTACATCAAGTTAATCCACTGCCAAAACTTTCTCTGATTTATATCCTAAAATGGCAGCCCTAGACTAAAGGTAAAAGGGACACATTGCCAACACAGAGTGTGTTTCTGCAGGGGCTCTGCACATGCCTGACTCCCTGTGTGCTCCTAGACTGCTTTGGGGAAGAGCTTCTTAGCCCAGCAGCGCCTTGGAGGTGCTGCTGTACTGCCCAGCAGCCAGGGAAGGAGGAGCTGCCCAGCTGGATGCCTGGGAGCTGCAAGGAGGAGTTCAGTGAGTGATGGCATCTCCTCCTCACCCAGCAGGCCTGAACCCGAGCTCAGCCTTGCTCTCAGCCACTGGTGCTGTTACAGGCAGGGAGGGCTGTCCTGGAGGCCCCCTTGGTCCCAACACCTCCAGCACAGCGCTGGCAAGAGCCAGCTGAGAGCGCCAGCCCCAGAGCAGTGACTGAGGTCCTGCTCACATCCCTGTGGGATCCCAGACTTGATCCAGGGCAGTGTGCTGCTTACTAGCAGTGAAATCATGAACAGCAGGGACCAACTGTCCCTGCTGTGACTCTTGCAGCCACTGATCAGGTTCTCCCCTCTGCCAAGGGGCTGGGAGCCAGCCGTGCAAGGTTCTGCACCAGCAGCTCCTGCAGCAAGGAGCTCCACTCTAGAGAGGACAGGGAACCCTGTGGATGGCTGTGGAGGGTTCCAGGGGAACCTTTGGCCCTTGGGATAGAACACAGCAGGACTTGTTACTTACTGTAGTTACAGACAATATGCAGTGCGCAGCTGAGACCCCTTCCTCTTTCAGGGACACGGGGGCTTGAGGGTCATTTAATACTGCCCATTACACACAAAAATTTGATTGCATGAGCACTGCAACTGCAGCATCAAGCACTCAGGAGCTGAGAAGTGCCAAAAATAGGATTGCTAATCTGTCCTTTATTTAGTCTACTTTTGCATGTGTGCTTGATAAGGTCTTTAATTACAGGATCTCATGTTTGCAGCTGTGTTACAAAACAAACACAAGGAAGCCCAAATCAAGCTGTACAACAGCTCAAACAAGGGTTTTGCTAATTTCCCAGTTCTTAGTGTGACTGAGACTAGCATTTTTGGTCATCAAATTGTCATTTGCAAACCTGTTGTGCTCCTCCTCCAGTTCTGCTACGCAGCCCCTTTGCTGATATAATGGTAACCAAAGCTATTAGGAGTACTGGGAAGATCCATCAGAAGCCACATGTGGATTTGTCAGCCCCTATTACAGGCTGAGCAAGGTCCCAGCTAATTGATGAGACAAAGCAATTTCTGTGATTGAAAGTCTATATAGAGATAAAGCACTGCATTTTTATCAGGTGCAGCTTTGATTTTTCGTTAATTACTATACTAACTTTGGAAGGAGGGGGGGATGTATTTATCCCACATAAGGCAAAGAAAACCAAAGAGTATACTTGGCAGAGGCACACTGTATTTGTCTGGGATGAAAAACAGGACATATCTGCTGGTAGACAGCTATCCAGGGAGATATTTTTCCCCTGCTGCACTGTTTCTCTTGGCAGCACAATGTGCTAACTTTAGAAGTGTCTGAATGCCTTTGCTAAACTATTAGCACAAAATAAGCGCCTTTGTGTTTCACCCATTCATGCCTCTTAATTTATGTTCTGGCATCACTTTTCCTTGTATTGTGCAAGTCAAGAGTCTGCACATGGGGCCGGAATGTGTTTGTGCGGAGGCGAGGATCAGGACAAGCCCCTCAAGTCGATACAAGCATGCCAGAAAGGCAGAGCCCACCGTGGCTCTTACTAACAATGAAATCACACATGCTTTCCTTGAGATCTTGCTCAGAGAGTAACAGTGTACCTTCCCCTTGGGGTTGGTGACAGGCTGACCAAAACCAGGACCAAGCTGTGGTGAATGGGGCCAGGGCCACGCTCCCCACTGTCTGGGCTCCCTGTTTGCCCCATGCTGCCAGAGCCAGAGGCCACCATGAAGTCCATCAGCAGAGCCAACACATGCCTGAAGTGAAGTGATCCTTCTTCTTTTGATTAGTGTCTGTGTTACAGCAATGTGTTTTATTGCCTGGGAAAGAGACAATTAAAAAAATCTGCAGCAATAAATAATGTGAAACAGGATATTCAAGAACAATAATCCAAAGCACTGCATGAAGTGAGGGCCTTTCCCTTTAAACACTGCACACTGCAAGTTCCCTGGGGCACCAAAAACCCATTCTTTCCTGTTCTTTATGGAACTAAGGGGATTGCTGGTGCTTGACCTATCAAGAAAATATCTATTTTATAAAGGGTGATACCGAGCCAAGAAGTCTAATGCTCTGAAGCTTGTCTGACACAGCTTGCAGAAACAGCTGCAGCCCAGGAAGTTTAAAACTTCACTTTTCCAAACCTAGAGTAATTCACCACCTTCCCAGTGAAAAGGACAGGGAAGCAGAAGTGCTTTGGGTGCATTTACTTCTGGGGAAAAAGTGTTTAAATCTCCTGAAGGCAGCTCCCAGGATTGTCCCTGAGGCAGGCTGCTGAGCGCCGGGATGGGAGCTCACCTGAAAATCTGGGCTGCTGGAAAAGGCATGGCCAAACCCCAGATAAAAAGGCTGCTGATGCCTGTCTGGGATCCTTTTTACAGCTGGGGAGAAAGAAAAAGGAGAAGTCCCTTTAACAGGAGCCTCCAACTTCCTTTGCTCGTCCTAGCCCAAACAAGCTGCAGCTCTACCAGTTTGGAGGCTGAGTTGGGCTTGGGGATTTAGAGTTGTAGCTGCCTGACTCTGATGCCTCCACACCTTCAGGGACAGCAAGGGGTGACTGATGTCTTTGAAACTACCAAAGTGGCATCCCCAGAGAGCTGAGCACTGACACTGACGTTTTCTCTTGCTCACACAAGTGTCCAGCTTTCTGCACAGCTGCCAGAAATCATAGGCTGAAAACACACTCCTCCATCCTGACTCCATGAGGGCTTTTTCTCAGATTTCAAGCCCTAGAAATAGGTACTTTTCATCCTTAACTGTGCTTTGTTCTATCCCCTTCACAAGAGGATGCTCCTGCAACATCTGTGAAAAGCTGCAGCTCCAAAGCAAAGTTCAGCTCACACAGGCAGCTCAGACCACAGATGACTGGGAAGGAGGGAAAGAAGGATGGAAAGCAAGAGGACAAGCAAGCCACCAGTGCACCAAGTCTTGTTTCAGCCTTCCAACACAGGCCAACACAAAGACAGGATGACTGCAAAGCTGGCAGGTAAAAGTTAAATAAAGATACCTGCCAGCTGGAGGGTGAATGCTAAGAAAACGTGGCTCAGTGCAACACATGAAGTGGTCCAATGGAAAACAAAAAAAGCATCTACGTTATCTCTTTTTGAACTGTTTATAGCTGGGTCTAATCACAGTCCTAATAATGTCAGTGGACAAATTCCAGGTAGCCAGGGCTGAAGCTGGCTTTGGCTCCATAGCTTTATTCAGGGTTATTAACAAATATGTTTCACGGTGTGTAAGGGGTAAAAGCACCACTGTTGCCTCTTTGCTGCACAGTTCAGAACAAGGAGCAGGCTCAACAGCCCTGGAGCAGAAAGGCAGCTCTGTCTGCTGCAGGAACACATCACTTGATTCAGATGCAAACTCTAATTTATGCAGACAGACATACTTGTACACAGACAAACACGCTGGGTTTTCATCCCAGCGTATGGATGAGTGGGCTAATGAAAAGAGATGACATCTTTCTCTTACACACACGCAGTCACCTACACAAAGCCATGCTAAAAATATTTTGTAAAGGCAGCAGTCAAGTACACTGAATAGGGAACAGCAGAATTAAGACTGCCTATTCATTTTGATACAGTTCTAAGAATTAAAGTTAAGCAATAATAGTATTGTCCTCAGTGTTACATTAACAATTCCTGCTCTATTTGTTCTGAAAGTACATGCCTTGTATTAAAAATGTCTTCATTTTTTTTTTTTTTTTTCCTATCAAAAGTCTTGGGGGAGAAAAACAGGAAACAAAACTCAAGTCTTTATTTGTAAAAGTTTCTGGAGAGTTTTCTCAGGAAAAGCAAATGCAAAAACACTGAGATTAGGAAATGTCAGAGTTAGGGCTGCCCAAACATGGAGACGCTTTTAATTTACTCACATGTCCATCTCCAAATAAAGTGAACCAAAAATGCACAGCGAGCCCTGGCTCCTGAATGACTAACTCTGCAGCCTTGGGGGAAGTCTTTTAACCAAAGACATCAATGCATTTAAATTCCAGGGGGAGATTCCTGTATTCATTTTTCTAAAAGGAAGATGAACCCTGTGCCAGGGTGCTTCCCCCACCTAAGTCACTGGCAGTGGTTCAAGCTGCCACCCCCATCTAAGAGCAGCCTGAAGGAGGAGACACTTCAGCCACATTTGGTGAATAAGTTCTCATATCCTCTCCTTCACATCCATTCCACACTTGAGCTGTTCTGTCCTTTCCCCTTAAAATGTCCCAGTTCCAGGCCTGTCACATAATTTCTTCACTCACTGAAGTCCCAGGATCCCCAGCCTGCCAGCCATATCCCTATTTCTCTCCTTCCCATTATTCTCATTGCTCAGCCATTCTCAGCTCCCCATTTCCAGACTCTCTGCTATGCATTTCCAGTTCTCCTTTATTTTCCACCCTTTCCATCCCTCATGTCTCACCACCCCATTCATCTCCCTCTGTTTCTCTTTCAATATAGTTTAGCAGCAGCAGCCCTCCTGCCTGGGCTCAGTGGGACTCAGGGACTAGGTGAGGCCAAGCCCTGTGGTCTCAGTGTTCTGCCATTACCAAGATGGTCCCAAATCTCCCTGCACTGGATCTGTGCAGATGCACCACTTGGAGTGCAAATTTAAAAGTTCAAGTGAATCATTGCTGGACATGTAAAAATAAGAATTTTTCCTAAAACTTGACACCAAGGCAGATTTTAGTGACTACTGGAATTTGAGGGAAGGAGTAAAAACACATGCTGGACATGGGATCTACCTGTGCCAAGCATACTCTTCCCACTCAAAAGCAGTGATCCTCCCATCTTTGGTACAGACAAGCAAATAATTTAGAATCTTGGTTGTTTCAGGAATTATTCAACAGTAAGAGTTTTTTACATCTCTGTAGCATATCTTAACCAAGGCTTTTGGACATGGCTTGCAAGCCTCTGACAACTCTATTCTCCCAAAGGGCAGGAGAAGGATGGATAAACAGATGGAGAATGATGAACAAACCATCTGTGCACCCACAGCAACTCACCAGCTCCTTGGGTAGCCTGCAAGGACTCCCTGGGCAGCTCCCCAGGGGTGGGATCTCTCCAGATTACACCTTAACAGTCACCACATCTAATAAATGGTAGGAAATAGAAGGTGTGTTCCATGCTTATTGCCACACAATTGATTATTTTACCTAAGCACAGCACAAAAGCACATTCTTAATGCAATGCTGAGACACCCATCTCCTCCTCCAGAATAGAACAACCATTTATTTTCTTGCAGGAATAAACACAAATTCTTGTCTTCCCTGACATAATTCCCTCCCTTAGCTAAGCCAGGATAACTCACAGGACTTCTCCCCGGTAAAACCTGACCTTCCCTTCCTGCATTCATGGATACTGCTGAAAGAGATTCTCATACAGCTGTATATGAGCTGGCTTCTAGATAATATCTTTTTTGTTCCATGCCTACTTTTCTTGCTGAAAGACAGGGAAAAAATGGCTTTATTTTAAATCATCCTCTGGATATATATATAATTTGAACATATCCATCAACACTGAATATTGTATTGGAACTTGCAGACATGAACTATAATGGCATAAACTCAGTCTGTGTCTGGAAGGGACAGAGTGGGTAATTTATCAGAAAACAGGGGGGGAAAATGTGCCTTTATGCTTTCCAGTGTCTAGAAGATATCCAGAACTCCATTTCAAATCATATCATAAAGGTAAAAGCCATAAGGACTTGAAAGACAGCACCGAGTCTTCCCAGACTACCTACCTACATTGATTTTACCACTTGGACCTGAAGATCCTGAACAACACGTTTTGGTTATTACAGAGAACTTCACCAAAATAGGCAGGTGCTGGCATGATTTTAGGGCTGCAGGTAAAGTTCTCAGAGGAAAAGTTGTGCTCCATTTGCCAGCCTGTCTCCCCAGTTTATTTATTTATGCAGCCATAACTAAGGAAGTTTACATAAAGACCATGAAATGCTGCCGGGAGGAAATGAAGTAACATATATTGGCTCTCAGTGAATGCCAAGAGAGAAGGTGGGCAGAAAGAGACTTCTGTTGATGTGTGATGAGTTTTAGGGGCTGGTGAAGCACAGAATTAGGATCCAAATCAGGGATTTTCTGAATTTTTATAATTGTAAAACTGAATCCCAGAGTCCTACGAGGTATTTGTACCTTTTTTATTCAGGTCCTCTATTTCTATTCTATTCATATATCACTTGGATCATGTTGTACAGCAACAAATAAGTTTGTGATTCTCCCTGCCATCCCTTAGGTCTAGGCTGCCACATTCACATCTGAGATTTCTCAAGATAAGATAAATGTCCACATGTCCAGGAAGTCTGCAGCTACCATAGTGGGAATGCCAACCTGCTCCTTCCAGCTGGCCTGAACACACCTCATGATGATTCTACACATCAAACAGCTACAGACACATTGTGCAAGTCCACTGCTCCCCAGAATTACCAGTTTACTGTGTCTGCAGGGTACATCCAATGCCCAGATGTGCAGTAAATCCATCCAGCCACATCCCTGTGGCTCAGGCCCACTGCCACAGGGCTGCAGTGGTGCAGTAAAGTAAACTGCTTTTCAAAAGCACCAGACTTGTGCACACACCATGGCCAGCAAGAAGGTTTCTGGACACGTGGCAGCCCAGATAGATCTATTGCCTTTTAACTCCAAACTGGTCACTTAACATCTGGAAACTCTGGACAAGTACAGAAAATAACTCAAGACTTTCTGGGTAATGCTTTGGACAAAAAAAGTGATTATGCTAGTGAAGTGGGCAGAACATCATGGCTAAGTTTCAATTTGACGCCAAGATCCACTGGTATGTTCTGCCTGCATCACAGGCTGATGCACATAAGCCATGGGCAAATGACTGGCTGCATAGTTTATAAATACCTTTCTTATTCTTTGTGAAAGAAAATGTTGTTTGAATGCATATTGTCAGTGAAGCAGAATTACTTGCGCTCAGTCTTTTGACTGTCACCTATGACAGATCTACAGGAAAACATCCTTTTAACTAAACATGTGACTGTTGGGCATATTTGATGACAATATATTTCAAAATGATCAAAGTCAGCTGTCAGAGAAATTAGATTAGTCATTATTAGTCTTCAGTAGTTCCCATGAGAACCTTGAACAGTTGGTGGCTCTTCTTAAAAGATTACAGTAAGCCTTGTAATGTGTCGTGATGAAAGTGGTAAAGATTTGGAGTAAAGGGCAGACTGCTGTCTTTATTTCTGAAAGTAGATGGCTTCTAATTGAGACTTTTAATTGTACTGAATTTTATCAGTTTGTGATACAGAAAACATCGAAAAAGGACTTACATCTTTCCGTGAACTGCTGGAAATGGTATTTTAAATTAATTCCTCTGAAAGAATCTGGTTCCTAGCAGCCAGTGTCAATGCCAACAGATATTCTTATTTCTACACCATTTCTCCTTGTTCTCCTACTAATGCCAAGATGAGAAATGATGCTGATATGTGTTCACAGGACTAATTATTACACACTGGATCCAACAGTTGTATCAGTGAAGTTGAAACAAAATTGGCAATATAATATCCATGACCTAAAAATAAAGTTGGGGAAGTTCAAAGTGAAATTAGATGAGGTTTTAGCCATCATGACTGCTGGTGTGCAATATAATAAAAAAATTATTCACTGACTTTTTTATTTCTTTCACAGTTGTAAATTTCTATGATGTGTAACACAATGTGCAAAAATTGAAATCCTATAAATTCAAATAATAAAGGATACCACTTAAGTAATATTTAATCCAAAGAGGTATTAATATAATCTAGAATATCTGAGAACAATGATTTCTTCAAAGCATTAGAAAAGATTTCTCTTTGAAATGGCTTGTTTGAAGTCTTTTTGCACAGCCATAAAACAAAAGACTCTCTGTTTAAAGGATTACATTTAAGGACCCCTTTTTTCCTGCATTTATTTGTTGGAAAATGCTGACTGGGGAGACCCCTAAACTGCAATAGAGAGCATTATGATTGTCATTTCAAAGGAGACTGATAACTTCTTTAGATCTTCCTCCAACAGTGAGGTAATCATGCATCCTTGTCCTTTCATTATGATTTCTTAGCCCAAAATTTATCAAAGAGCAAAATTTTATAATGCTCTTTTTAAAAGGGCATTTTGATGTTCTTTACTGCCTTTCATGCTTTCTTTTCAATTTTTTCTCTTTATCCATCCCTGAAGCACGTACCTCACATAACACAAAAGGACTTAAACCCTTTAAAGTATATAATAGCATGGGGCTTATAAAAAACAAGGTACCTGCTGGCCAAGTTTTCTAAGTCCTTACTTGTGTGTTTGTCTACATGGTGTTTAGGCCATTTTTTCATTATATGTGAAAAATCACAATATTACCACTACACAGTTCTTTCTGTGCTGAGTGGCTTTGGGTTATGTGGGGTCCTCATGAAAGCAGCTTTTTCTCCTGATGTACCCAGCCAATGCAGCTCCTCCAAAATCATCACATCAACAACAGCAATAGCATGTTAAGTTCCCATAGACAGGGGGTTTTGAGAAGGGATATGTGGGAGCATTTTCCTGGCTGCCAGTGGCACAAAGGCCATGGAAATGTTGCCCAGGGCTCCCATAGGCAGCCTCTGGCTGAACCAAGCTTGTGGTTGGAATCTCACCCAGCTGGTTGTTCAGAACTGCAGATTCTCTGCAGTGAATTTAAGTTTCCAGGTTTTTCCCAGTTGCTTTTCCCAGCTGTCCTCCACACACCCCACCAGAAGCAGCCATGGTGTCCTTGGCTGTGCCAGTACCAGTGAGGTGCTGAGAACTGGGATACCAGCTCCAGTGCTGCCCAAAATCACTTACACCACTTGACTTTTAGCAGTGAGTTTTGGCCCTGACCAGCCCTTCCAAATAATGCTGAGGCACTGTCAGGGGTGACAGTTAGGCAAGAGAACATTCCCAGGTGGTGATTACGGACAAGGCTTCCCTGTTTTGGGAAGGAAAGGGAATGGAGTCCAGCTAGAAGGATGCAAAACCAGGCCATGCATTTCTTGCCCTCATGGCCAACAGTCCCTGGAGTTCAGGGATTTCCTCAGTCAGAGCTGGAATCTTTTTGGGAGTTTGACTGTTCTCAATTACTTTCTATTCCATGTATTTGTCTAAATGTATGTGAGATCATGGAAAGCTTTAGCATCCTTCATATCCTTTGGCAAGCAGTTCCACAGCTTATTTCAGTGTTATTAATACCATACTTAAATGTAAGTGATAATAAATCTATCGTGCCTTGGGGAAGTCTTCCAGGGCATAATAGTTTTAATAACTCTTAAAAAGGTTTGCTGGGCTTACTGTCTGAGTATGCCTAGCTTCAAATTTCAGCTACTTGGTTCCTGTTAATGCCTTGTCCATTAGCTGGTTAAAAAGAAATATATTACTAGATACTTTCTCTGAGTAAACTGTGATGAAACCACTCCTTAACCTTCTCCTTTATGTAATAAATCAGCTGAGTTCCTGAAATCTCTCCTAAAGAGGCATGCTTTAAAAACTCCAATAATTACACCAAATATGTTGAGGCATGACTTTCCTTTCATAAAGGAGCCCTTTTTGGCTGCAGAAAACACACCTTGACAGAAATAAATAACATTCACTATCTCTTTAGCTTTTGACATTATGAAAATGTTACAGAGAAACCTTTGGCCTATCTCCAGGCCAGAAAAAACAATTTCACAATTAGCATCCCAGAATATCCTCTTATGAGCAAACTCTGCTCCAAAACAAAAGTGGATTTCAGTCCGCAAATGTTAGTTTGAGTTCAAAGTGTGCTAAGGAATATAAACAGCTTATTCAGCACTATATTCTTTGGGAAATTTTTCCATGGAGACAAGCTCTTTCTGAACAACAAGAATGGTGCTAATTTGTTCATATGCATATAATTAACTTCATTCCACTGATTTTCTTGGAGATTTGCTAGAAGATGAGAAGTGATCTTTATACTTCACACCATAAAATGTGAAACAGCGGATCTTCTTACAAGATATGAATTGCCAAAGGAAGAAAAAATACATCATTACAGTTCTATTGATTTGGTAGTAGATATACTTAGTGTTTTTTGTTAGATCTGATTTTCAGGTGTATTTTTTCTCACATCCCCATATTGTTCTCTTGTATAAGACTGATGTTGAAATGTGATCTTCTGGTTGAATGAAACAGTGAAAACTGAAAAATAGGCATGCAGTAAATTTGTTTCATAATGATTATACAGTGATGTTCACTACTGGAAAAATTAACCGCTATTTCAGTCTTGATTTTCAAGTACATACCACTCCTTAGACTTCCAGGCATATACTGTAGGAATGAATACATCTTCTCAAATGCTAATCTTTCATTTTACACATCCACCTTGCCAAATCTTGTGACTCAATTTACTCTGCAGGGATTTCATTTTCTGTAGTGCTGATACTCGAAGCACTCCCTGCACAGAGATGTAAATAACATTCCCATACACAGCATTTCCAGAATCTCCACTGAGGCAGGAATGAGTGCCTTTTGAGCAAAAACTGGTGAGGGGATATTCCGAAACAGACAACTTGGAGCAATATTACCACAGAGAATTATTACTCCATAAGTAAAAGTGTGTTTTCAAACTCTCCAGAGTGCCTCCACAGATTCAGACAATGTGCCAGTAAAATGTGTGGTATCTGAAGCTCAGAAGGAGCTGTTCATAGCAGAAGATCCAAATGCACATGAGAAATCTGTGCAGATCTGGGAACTGAGATCTTCAGAGAAACACAGCTCTCACACTTGTGCATTGCACTAGGTTTCAACTGAGCCCTGCTGGAAACCAGTGCTTTTGCCTTCTGAAAAAACTGAGTTTCAGTCTTTATGGTTGGAACCTGAATCCTGATTATGAGCAAGATGATTACCATTCTTCAGAGGCACACAGATTTCACATACTACATATTTGATCATACAGTCACTTGATTTAGAGGGTTGATAAACTAAATTCCTACCACAGTGGATGTAAAAGTCAGGCAAGAGACTGCCATTTTGCTAATTGTCTCTTCCTTTATTAAAATTTAACATATGATTAAAATCCATTTTTATATTTACTGCAAAAGAAACAAGACCAAGCCAGTTGCATTGGCTCAAAAGCTAAAAAAAAAAAAAGAGATCAAGTACCTCAGGATTGTCTGAACAGCATTATTATGGGAATTTTCTATGTTGCTAATACTTTGATAGCACTAATCTTGCTTTGCAATTAACATCCAAACAGACACTCGTGTATTTCAAACCTTCTTTTGAAATTTAATTCATTATCATAAGGTTTTCCCTCACCTTACAGGCCCTCTCCCCATAGTGACACAAGTAAATCTCAGGGGAAAGGGCTCTAAGCTCTGAACAAGTCAGGTGGAAGTATGATTCCACTAACCTCTTCTGTATATTTTCACACCAACTTTTCTCATCATCAGTTTCAGCTTCCCTTTAAAATATATTTTTTATTTAATTTTGCTTCACATCTCCAGCACTGCAATTTAATGTTGTCCTCTTTAATTTAAAAGAACATTGTTTTACAGGAGAAAGCAAGCAAGCAAGCTTTTCAGTCTTTCTTATGTTTTTCTCTGGAGGGCAAATTTCTTTTAATCACTTTCCTGAGCATAATTTAGCACCTGTAATTATATCTCAAAACAAAAGGAAGTGAATCAATGCATCACTTTGATTTTAGGAAATACTAAATATAATCAATCTTAGGATTTCTTACTACCTTTTTGATACAGTTGTCATTGCCAAGGACCAAAGTGCTTCTGAGCAGAAAGTAAATAAGAAGATGTGGCACTTGTTATAGAACAGCCTTTCTGAAATGCAGGACTGGAGGCATTATGGTTCAGGTCTAACCTGTCAGCCTGATGCAAAATAACACGCACTCCGATTCTGGCACACTGCTCCAGTTTTGCTTTATAGAAAAATATTTTTTTTTTGTTTGCTTTTTTTAATAACACAGTCATCCTAGATCACACTTATGTCCTAAACACCAGACCATCCTAAACCCATGCAACTGCTGTTGTGCACAACAGAAAGGATGTTCCCTGAATGACATGTGATCCTGTCCCCACAGAGTGATCTCCTGCACGTCACCATACTTGTCTCTAAGGGCTTCCTCCCTCTCTGACTGTTTTCAAAATACCTTGGTACTGTGATATGTAATGTAGTTCATTCATGCTGTATAAACAGATATGTGTGGATATAAAATATTGTAGAAATTGTGTTTTAACCTCCCCAGCCAGGAACGGAGTTCTATTCGGATTGTAACTAATTCCTGGCATCTCAAGATAGCATCAGGCCTGTTTAACGTCTGAATGGGACCTTCCTGTACCATCAACGATCATGATCGTTTCGGTGTCTCCTGCACCTGGGAGATAACATCGGGGCCTTCCTGGCCCATGATTAATTTCAGTGTCCCAAGAATTTCCCTAGATTCAGACATATCCTGATTGCATCTGGGTACTCAGGGACCGATACCAACTTATTACATGTGAAAGCAAACTTCCCCTGCTATCTAGACTTCTGTCTGCAGACCGGGACCCGTATTTGTCTATTTCAACATATGTATGAAAATGGATTTACATTCGAAGAAGTGAATAGAAAGATGTGGTCATCTATGCCTCAGGCGAAATAAACTGTATGTAAGCTGGACGCTGGAAACACTCGGTGTGAACCTTTGAGGGGACCCTGTCACTCTGTCGGTCGAACCTCTGGTTTCACCCAACGCCCATACCCAGGACTGATGCTGTCCTGATTGTGGTGGTTGCTCGAAATTCTTGTTTTTTGTAATTGACCCAATAAATCGTTGTTAAATTTTTCATAAATTTGGCTATTGATTTGATCATTTATAACAGTACCCCCTGAATGTCACACATCTTTGTTACACACTCTGTGCCTGATGAAAAGCTGGTTTGCTGTGCTGCTCCTCACAAGGGCCACTGTCCAGCTGTGCAAGCATTTCTTTGCCTCTGGTGACCCATCATCCTTGTTATGAACAAAAATTCGGTCAATATTTTTTTTGTGAGAAAAAGTTACAAAAAGGCAGCCAGATCTGTCTCTGCCAGGGTTCTGTGTGCTTTGTTATTGTAATCACGGGTCATTGTAGCTTATCACCCCTTTTGTATTAGTAAAGGCCCTGGCTGGGGTGGGGTGATGGCCCTTCCCCAAGGCTGTGTTCTCTTCCCAGCATAGGGAAGACACCTGAGAGGGTGGGGGGGGTTATGCAAAGTGACTCCAGGACCAGCATGCTTTTGGGACCCCGACTCCAAAATGCAACGAGAAAACCCTAAAAACAACGAGCCACCTAAGAGTTGAGAGACTAAAGTGATGTCCGGATGTGAGGAGCCAAGTGCTGAGCCTGCAGAGATGCGGAGTCCCTCTCGCCCTGAGCAGAGAGTCGTCCGGACGCCGGGACCAGGGTAACCAGCGATGCTCAGAGGCAACATCTGACGGGGACCTCACGCCCTAAAGCTCCCACGAGGACTGGATCCCCCGGCTCTGCCCCTAGTGGACGGAGCTGTGCTTATCCTCCTCCTCTGAGTCGCCCTGGGAGACGCGACGGGGACTGCAGCCCTGCCGAGCCGCCCAATCCTGAGCTGATCACTTTTAATAAAGGCATTATAAAGGAGAAGAAGTCTCCTGGCCCTATTTATTTCAATCCTGACTTTGCAATGCCCTTATTTATTTACAATCTTTATTAATTTATCCACTCTCACTTCCTAAGGTACTGTACAGCTCACTGATAAAACAAAGGAAAATACTAATCAGGATTAATAGCACTATTATAACCCAATGGATTCAATACAATTGCAATGGCTAGGAGGGAACATTAAACTGCAGATGAAGAACTCACACAGGAAACACAAGATGGTGGAAATTAACATCTTTTTTTCAAAAGTTATTCACAACTAAGCAGCTGCAATAGATCCTTCATGTACCCTTCACTGTACCTGCAAGCAAGGGCAAAATGGGCTGAATTCTCCCTTTGGCTGAGGATGGCAGGAGGATGAAGGGGTTTTGTTCTGAGCTCTCCATTTTCTACAACTCATGTGCCTGGTCATATGCAGTGGGAACTGACACTGCCAGTAGTTCTGGTGAAGAGCCAAGTAGCATTAAGCACTTCTGGAGTCTAAATCCACTTTTCCAAGGAGACAGAGGCACCTGGGACAGGACACAAAGGCGTGGGCTCCACAGCACCGAGGTGGCTCCCAGGCGCTCGCTGTCTCCAGCACAGGGCTGAGTGAGGCACTGCGGCTCCCTAAACAGAGTTTCCTGAAAACAGGAGCCACAAAGCAGCCCAGAGGGGAAGGAGCCACATAAGCCAGTCACAAGGAAATCTTGAGGTGGTGTCAAGCCTTACCCCACCCAAGGGTGCTGCACTTGGACGCTGTTCACAGCCCTATGGGGTGGAGAGCCCCATTCCCACACCCACTTGAGTGCCTTTTTCCCATAATACACAACCCCAGGATGCAGGAAATGGGAGCTCACATCATTCCCTCGCCTGAAGAAGTGTCTGCACATCAGAGAGCTGGTTTCAGGGTTGTATTTTTTCCTTCAGGGTGAAAAAGGAAAATGCAGAGCATCTAAACTGCAAAACTTGCCCCTACGAAAAGTTTTTCCAGTTCTGGTTTTGTTGGGATTTTTGTTTGTTTGTTATTTTTATTTTTAGTTTTGTTTGTTTTTGTTTTGGGTTTTGTTGATTTGGGGGGTTTTGTTGTTTGTTTGGGGTTTTTTTGACAAGGAAGACAACAAACAGGTAAAAGAACAGCAAATTTTGGCCAGAATAAAAATCTATTCTGAGTGAAAAAGAAATTTTCCCTTCCTCTATCCCATGAAAGCTACACAGTAGCTCTTGCTGTTCAAGGAGTAACTTTATGCATCTCTAAAATCCCTCTGCCTCTTGGGTAAAATGCTAGGGGTGTATTAGAAACAACCAGCAATACCCTGCCAACCCTCTGCTAAAAGCAGTGGTGATGAAACAACCACCAAAACCATGGTCTGTGGTGAAAACAGGAGCTATAAAAGGGCCTGGCCCAGCAATACCATGTGCTGCAGCCCTGTGCCAAGGAGCACAGCACAGGGGCTGAGGATTTCCTGCTGGGAAAGATGCTCTGGCAACCTGTGGCCATCCAGAGGAAGCCCGGTCCTCCCACCAGGCTCCACCTTCTTGATGCTCACTCCCAGTAATGTTCTATGACAAGGAAAAGGACAATAAAGCCAGTTCCAGGTGACAACCCTCCAAGAATGTAAGGACAATAAAGTCAATTCCGGGTGACAGCCCTCCATGAATGTAAGGACAATAAAGCCAGTTCCAGGTGACAGTCCTCCATGAGTGTCCCCACAGCACGATGCCTCCACTGCTGTGCACGGTTCCACTGCCTGCAGCTGGGAACACATGAGGCTCCCAGACACAGTCTGAGTCCTCGGCTGCCTGAAGCATGAGGAAAAACCTGGGAGGTGGCTCTCCCTCTTGTCCCACTTTGACTTCTTTCTTTGAACTGTGCTGGAAGTTTTCTTCTCTTCATCTGTAGTTAATCTGCTCACAAAGTCACACAGAATATGTAATTAAAAATATGACAGGCATTTTTTCTGTTTTCTGCTTTTTGACAGCTTTTGGAAAAGAAACCCAACTTCTGGCTTTTTGCCGGGAGGATTATGTTGTTTCACTTATGAAGAATGCATTTTTCATAAGCAACTATTTTACATTGCAAACTCTGGGCTCTTATTCCAGACAGATAGACTACTTTTATGAAAGTTTCCTCCAAGATCCAAGATCTCATCTGGATTTTAAGTCCATGAGTTTTAACCTAGAAATGGTGTAGTTAGAGAACTGCACACAAAGGTATATTCATCAGGTCTGGGACTGCTCTCACACTGAAATAACTCTGTAGAAGTTAAAAAAAAAAATCAATACATTCATAAAAGTGAACACATTTGAGCATAATGTACAATTATATAGAGACTGTATTGTGACCTGTGGCTGTGGCTGGGCAGGAAATGCCTTTCCTGCTTTGCAAATATTCCTGGGATTTCAGAAATTACTCCCATTTCCTTATGTAGGAAAAAGAGAGTTATTTTACTGCTTTCATTGAAATGAAAGAGCAGAGAGACAGGCAGACAGCCCACAGGGCTGTGGTTAGGGCTCTCACCTAGGATGAAAGGGATTTAGGATCAGATTAGCTGTGCTTGCTGTGGTTTGCAGAAGGGACGGGGCTGCTGGGCTCTCACAGGCACCAAGTGCTCATTAGGCCGCTGCCTTTTTCAGCTCTCTCAGCTGAAGATTTTCAGTTTTGCACAGATCATTAACTGTTCACCAGGTCAGGGACTTGAAGCTAATTAATCTCCATGGGAGACTGATGCCAAACCCATCTGCTTTAGGCCCCTGAACAGGCTGGGCCCGGAAAGCACCAGGCAGGTGGTGAGGCCTCAGGAGTGACTCAGCTCCCGCAGCCCCAGCGCAGGCCCTGGGCACAGCCCTGGCCCTGCCGCCCTGCCCAGGCCTGGAGCAACCTCTGTCTGCCACAAGGCACTGCTGAAAGGGCACCTGGGCAGTGGGGCTGCACCAAGAGCCAGCCCAGGGGACAGGTGCTGGCTGTGTCACACATCCCTGAGGGGCCAGCAGCAGGTCCTGCTCTACGGGACCTCAGAAACCTCAGAAACCTGGGGGAGTCCTTCTGCCAGCAACTTAACCCTGCACCCTCACCCTCACAATCAGCCCTCTGAGGGACAGGATCCAGCCTCCAGGCTAGAAACTGGGCTAAAATAGACATGGCTTCTGTCCTTCAGAGGCAGAAGGACAGAAAACCATGCCATTGCTGTGGTGGAACTCACTGGATTGGAAGGAAAGGTGGCCCAAGTTGGGTTCAAGGTAGTCTGAGAATGAGGACCCCATGGCTCTCTCCCTACACCCAGCACCACCTACACCCCTTGCCAGTGGTCATAAATAAAATCCTCCTTACTCCTTTCACACCTGTATCATGCTCACTGACCTATATTATGCTCACTGGGCCAAAGGAGGGCTTTCAGGTTTCTCCAGCTCCAGAAACTTCCCTTATTTAAAATCTTTCCTAAGTTTTACATGGATTTCCAGTGTCATGGGAAGCCACCCAAGAAGGGAATCTCATCCAGTCCCCTGCACATCATAAGAAATTAATTCTCTAACAAATTCCACAGCATGAGCCCAGCACTGGGGAACAAAATGCTTCATTTCAGCATTTGTTTTTTATCCCTCTTTGTTCTTCTCTGATTATTCTTTTCTTTACTGAAAAAAAAGCAAAATGAGGGTGCAAGAGAGGTAAAATATGAGTGGAAAACTCCTACTTCAAAGTTCCTTAGCTTAGCTTGTTACTCTGGGGAGAAGAGAAAGGCACTAGGAAAAAATGTGAAAGAATATATTTTCTACTTTTTTTTTTTTTCACTTTTGTATTTGTACACAACCCTCTTACTTGCTTTGCTGTTTACTCTTGCCTTGCTGTGTGAGCTCAGCCCCCATAACATTGCACATTTTGTAACTCAGACACCTCAAAAGGGGTACCCAAATCAGGACTTAAAATATCCCTCATCTTTTTCTGGAGCTGCTCTAGAGTGGGGCTGGTGACAGGCTGGCCAGGGATAAACTTGCAAGTGAGTGCTCTTGAGGTGACAATTAATGAGTGAAATTTAACATTACATGATTTTTCATGTCTCTCACTAAAGAAGTCAGTGTTTCCTGTGGAGTGTTTTAGGAATATCTTTAGGATGAGTTACAAACATACAGAGAGCAAGACAGAAAGTTACAACATACAGCCTGCACACATCACCCCTTGACTCCATTGTGGCCCCAGGTGCTTATTGTGAAATAATTTCCAGTTTCTTATTTACCATATTTTCTCTTGAAAGTCACTATTGCCTGGTTTCAAACTCTCTGTTGGCCAAAACTGTTCTGTTTAAAGCAAAAGCAAATTATATCCCAGAAAACCAGGAGAAGATGGCTAGAAAGGGAGATTCCCTGGGTGTGCAGAGGGATGAGAGTTGCCCCACCTGGGGCTGAAACGATCTGTTCATGAGCACAGGTGCTCTTTTCTGGGTACCCCTTGCCTGGACAGCTGCAGCTCTGACCTTCACCCCCTGCATCTCACATCTGATTAATCTGGGAATGCATTTCTTTAAGGCTTGACTTTGATTTTTGGGCTTTCAGAAGTAGTTTCCATTAGTGGCTAACATGCTGGAGTGGGTAGACACTAAACGAAATGGAGGAACCAGAATTTAGCCCAGTGATGACAACCCCCAGCAACTCCATATTAATGGGAACTGCTGAGAATGCTGTTTTGGTTGGGTTTAGTTCTGAAATCTTCAAACACAGGTTGGTCTTGGACTTTCACCTTTTTCACAAAATCCTGGCCAAGACACTTTCTAGAGATGCCTAAGGTTAGATGAGTAGACAACATTCAAAATACATTAAAAAAAGAAAAAAAAAAAAAAAAACAGGAATCTCCTCTTATGCCTCCCCTCCATTTTATCTGAGGCAGCAGAGCTCCTGCAAGGAGGATCATGTGGGGCCACACCAGTCACTGCACAGCAAAATGCAAGTGGGGAAAAACTAATTTCTTTAGAGGATGAAGTGAGCCACACTCTTTAATTCCATTAACTGCTCTGTTTCTCCCAGGCATTCTGCAGGCAGCGGGAGAATAAGAAAGATCCATTTCACATGGTGAAAAGGACATCTTTGAAAAGAAACTCCTGAAAATGGAGGGGAGAAACAGCAGCTGTAAAATTATTCTGCTATTTAGGTTGGAATTCTAATATTTTATGTATGCCTTGACACAGAGTTTTCTTAAATGTTTTCAGAGAAGATCTTGTAGCTGGAGTATAATGAGCAAAAAGTAGAATGACTTTTTTTTTTGGTTTATGCTGTGGGATTTTTTTTTAACCCTTGCTCTTAGTCCCATTTTTGGCTTGAGCACAGTCACTAGATGGAGGACAGACTGCACACACACAAGTACACACACACAGAAACAAGCACTTGCTTTCATAATATCTGTCATCCATCCAAATCCACTCTGCCTTTTCTTCAAATAGACAACAATATTGGTTGTACCCTTTGCCCTTCAGGGTACCAAGTGCTACCAAGCGCTTCATGAGTCTTGCAGCATTCCTTCAACTTCAGAGCAGCATGGAGCTCAAAGAAACAAACAAAAACAAACAAACAGAAAAACTGCTTCCCTGGATTTCCATGCATACTGATGATACAGGGCAGACAGAAGACTGCAGAGGAGGAAATATGACTCTGAGAGTTCAGTATGGATTTTAGTTCTCTTTGTCCTCATTTTGGGTTCTTGCATGATTTTGAGATTATTTTTTTGAATGTGAAGGTGGTAAATTCTGTGATTCCTTCCTGTTCAGCAAGTCTGACTTTACACATCTGTTCTGAAGAGTTTTACTAAAGTGGATATCACTGACCAGAACAGAGATGGTGTGAATGGTCTCAGAAACATGACATGTTTGAGACCTGCCACCAAAGCCACCCACACAGACAATATTCAGGTGTAGTTCCATGCCAGTTCCCACCCACTCCTATGAACTCTAATGTCTGTGAAGTGCAGTGAACACCCTTGCTCACCAGCAGCAGCCCCATAACTCTCCAGGAACTGCTGCATGGATGTGCAGTGTGATACCATGCTTCTCCCTCAGGTCACATCTGTGACCATCTCTTTATCCAGTGTCCCCAGAGGCACATTCAGTGCCCCTGGAGCTCCAGTGATTTACATGGCTGAGTGCTCAGCTTGGAGCTGAGAGTGTCCTCCAGGGTCTCCCTGCAGGTATGGGACAGACACTTCCCTTCCAGGGCTTCACAAAACCTGCTCCCTTTTGGGGACAGGAAACATCTTCACTGTACCCAACAGCATTGATTTGGTGTTTGAAACCTCTTCAGCTCTCTGAGCTCCTGTAAAACACAGAGTGAGCAGAATCTATGCAGTTGCATATTCTCATCTCTGCTAAGACCCTGGAGTATCCGTTTGAGGAGATACAAACACCTTATTCACACCATGGTGCTCACCTGAAGATCAGTCAGGCTGTTCAAATGCTGTCCCAGGAAACCAAGCATGTGCTATGCTGAGTGAAACTACCATTGCCCAAATGGCACACACCTGAAGATCAGTCAGGCTGTTCAAATGCTGTCCCAGGAAACCAAGCATGTGCTATGCTGAGTGAAACTACCATTGCCCAAATGGCACACTCAATGGCAGTGCAGAAAGCTGTAGGAAATGTGTAATAACATGACAACAATAATATTAATGTTAATATCAATGTTAATAATAGTAATAATAACAATAATAATAATAACAACAAGAAGAAGATGTAAGAATTACACCAGGGAGGGAAGCATTTGACTCAGATGTGAAAAATTATGGCAGATTTCTCTGCAATGTGTTATCCAGTAGTTTATTAAATTACCCAAAAGTAAAGGGCTTTTTTCTGACCAAGGGTGTTTCATCACCCAGAACATATTTCCACATTCAGCAACAGCTTTTGCTCAACTTCAACTGAATTCTCTTGCATCACCCTGGCTGTGGACACAGCTGTAAAATCACTCCCTTCTCTAGTCAATATAAGGCAAAATATTTATTTTAATGGTGCTGGCTAGGCCAATTTCATTCATAATTGAATCAGTGGTTTATTTCTAGGTCTTTTCACTGACCACCCATTCATCACTTTTAACCACAGGGTTCAAAGAGCTGCTGGAAGGCAGAATCTTTTCAAAACCCAGCACAAGTGAAGTGTCACAGCCCAAGGGCCATGCTGTCAGCCTTGCTCTGCCATCACAGCCCCTCAGCCTCAGAAAGGCCCTGCTGCACAAAGGCCACTCCAGCAAAGATCTCTACAGCCACTGGCACCTTGGGGCATACTTTCAGTGACAATGGAAAACGCACTGATTGAGTCAAAGACAGCCCAACCCAAGCTCATCCCACTGTCCTGGTGTCCCCTTAGAGCTGCTAGTGTTCCCAGGGGATCCTGTGGAGCTTTTTGGATCCTGTGGTCTTCACCAGCATGTGGCTTCACATAATCCATCACAGATGCATGCTCAGCTCATATTCTCTTTTTTTTTTTTCTGGTGAAGGTGACCAAGGGAGCTGTATCTACTTTCTTGTTCCATTGCACACCTAACTTCTTGTACTATTTCACAGCTCCTGTCCTGCAGAGAAGAATTGCCACAGTGCACCAAAGCTCCCCCTTGCGCAACAGTGAAGACATGGTGGTACACGGAGGGATTTTCAATACTTCACATGTCATAAGAAAAGGGATCTGCAAAAGATTTGAAGCCAAGAAGTTTAGACCAGGTGTATCTCAAGGGTGTGTTGCAGCAAGGAGTTCCCATGCACAGCAGTACAAAGAGAAGCCAACCCCTCCCTCAGATAACTGCCTTGTGCAGGTAGTGGAAGCTGAACCTCAGAGTCTGTGATTTGGAGCAAACCCCAAAGACAGCAGACTCCAGTCCCTGTAAGCCCAGTCCCAGCAGGCAGTCAGGCTGACACATACCCAGAACAGCTTGGGAACATGTTCTGTTGGAGTCCTATCTTTTATGTCTTCATATTCTATAGATTTTTATACTTCCCCTTCCAAGCAGAACATTTCACTCTGCTGCCTCTTGTGCTTCTGTCCTTCCCAGCTTAACTCAATTCAAGAAAATAATTTTTTTCAGCCAGTACTATACCTCTTTCTCTTGTAACCATGGGTGGTCATTTCCAAAGTGCCTAAAATTATCAATATTCAGATTGAACAGTCTAATTCTCAAATTTATCTCTAATTTCATAGATACTGTTGGTGCCTTTCTCCAATATCTGCAAAATGATACTCCTGTTAACTGGGGAAACAGCTGACGGAGAAGTTGGATTACCACCACAGTTCAAATGATGACAAGAAGAGAGATACAGTTTTTCCACAACAGTAAAAATTTCAGAATGACCAGATCCAAGTCTCCTTTTTCCGTTTCACATCTTTCAAATATTTTGGTCAACTTTCCACTCTCTCCTCCCGCCACTCCTGCGCTTCAGGTCAGCTGGTTGTTTCATGGAGCCAAGCTCTTTTGATCCATTAGAAATTTGTCCAGCATCCATTGCTGAAGCCAGTTGGAACACAATTTGCAAAAGCAGAACATTAATCAAGTGGTAAATTTGTGATTTTCATGCAAACCACACAGAGATTAGTGAGCTACTGGCTCAGTTATACCATCCATTCCTCTGACCAGCAAAGTCTGAGGCCTTTTTCTCTGGAGAGCTATACTGGAAAATCT
This sequence comes from Zonotrichia albicollis, assembly GCF_047830755.1. NCBI lineage: Eukaryota > Metazoa > Chordata > Aves > Passeriformes > Passerellidae > Zonotrichia > Zonotrichia albicollis. Next base: position 84,897,033 of record NC_133821.1, read on the forward strand.
TTAGATAATCTTGGTCTCAGAAGAGGATCTTGAGCTGGGCAATATTTATTTTAGTTGAAAAAGTAAATATGCTATTGTGGATTCTTAGATGGAAAAAATATCTCACTAGAATGAGCAGAAGGATGGTTATGATTTCCACTTTGATGATATATTGATCAAGATAAGAAATAATTATACAACTCCTCTAAAATATTATACAAATGGAGAAAATGATTCTATCTAAAAAGCCAGAAATATGTGTCTTGGAACAAATCCAGATGCACCAAATGTCTACTTTTAAACTCAGTGACAAATGGAAAGAAAGCTGCAGTGATTAGTTAGAGCAGTTTTAAATAAATATAAACTAGGAATGGCTCTGATTGGATCTGGGCAAAGTGACCTCCAGAGCTAAGATGTGACTCTCAGATTTCAGGAGGATGTGGAAGGGGGAGACCTGCTTGGAAGAGCAGAGCCTGAGGAGTGTTCCATGATGTGATTTCCAGAGAATTCTTAGGGAACCTTATCCCCATTCCAAAAAGTGCAAACACCTTGAGTCTCTTGCTGTGTGAAAATTTCCCATGGGAAAATTTGGTGCAATAATCCATGCAGGGGACAGTCCAGCACAGGATAATAACCTCTGGCAGTGTGGAAGCAGGCAGTAGTGATGGTGAGGAACAGGCATCCAAACCCTTCATGATGCCCTGACTCCTGTCTTGTGTGTGTGGGTTTGCTCACAAGAGCCATGAAACACTCACTGTTTTAATAAAGCATTTCAGAGTGTCTGAGTGATGTGTGGTCAGCTCACACCTCACTTACAGAGCTCCTCAGCCACTGCTGCACCCACCTGCCCAGATGTCTGAAATGCCCCTTGCCCCATTCCCCTGCTGCCCTCAGACCTGACCCCAGTGACACCTGTGGGTGCTGCTGCCCAGCACACACCCGAGCTGTGAGACCCATCAAACTAAACCCTCTTCTTTCCTCTTTGCTAAAGGTACTGTAAGTACAAGCCCTGAGCTAAATGCAGCAAATCCTCAGGAATTTGAAGTGCAGATGACATATACGACTCAAGTCTGAGGCCAGGTCTGTTGCTGAATGTTTTGCACAAGCTGTGTTTTATCAGCTCAGAATGGCCCATGCTGATGAGCACAGTGGCACAAATGGCACTGAAGTTGTGCCTGTGCATTGCACAGTAATTGTCAGACAAAGGATGGCAACAAAGCAGAGGCTCACATAAAATTAGATTAAAAACTTTAACTCTTGGTGCATCATGCACAGTGTTTCCATGGATCTCTAACTGCCCAGGGAAAGAATTTGCAGTGGGAAGCAGAGGCTTTTCTCTGAATTTGTAACAAGCAGTTCACTTCTGCACAGGCTGCAAACACAAGCTATGGACAGCTGACATCTTCTGAGTGCACATCAACCCCAACTCTGATTTATGGCTGGAGCTTAAGCAGGATTTATCTTCAGAGCCACCTCAAGGAGTATTATGTGAAAGGGGAATGAATAAAGCAAGAAAGCCATAAATTTATCTTCCAGTACAAAAACCTGGACCCTCAGTAACCATGCAAAGACAAGAACTGAGTGGAGCACATCAGTGTGAATGTTGTGATCTATGTTAAAAACCTTCTCTACATTCCTCATTAGCATTCCTTGCTAATTCCTTGCTGGGGGGAGCAGATGTTCGTATATCATGAAAATATAGATTTTTAAGTCATCTACTGTTTTAAATCACTGCCTCACTCAACCCCCAAACCAATAGAAAAGCAAGTTAGGATCTGGAGAGAGAGATGCTCTCCCTTTGACCAGACTCACTGCACAGAATACCTGGAGCTAATTCTGCTTTCTTCTGGCATAAAGGGCATCAAACTTGGCAAATTGTTTAAAATGTCCAGTGTGATTACTGGCAACAGAAAGGTCCTGAAAGAAACTTTTTTTTTTAAACACCGAATAACATAGACAAAATGGCAAAAATAATGTCTGGATAAAAATCTAGGCTACATAATGCTGGTTTAATTATATTTTCTGCTTAGATCTTATTTCCTAGTGATAAATTCTTACTAATTCACTCTCGTCCCAGATTTATTCCCCCTGTGCTTCAGTAGTGCATTTAAAAGGCATTCTGCTGATAGATCTTTGTAAATTTTAGTGGAAAAAAGTGAAGAATTGTTACTGATAGTAGGCCTATGGCCACAGGTATAGAAAAACTTATCTGGTCCCTCTGCAAAGTGTTATCTACTAGTAGAAAGGAAGCACACAGGAAAGCAACAAGGGTGTTGAACCTACAGAAACTGTAATCTTTAAAATGTCATTCCTTCCTGAAGGACACAGAAGATAATAAATAAGGAAGACCCAGCTAAGGGGGTGGAACACTCCTGCTGTCCACTCACGGGTGATATGGAAAGTTCAAACTTCAACAGAAAATGCTAAAAAGTCTGCACATCTCCTAGGTGTGACCCACTGTCAAACTCACATTACTCAAGTTAAACAGGAGCACAGATGTTTATTTCGGTAGAATAACTGTTCTTGTAAATAACACTTCTTAAAAACAATAATGATGGAGAAAAGCAAATTCACCTAGGAGACAATAGAAATAGAAAAACAAAGAGCTTATGCTAGAGCCAGGCCTGAGCCCAAAACCTGTTCTGCCTCCAACCCCAAGAACACTGATACACAGCTGACCTCTGCAAAATCCTGGCCAGGTACTTTTCAACCCCTTGTGCTATTGAAGATAACAATTTACAAGCCTCCTAGAAACAAGATATGGAAGGACAGCAGCACTGTAAAAGCGGAGTGCAAACTATGTCAACACACCCTAGCTGGATGCAAGTACTTAGGCTCTTCAGCTCTTCTTTATATTTATTTAAAACAATAATTGTTATATTATATTAATATAACATATAACATATAACATATAACATATAACATATAACATATAACATATAACATATAACATATAATATGTAATGTGTAATGTATAATGTATAATATGTAATGTGTAATGTATAATGTATAATATTAATTAATATAATCGAATAATATTATATTATGGTTAACTAGAACTCAGCAATCCATGACCGATTACCAGTGGGCAATGGGAAACAACAGATTAACAACTTAAAGGTAAAAAACCCATAAAGTCACAAATGGATGCACTTTCTATTGCCAGCGGTCTCATTCTGCAGCAACATTAATGTGTCCCCAGGGAATAAATAGGGCCATATAATGGCAATTATTGTCATGGGCTCATTGCAGACATGACCTCACCCTCAGGACTTGGAATCTGCCCCTGACTGGGCTGGAGCTCCAGAGGAATTTTAATGATGGTGTGTGAGGGTCAGGCTGTGACACCTCTTTTGCATAATAGAAACCCATCTGGTGGGGCTGACTGAGGCTGATTGCTATCTGAGCTCCCCTCAGGGTCTCCAAGGAAAGGGTTGGATCAACAGGTAGCTGAACACTCCCTCCGGGTGCTTTAGTTACGGTGACAGACAAATTAAAAATTTTCTATGGTGCAGCCTCAAATTTGAACACTTGAGAATCCTCTGGTTTGGAGTAACACTTGCTTTCCTCATGGATCTAGAACAACCTTTGCCTACTGTACCCCAAATAACAAGCAAGGCTGTCTTGTGCTGTCAGATTTTACCCATGTAGTTCTGTGTTACCTGCTAGGGACCCTCACTTTACCCAGAATCTCAGAAAGGCATTCAGCAGCACCCAGGAAACTGGAGGAAAGTGTGGCCTGGCAGTGACCTGTTAAAGTGCTGACTGCTCGCACCTTCACCTGCTGGGAGCTACCAGGCTTGGTGGGAAGACATGGCTGCTGTAATGCACAACCATTCTCAGCTAGCAGACATCTTCCAGTTACTCTGCAGAAAGCTAATTCCAGCTCCCAGCTAATTCCACCTCTTGGCACCAAATCCAGGTATTCCCAGGACCCCGTTTAAATGGTGAATGAAGCCTTCCTTTTGTCAGCCTCTGCCATACCAGTCCATTAACCTTAGTGAATTACCTCGTAGTCCCCATCCATCAAAGTGTCTGTCTACCTGAAGGAATGAAGAGTTATTTCTTGGGTCTGTCACTATGTGCCAGCTCAACAGCTAAAGCATTTATTCAATATGATTAATCCATTATATCCTAACTGTGGTATCTGCCCTGTCAACCTGAAGACATGGCCAGAAAAGTTCCCAGGAACATCAGAGACAACAGCAACAGGACTGACAAATCCCATGTGTATATGGTATGCCAGGGGCATCCAGGAAAGCATAAATTCCCTTCACTTCCCACACTGGTGTTGGTACACTGCTTCATTTGAGAAAAAATGAACTTTGACAGGAGGCAGAAAGGGCAGGAACAACTCAAGGGGCAGCAAGAATCATTTCACAAGTAGTTCCCAGTGTCTAAGAGAGCTGAAAAGATGTGTGGTAAGAAAGGTGTTTCAGGGCGAAGATAAGGGTGTTCAGATCTTATGATGAGCATCAGTACCCAGAAGTGCCATGCCTCTCACCTGTTGAAATATCTGGGATCTCCCAGATCTGTACCATCACTTTGGTGTTTAGGCTTGCCCCACCAGAATTCCACCCCACAGCCTGCAGGATCCCAGTTGTGACAGCACTCACCAAATGGAGTCAGTCAGTCACAGCTGACTGGTACCTGCCATTGCACCTAATCTCTATCCAGTACTGCAGAATATGGCTAACTACTGCCTTTATTGCTTTTATTCCTTCACTGTAATCTAGTCCTTGAACCTGGTTCCTCTGAGTTGAAAGAGTCTGAAATGCTGCAATATCTGAAATAATGCTAGCAAGGAGCCAGCTGCGGCCCAAGTGCTACAGCACTGGTGACAGAAGAAAGCACTTAGCACAGAGCATATATATCAGGGTGATTTACACAGAAGGATAGGTAGGTTCTCACTATTCATTCCTGAATATTTGCTGGGCTTGCTTCAATTACAAGGCTTAGTGGCATGAACTTCAGATGTATGATGCTAAGTATTTTTCTAAGGTCATGGGCGGTAATTGAAAGATGACTTTGATACTCACATTAAAAACTACTGCTAATAGGGAACAGCTCTGAAATCAGCCCAGCATGATGTCTTTCAGTCTTGGTAATAATGAATATACAAGCAACTCATAACAGTCTACTTGATGGAAACAAAATATAATTTGGCTGGTTATTTGCTTTTGTTCGGCTTTTGTTGGGGAAAAGGGAGGGGAGACAAGTCCTGTGGCAATGGCATTGAAGGGCCCATCTCTGTTTTGGATCTGCTGAGATTAAATATATCCTTTCAACAACAAAGGCTGAACTCTGATCAAAGCCCCACCAGCAGCACGCCCTACAGTGGGACACAGCAGATCCTAATTCCTGTGAGTGCCCAAGGGGATGTGAGTCTCCCATCAGTCAAGTAAGACAAGGACAGGAGAGAGCACTGTAATTTGCAGTTCAGCCCAACAAACCCTGCAGCCTCTTGGCTTGCAGTAACCTGGAATGCATCCTGCAAACAATTAGCAAGATGGCTTTTCCAAGCCCGTCAACACCACATGGCTCTTCTTTGATATTGTTTTGTTCTTCTTACCCTCCCTCCCAAGAGCTTTTTCAGGAACCCCACACACATGCTGCTGGGAGTACAATTATAGGACAGCGTGTTCAAGTAAAAATTCATTCAGCATGTTTCTGGGATCCCTTGTTTTTATGCAAGGGCCTCTGTGCCTCTTCTGCCTGCACCCAGTGTGAGTGCAGTTGTATGAGATGCTTGGATGTGCAATTGCCCATCATGTGCAAATAAAGGCTTGTTTTGCTGAGTAAACATATGTGTGCAAAAATGTAGAGTCCTGTGTTGTAATTGCCTAAAATACCATTGTGGCACGACAGTGAGTTATAACATGCACAGCGATAGCTTGTCTCTAAGTAATTACTTGTGTTCTGCACAGACTCTTCCAGAGGCTCCTGTCCCACTGTACTGCAGTCATTTATGTAGGCCAAACTCTGATGTTAACAGAGTGAATTAAAAAAAGTATTTTCTCTACTTGTAACTCAGATTGTAGAACTTCTATTATGGCTCAATTACAGCTTTTTGCAGGATGAAAAGGGGATCTGCACCAGCCACTCCCAGGCAGGCAGAGCTTAGCAGTGGGCAAGTGTGTCATTTCCACTCTCACCTTGCCTGCTTGTCCTTTGGTCCTCCTCCTGCACTCAGCAGGAGCAAACCTTTCCCAGCCTTCTGTGTTACCCAAAGAACCATGTTGCTGTCAGCAGCCTACCAAGAGTTTCTGCTGAGAAATTACCTCCTAAGTAAGGGCAAGTCACTCCTACTTCCCTACTGCTGGGGACAACAAGGAACAACAGCACAGTACAAGGACTATGGGCTGGTGAGGTGGGTTGGCCACTTACTGTCCCAGAAGGAAATATGGCTTCAAATCTAGGATGAGCTATCAGTGGTCTGTGTGTTGCTGATCAAAGTTTTATCCCCTCTTTTTCTCCCTTCTAAGATAGAATGAGGGTTCTAGGAGTCTGTGCAAGTTACCATAAATGTGGGGTTTTGAGAAATTGATAACTATTAATCTAAATGTTTTCAAGTCAAAACTCTCTGTCAGACTTTCAAATACTACAGGAGGATGGAACCACCCACTCTAAGTCTGTAGTTTTATTCTGTATTTGTGGTCTAGAAATGAATTGAAAGTTTCCTTTTCTATTTTTAGGAGTGCAATTATTTTAAGAAACTTTAAGTTGTTGGAGAGGTGCATTTGCATGCATATTGTACAATCACATCTGAAAGAGAAAACATTAAAACAAAAGTACTATCTCCTATCTGTCCATTAGCACTGAAATAGAACTAACCAAGCAATCAATACTATTGACTCAATTGTAGAATCATAGAATCATTTTGATTGGAAAAGTCCTCTAAGATCATCAAGTCCAACAGTTAATTCAGCAGTGGCAAGTTCACCACTAAACCATGTCCCCAAGTGCCACATCTATACATCATTTAAATACTTCCAGGGATGATGACTCAACAGCTTCCCTGGGCATTAAGAGAGTAATAATGTACCCCTGAGCTCCCTCACTTGTTCTCCAGACCCTTCACCAGCTTTCTTGTCCCTTTCTAGGATTGCAAATCACTTAAATATTCCTTATTCGGCAACTGGATTTAGTTGCTCTGTAAATTTCCACTGAAATCCATAATACATAAAAGTCTATGTGCTTTATCAAACAGGGATGTGGTGACCTGCAGAGCTAGACTGCACTGCAGGGAAGAGTGTGCATGGGCATGGATATGGTCTTGTCTTTTCTGTGGTGCTGTGTTTATCTGTAGGTCTGTGTATTCCCTTTGTGCCTGACAGCTGCCCGATAAATTGCATGGCCACTGCAAAAAGAGATAAACCCTGCTGCAGCATTTTGCTGATTACATCAGTGTTCAATTTAAGGCAAATGCTAAATCACGGAAATCAACAGTTCATGCAGAGATCAGAGATGACTGGGTTTCAGGAGCTAACAAGCAGTGTGACTTTGCTCTGGAATACAGGAAATCATAGTTCAACTTTCCATACAAGCATAATAGTGAAAAGATTCAGATTTGGTAAAGCACTTCTGGGAACTTGGGGGCAGAAAGAAAAATTCTTTTGACTTTTAAAAATTTGGTTTAGTAGTAGTAATAGCAGTAGTTATAATAATATTTCACATATTTGATTTTCAAATAGCTCTTTCCAGTAGTTCTTGTAAAGGTGGAGGGTTTTTTGTATTCAATAAACACAATCTCAAATTGGGAGCCCACAACAAATGGCATATTTGTGATCTCTGGCTGTGTAATAGTTGTCCTCAGGTTCATATTTCCTGTGTGAGATTCATGATTATGATCTTAAAAAATGACTTTATGTGCAAGATTTATAATCATTGGTTAAAAGCAAACAATTCCACAGTTAACTCGTTCTGCCAAATAGTCTTATAGAGGAAATGTAAGTGGCTATAATTCAGTCAAGGCAAATCCAAGGCTGTATCCAAGCAGAATCCTCACTGCATTTCTTCTAAACTAACAGCTCCATCTGGGTATATATATTTTTAGTTTTCAACACAAAAACTCCCAGTAACACCATAAAAGGATGAGATCAGTTATTTTTTTTAACTAGGCAAAGTTTAGATAACAGCCTGTCATGGTTTGAGCCTGGCACAGAGCCAGTGCCCCCATGAAAATGCCCTCACCCTGGTGTCTGCTGTGAGATGTGACCAGGAATAAGCAAAAACAGGCTCCAGCTTAAACATAAAGAACACTTTATTACCTAAACTACAGGGAAATAGGGAAAAACTATAAGGAAAAGGAAAAAAATTGAAAACCTTACAAAAACCACTTTCCTCCTCCCCACTACCTGACTTTCCCAATCCGATACATTCTCCCAAATCACCAACCGCCCAGCCTGGCACCACACTTTAGTATACTCAAACTTCAGTTCATGAAGAGGAAAGGAGTCCTTCTTGTTCCATAGGCTTCCCCTGGAAACACACTGAAACCTCGTGTGCTTCCCTGTCACTTCGGCACCGCCCGGAAAAAAGTCCTTTTGCCGCTTGTGACATCTTCCTTCCATGCCCAGTGCTCTCACCACTGCGCATGGCCAGAGCTGCTTTTAGGGTTGTCTTTCAAGGATGCCTTGTCTCACTCCAAAAAGGCACAGTCTCTGCTTTGGGACATCTGTCCCCCCCATATTTTTCCAACCCCCTGGGGCCGGGGGGTCCTCACGATGAACCCTCCTGGTTCTGAGCCACTGCTTCCCCCTAAGTGCAGTCTCTGTGTCACAGGAACAACTGAGTCCATGGCCACAAGAAAAGTCCAGCCAAAAGGCCACTCCAAATCATCTCTCCCCATTCAATCATCTCCACGTTCTTCGGGCCAGGTCCTTGTCTCATCTCATCTCTTATCTCCCTTCTTATTCAGCTTCGAGGAGGATTAGCATTTTTGCAAGGCCCCAATCATGAAAGAAAGGGGTTAAAACTTTCAGTCTCTGTCCCGGAGCTGCGGCACTCCCACACACGCTGCCGCTCCGGCCGGGCACTCTTCCCCCCCCCTTCTCCTCCTGGGCCGGCTGCTATCACATTCGGTGTCGCCGGCTCTCTCTCTCCCTCCTGGGGGGGGGATGGCTGCCCGAGGGCTGACTCCCTGGGATCTTCCACCCTTCCATCCTCGAGGGCCTCCTCACCTCCCATCTCTGTCCAGGCCCAGGGCCTACCACGTGACTGCCCCTCCCCCGCCCAGCAGCAGCGGCTGGACGGGGGGGAAGATCTGACCTCTTCGCCTCGACGTCCCAAGAGAGCCTGCCAGGGGCAGAGCCCTGCTTTTTAACCCCTGTGTATTCTCGGAGGTGTGTCCAAACCCCACTGGCTACACCAGGTGTCAGTATCAAACTCAGAACATTCATTGGTTTGACCACAGCATCCCACAATTCCCACTCCTTCCTAGTCAAACCACCACACAGCCTAACTGCTCATATTTTCTTACTGTTTGTTTGTTGGTTGTTGACAGCATAAACTGTAGTCCCAGGCAGAAATCCTAGCCCCACGTGATCTCAAAGAAATTTCATTCTGTTTCAAGAAAAAGTAGGATTTCAGCTTCATTGATTCACTTGGATTCATACTGCCTAATTGTCTTGAAAAATGAAAGTTTCATATCACGACTCCTAGTGCAAATCAATAAGGCAAATGTTTTTGTGAATGTTAGTCCTACAGAATTATCTGTCATCTGAAATGTCTACTTCTTTTTCATTTTAGCAGAAAGGTTTTGTATTTTTTTCTCATACTTTCTGACTTTATGGAGATCTTGGGTGTTTTCCAAGATTTCTAAGCATTAATGTTTCCACTTCTAAAAAATACCAGCTGCTTTATGTTTTTCCACCCAACTCTTCATACCATCATCAGTCTAAATCCTTGGCTTTGCAAGCTCTAGATGTATCTGATAGCCATATAAATGCAAAGAAGGGCATAATTCTGAAGAGTTCATACTCACATAAAAGCAATTTTCTTAAGAAAAAGAAAGTCATTGAAAGATTAATATCAAGATATTCCCAAAGTTGATTTCTTAAGGTATAACTGTCAGTGTCAGGAATGAGTATCACACAGATCAAAGGATGCATCCCACTTCAGCTGGGGACCAGCCCAAACACCCAAACATCTGAGACTGCTGTTCCCTGTGGCTTAGATATCCTTGATGGCCTGGAACTAAGCAATCAGAAACTCTAGGCACTGACCTAAAGCCCATCTCCACTTTGCCCAAACCTGGCAGAGAGTGGATGCAGTAGGAAAAGTTCTCCATCACCCTGCATTCTGTGTAATCATTGCCTAGCAACTGATTTTACTCCAGTTGTGAATAATTTCTGTACCAGTGTGTGTTCCTCAAGAAGAGAAGCATCTTGGGAGGGTTTTCTGTCTTCTCATTCTGTGTCCTACTCCTGTGTACTCACAGGGAATGGGGGAGCACAACTTTAGTGTCGGATCTCAATATCTCAGTCCTGAGATGCTGAGCCTCCGAGACCAGCTTGGGGGTCTCGGGAGTCCTGGAATGTTGCCAGAAGTGTCTGGTAGCTGGACTTTAACCCTACACAGGAGACGACAAGGATGAGGGCTTCACAGGGCCTCACCGGGGTGAAGGGTGGAAAGATTAGTTAATTAGAGGGTGAGACACAAGGTTTAAGATTTATGTACAGGGGGGTTTAGAGGAGTAAGATGGAGGAATTGGGGTGTGTCCTGTCCTCCTCCTTCTTCCTCCTCTCCTCCATCTTCTTTGGCCACGGTGGCACCTTTCTATTGGTTATTACTAAGAGTACACCGAGTTATAACAATAGATGGTATTGGGGAAAAATGATAAATATTGTATACGTAGCAAAGGGTATAAAGATACGTGGCTGCCCGGAGGGCAGGACAGAGTGTGCCCATGGCTGACTGCTGTGCGGATCTCTGTTGAGCTGAAAGAACATCTTTTAGATAAACAATTAATAAACATAAAACCAGAAAGAAGAACTGAAGCCTCTTCTCGTCCTTTGATACGCGGGCTGCGTCAAGGCCACCTCCGGGCCACCTCCGGGCTTCCCAGGCCCCTCAAACAGCCGAGATAAACCGGACACTTGGCGTCCCTGGGCGGGCCACGAACCACCACAACCTTTCGGGGGAAGATAAACCGGCACTTGGCGTTCCCTGGGCGGACAGAGACCACCACAAAACCTTTCGGGAAGATAAACCGGACACTTGGCTTCCACTGGGTGAGCTCTGACCACCACAACCTTTCGGGGGGACCACCACCACCTTCAAAGCCCTGAAGAAAAAGAGAGAGAAGAAGAAAAAAAGCCAGCAGAGACTGCAAAAAAACAGCAGTCACTGAGAATTCCATCTCTCAGTTTCTGCCGAAGACAATCGTAGCAGAACAGCCCGGACTGGAACCAGAAGGCGCCCTGGGTCCACCTCTCGTGATCTGCTGGACAGATCGAGACGTCCAGACTGCTCTGGCGACAGATTTGGTAAGAAAGCCTGAAAATAAGAACATGGGAGGCACACCTTCCCAGGAACAACGGGAAATTTTGTCCACCTTATAAGGTGTGACACAAACATACAAAAATTAATTAGCTCTGGCCTTAAAAGGCCGAGAGGAAAACCCCCGAGACGCACCAGACGTCCGGGGGGGGGGCCCTCGGAAGAGGGGGGAGCAGGACTCCGGAAAAAATTAGCTCTGGCCTTAAAAGGCCAGGAAGAAATAACCCCGAGACGCACCAGACGTCCGGGGGGGGGACTCTCTGAAAGAGAGAGGGGAGCAAGGCTCCAGGAAAAAATTATTAGCTCTGGCCTTAAAAGGCCGAGTGGAAAAATGCTCTTGGAGAAAAAAGAGCAAGAAATATTATTAAAACACCCGGTCCCAAAACCCAGAAACCTCGGGAAACTCCCAAAAAGCGTCCAAAAAGTCCAGAGAGCATGGAGGACTCAGGGGCAGAGGGAGAGCAGGGGGGAGGTGAGAGGGGACCGGGGGAGGCGCTTTCTCGCAGCCAGGCAGCGGCGGAGCAGGCGGGGAGCGCGGGTAAAGAAAAAACAAAAGACGCGTGTTCAGATACGGCTTTGCTAAGCTCAGGGCCGGGGGGTGCAGCGGCCCCGGGGGCCGGCAAGGTAGCAGAAACGCACGCGGCGGGCAAAACTCGCAAGAACCCGGGAGGGAGAAGCCACAAACCAAAGCCGGGGCGTCTGACCCATGCAGCGAAATTAGGGGAATTGCGCAATCCCAGAAAGCTGCGGCGAGACGCAGGGGGCGCGCGGTTGTGACGCAAAAAAAACCCGGTGCGAGTCGCGGCGGGCGCGGGTGCCGGCGGGGACGGCCGCACACACACTGACGAAAGGCCACACACACACACAGCGTCGGAGGAGGAGGAGACAGTCCGGGGCAGACCGAGGGGGGAAAATTCAGAGGCGGAATAAAAAGGGAGAGGAAAAAATTACCTCGGGAGAGACACAGAGCAGCTCGGAAAGCACGCATGCGCCGAGCGCGGGCGGGGGCGGGCCAGACCCCCGGTGACGTCTCAGGCGAGGAGGGGCCCTCTCCAGACTTGGTGCCTTTGGTAAAAACCCTCGGGGTCCCAAGCCTCTCCCCTCCCGGGGAGGCTTGTGTGTTTTCTAACCCTATTGTCAGTTGAATCAAAAACCAGGTAACCCCTGAGTGCACAACATACCAGATCGGTTCAGCGGAGATACAGCATCATTTCGTAACGACTCTGCAACTATGCAACGATTTTCCTCAACAAGATATAAGAAGAAACGAATACTCAGACAAAAGTCGGGACTCAGACTGCAAAGGACAACTCAGAAGAGAAACAAGAGAAACGAAAGACTCTGGGGGGTTTTCCCTTTGGGGTCTTGAATATTTCTGTATAAGAACGAAAGACTGGGAAGTTTTCTCCTTAAAGTCTTGAATTGCAATAGGCAATAGAGTAAATTTACCTATTATAGGGAAAACTGACAAAGGATCATATATTGATCAGCTGGTAGATTTCTTTGACATTTCTCCCATTTGGAGAGGAATTTTAAGGGCAGATTTCTTTGACATTTCTCCCATTTGGAGAAGAATTTTAAGGGTAGGATTTTATGTTTTAGTAGTTTAGGATTTTATATTGTAATAGCTTTCCTAGTCCTCATCCATGTCGTCCCAGATGCCATGAATCAGATTGTAAAAGAGGTTTCCTTGGGGCAAACAGAAGGGGGAGATGTCGGATCTCAATATCTCAGTCCTGAGATGCTGAGCCTCCGAGACCAGCTTGGGGGTCTCGGGAGTCCTGGAATGTTGCCAGAAGTGTCTGGTAGCTGGACTTTAACCCTACACAGGAGACGACAAGGATGAGGGCTTCACAGGGCCTCACCGGGGTGAAGGGTGGAAAGATTAGTTAATTAGAGGGTGAGACACAAGGTTTAAGATTTATGTACAGGGGGGTTTAGAGGAGTAAGATGGAGGAATTGGGGTGTGTCCTGTCCTCCTCCTTCTTCCTCCTCTCCTCCATCTTCTTTGGCCACGGTGGCACCTTTCTATTGGTTATTACTAAGAGTACACCGAGTTATAACAATAGATGGTATTGGGGAAAAATGATAAATATTGTATACGTAGCAAAGGGTATAAAGATACGTGGCTGCCCGGAGGGCAGGACAGAGTGTGCCCATGGCTGACTGCTGTGCGGATCTCTGTTGAGCTGAAAGAACATCTTTTAGATAAACAATTAATAAACATAAAACCAGAAAGAAGAACTGAAGCCTCTTCTCGTCCTTTGATACGCGGGCTGCGTCAAGGCCACCTCCGGGCCACCTCCGGGCTTCCCAGGCCCCTCAAACAGCCGAGATAAACCGGACACTTTAGGGCAAATCCTTCTTCAAGCTGACCATTGAAGGGACAAGGGGAGAAGTAAAAGAACCATTGACCCAGAAGAAGGAGTGTATCTACCAATTACTTAAAATTCTATGGGATCAAGATCCTCATTGGGCTTAAAAGCTCTGGCTCCTACCTAGGGATTTAGGCACTGGGACAGGCAGTTGGCTGTCAGGTGGCAGTAAAATTTGTAATGCTCAGGAACCCCATTGTTTTCCTAGGAGCTGTATTTCTTCAGTTAGTGATCCCCCTTCACCTGGTGCTCTCCAAGCACTGGTTAGCACCATACCTATGTACGTGGGTAAGCTGCAAATCCATAGAGACCATTCCAGAGCACAGTGTCATTAATCAACTGTGTTTTCAGCAGAGGTCTCAATATTGTGCAAAACTCATAGTTTGCTAAGTGAAACCAGGGGGCTGTTCTTTTCCTCCAGCAAGCATTCCCATTGCAAAATCCAGAACTATTCCATTTAAGTGTTCACAGTTGGCTGAGGGAAAGAACTCTTTTTTTTTTTTTTTTTTAATGTGGCAATCAAAGCCAAATAAAACTTTTCCTGAGAACTGGACAATGTACAACATCTCTCCAAAGTAAGAAAGAGCTGCTTGGTGTCTGCCTAAAACCAGCTCAGAAAAATGCATCCAGTTTTCTAAAGTAATCACTGAAATATGCCCATGAACTCAGGCCTGGAGGCTACAGACAGACCTTAGCTTTAGGCAGTGACTTAGGTCTTCCCTCAAATGCTGCTTGAGAAATGGGGCTGAAAGAAGAAAAGAAGGACAAATCCTGAAGGATGGATGGATGGATGGATGGATGGATGGATGGATGGATGGATGGATGGATGGATGGATGGATGGACGGATGGATGCTCTCCTTCTTTCCTTTCATCAGGATCCCTGTAAGTCACATTCCATATCAGTTTATATGAACACAGTCTGCTCTGGAGATGTGGAGTTTCACTGCCACTGCTGCTACTGTGGTTTTTATTTTCTAAGTTTGTGCTGAGAAGTAAGAAACCAGATTGTTATCATGAAGGTCTCTGGAATCCAGTACCAGTTTTAGCACTGGAGTGAAATGCATCTGATAATTTCCTGGTCTTTGGTAGCATAGGGGAAAAAATCAGCTCTTTATGCGAGCAGTGGCTGGGGCAGCCTGACAAACCAGTGCCCTGCCAAACCAGAAGCATTTGCAAGGTTTCTTTATCTTCATCTGTCCAACAGGAGAGCTGCAGCAGCTTTCTACAGGCTCTGATGTGTTTCTTTCTCACTGCAAGGACCCATCACGACTCCTCATTTACTTTACTTTTTCAGAGAGAGGATTGTTTTAATATATTCAGCACTTTGTTAGTCAAGTTAATATCCTTTTGCATTATTATGAGGACATAAAGACAGTAAGACTTTTTGTACTTTAACCACAGAGTTGACTCTTGCAAGACCATTGGCAAGAGCAGCCAATTATGCCATGCACATTATGGCATATGTAATTCCCTTCCTCCTAGAAAACAACCATGTGGTTAGATGCCAGCCCTTTGCCTGGGCATGCACAGTGGAGAGCTTAGCCTCTGTTTAGAGGTTGTGATAGGCAGGTGATAAGGTCCTGTTGATTATATCCTTGACATCTGCTCTGGTTCTGAAGATAAGATTTGGTGTGGACTCGTTGAGAGATCTGAGTGAGCCTTGGAGTCAATAATGTGCTGGCAAATGATTTCTGCCTCGCAGACCTTTTCATCCAGCCACAGAGCGAGTGAGTGGGAGAAGCTATAATAAAATATTAAACTCTTTTGTTCTAAAAACTATTCCCTACTCTTCTTTTATGCCTATATTTCAAGTGCTACAGCTCTTGCCTCTCACTGGAGCCTTCCAGTGACTCATTAAACCTTGGAGCCTCTAAAAAAAAGATACTCAAATCCCATTCCAGCTCGGCAATATCATCAGATTTGATCAAATTTGACCCACTATTCCAACTGTTCCAGAAAGTGTGTTGTTTATTTCTCTTCCATCCTAGAAGCAGGGTCTGAACAACTGATTAAATCTCTGTAATTTACATAACCAGGACCTGTATGCAAAATTTTCTCCATCTATTTGTACCACTCAGTGACAGTCTGAAAATTGTATGCACTCCCAAACTCAGCAGGCATCAGCAGCTGCAAAACAGGCTGGCTCTTCAACAGATCTTGAACAGATTATGGCACAAAGTGAGTGAATAGCAGGAACTCTGTGTTTAATCTCTTCTGTTATATCTACCTCCTTAAAAACCTTCTTCTACTCCACAACAAGGGCAATTTTCCAAACAGGTATTTTTATTATATTGCCTGTTTCACTGTTACTGCTATGAAGGTGCCACCCACCAAAGAAGTGGCTGCTCCAGCCTTTGAATCAATCATAAAATCACAGAATGGCTTGGGTTGAAAGGGACCTGAAAGAATATCTAATTCCAAATCCTTGCTGTGGGCAGGATGCCTCCCACTAGACCAGGTGGCTCAAAGCCACATCCAATCTGGCCTTGAACACTTCCAGAGACAGCTCAGCTTGCAGCAAGTGACAAAGCCATTGTTTGAACAATCCCTTGATGATCTCCTCCTCTCACAGAAGGAGGATATTTGGTGCATGTTCTCCACTGCACTCAGGAGAATTGATGAGAAGAGGAAGCTCTAACTCACAGTAGCACAGCTCAGTGTAGCAGACTCCAGGCCAAAACTAGGGTGTCCAGGCACAGCATAGGAGCCACTGCCTCTGGGTAGGACTGAGCAGCAGGAGAGAGGGTGATGGTGGTGACTAACATGGACAGGAAATGTTCTGGTGACAGCAGAAACAGCAGAAGTGACCTTCCTCCTGCCCAGCCCCAGTGAGGTGGTTTTGGATGGCAGCTCACCCAACTCAGGTTCTCCTGCCCTGACCTCACAGCCCCTCTGTTACTCAATACAGAGGTTGGCTGCAGGTTCTGCTTCTCTGCCCTGCCCCAGTCCTCATGCTCACACAGCCCCCCCCAGGCAAGTTTTAGCTCTCTGCTTTGCCATCTTCTAAAGCAAACTGTGTCTGTGTGCAGGGAGTGCCTGCAGGATAAAAGAGATGGCTGCAGGTCCCATCATGTTCTTCGCTTGTCCCAAGCTAAGGTACATGTAATGTCCTTATTGCTGTGTTCTCCTAAGTATGGGTAACTCAGCATTCAGGGAGAACAAGGAAATAACACTTCTGCAGAAGGTCATTTGTTTTATCTTTTTTCAGACGCTTGAGGACTTGTTTTGGTTTTTGTGTCCTCTTTATGAGATGAAGATTGCAAAACCCTGGTAATGTGAAATTCACTAATGAAAGTGCCACTGGCACACAATTTACTCAGAGCTCTGCTGCTTCAGAGTTTGGAGATTAACTCTGAATAACCAGCACACATGACTCAGTTCTTCTCAAATACTGTAGTGTATCCTCATTAATGAGGATGAAAATCATAAAAATCATTAAGAGGATACTCTAAATACTGAGGATTAAAATAATTAAAATCATGAAAATAATACTATAAATGAAACATTGACAATTTTACTTTTCTGAGATACCTTTTGGTTATTTGAATTTTGCCATTTGTTTTTGAGGCTTACAAGTTTGCTCATGCCATTTAGATGGTATATAAAGATTTCAAAACAAGGAACAAAAATATTAAGATGAGAAAGAGGGAGCAAGTCCTCTACTGAAGGAAATTAGTGAGAATTAAGGCTCTTTGATCATCCTTAAATTATCCTCTGCAATATCTGGAAAAGCATATTTTGGTTTTATCCTTAGAACAACTGAACTATGGCTCCCAACTCATTGCTTGTCTACAGAAATCTGGACTTTAGGCAAAACATTAAAGACATGGGACTGATAATAGAAACTAGTGATAAAAATGGAACTTGAACTGCTGCTGTATCCTCCAGTACAGAACTATGTTTAAACTGACCTCATCTTCACAATCAGCCTGGCTGTAAGCCTCTGAACCTCACAGTCAGGTTCAGCTGGAGCAAACAGTGGAGCTGTTCACTTTATTACTACATTCTGCCTTTTCTGAAAGTGTGACAGCACATAAATGGGGACATTTCTTCAGCAGCTTTAACACACTTTGAGTGCTGACTGGTTGCCATGGCAAGTCAGCACTTTTAGGTAGCAGGCAGGAAACAGGGATCTGCTTGTCCAACAGTAGCAGCTGGGGAGGGCCCTGTGCATGCAGCAGTGTGGGGATTTTGTAACTTCCTACCTCAGACACGGTCAAGCTGGCTGGGACTTTGCATCCAGCTGCTTCCTTTTAGTAGCTTCATTTTAGACTGAAGAATCAAGGGTAAACAAGTCACTGTTTCCAGACCAGGAGATCAGAACAGAGGTTTGAACACCATGAGATGTCAGCATCAATGGTAAAATGCCACATCTTGCTTCCCTTTTCCCTTGTACCCATCCCATATATCACAGCCTCCTTGGCTGAGCCACTGAAACTGAGACTGCACTATAACAAAATCACTGGGATAATCAGGGCTCTGCTTCTTTGGAGGGCTGTTTGAATATATGAGGGATAACCAATATTGGCATCTAAAAACCTAACTGTAACAGAGAGCCCAAACCAGGATATCGCACTCTGAGTGCAATCCCACAAGTGATGAATAGACAACAGGGTCACAGGGTAATTCAGGCTGGAAAGGACTTGGGGAGGTCATCTAGTCCAGCCACCTGCTGAAAGCTGGGTCAGTCACCACCTCTGGGCTTTCTAGCAGAGCCCAGGATGCAGCCAGCTGCCCTCACTGTGAGGGGACACTGCTGACTCATGCTCATCTCACCCTCCTCAGCTGTCTCTGAGCTAGGCAGCCTTTGAAGATAATGACAGAAATAGGTGTCTGACCCATTTCAGACATCTGCTGCAGCAGGAGATGAATCACACTCCTGCATGCCTGGCTCCCTCCACTGACTCCAAAGGGAGACCAGGGTGATTAGCTCTGATGTAAACATCCACACCAGCGGTGCTTTCAGCCAGATTAACCCTGCCTCAGAACCTTTGCTGCATGCCCAGATTTTACTGCAAGATGTCACACATTTGTGTGTGTGTCTGTGTTTGTTTGTCTGTGTGTGTGTGTGTGTATGTGTGTGTGACATGCACTCTTTTGCATGTGAAGGGAGTACAATTCAAAAGGATATAAATTCACAACAATGCACCAAATTGGAGGTACTTGAAAGAACTGATTCACATTTCAATGGCAGATATTCTAGCAAATATCAGCCCTAGTGGTTTCTGAATGTTTGCTTGCTTTAAACATATGCCAGAGATTTTATTTTTAATGCTAAGTAGCATGAAGGTATCTTTCTTCTTCTATTTTAGTAATATCAGTTTGATTTTCTCAGGCAAAATATAAAATTTGCTTTGAAGCAGTTGAGAGCATCAAATTCTGCATTCAACCCGCACTGAGATCATCCTTAATTCTGTTTTTTCTCTATAAGAGTTTCAAAAAGGAGCCTGAAGTCATCAAATTTGACTGACTTTAGCTCCTAGTGGAAAGGTCAGGTAAAGTTCAACTCCTTTATAACAGAGGAACAATTCAGGAGGTCTTTAATCGTTTGTCCTGTAGACTAGCAGAGTCCTCATCTTTCAGTGAACATAATGGTTAAAAATTACATTAAACCTCCCCTTTTTGAGTAACTGCTCTCCTTCTGACCTCTCTGTAACCCTGAATATTAGGGCTTGCTCTCCAGTTTGAATCATAGATGAGTGTTGCACTTTTTAGATGCATGTTAAATAATCTGCCACTTTCCTCTGACTGAAGACAGACACTGTCTCTGCAAAAAAATCCAGGCAGATAAGGGAGAAAGCATCACATCCCATTCCCAGAAACCAGCCTGGACAAGCAAAGTACATATTCTTTTAATAAGGGTGTTTTGAAATGTTGAGAAATCATTGATCTTAATCTTAAAAGCTGCCTTTAGCCTCCTTTCATGTACTTTGTAGCAGCTTCCTCAGAAGTCCACCACAAGCCTTCCCAGTCATGACGATCTCACATCATCTCCAAGCAACTGACCACGTGCATACAAAACAGAGAAGGGGTTGTTCATGGTGGTCAGAGCAGATAGGAAAAAACAGAGAGAAAACAGGACTCCCCCAAAGTCATTCTGAATAATGAGATTGATCAGCCTCTGCAATTCTTAGTCCATGAAAATTGTGGATATCCGGCTGCTAGACTCCAGTTGGGCTTAGACTACTGTGCCAGCAGAGGATGGTCTAAACATTTAATCCAATGCAAGGGGGTTTTCAAATCACTTGCTTAGGTCTTAGTATAGCATTGCCAAGCATTCCTTCAATGATGGAGTTTTCTATGGAAATATTGCTCATACAGGTGCCTGGAGAAATTCTAGGGGATCTCTGGAGAAAGTGCTTTCATAATGGAGAAAGAATCATAACCAAAGAGGAGTCTGGTCCATCATGCTAGGAGGTGTCGGAAGTAGAAACTGGTGTTCTCCAGTTGGTTCCATCTCTTTGTTTATGCCTCTCTGCATTCTAATGTTCCTCAAGTTCAGAAGTCAGCAGACAGCTCCTCTTTAACTTCCTGTTTCTCTGCTAGTTTAAATTTTGGCGTTGTGTGTAGTCCTAACCACACTGGAACTTATACCATATCTAGAAGGACAAAGATCCTTGTTCCTGGAGAGAGATGCCTGAGCTCAGAGACACTGTGAGATGTGTCCCACCAGCAATGCAAACCCTGCTCTGTCAGGGACAAGAAACAGGCATTATAGACAAAGAGCCATGGGGAGGTTTACATTGGATTTTAGGAAAAATTAGGAAAAATTTCTTCACAGGTAGGATAGTCACGCATTGGAACATGCTCTGCCCAGGGAAGTGGTAAAATTGCTGTCCTGGAAGTGTTCAAGTGTGTGCATGTGGTGCTTAGGGACTTGGTTTAGGTCCAAGGTTTAGGACCTGGCAGCATTAGGTTAATGGTTAATGAGGTTAAATCCTTTTTATGTTTATTCATAATACAGCTAAAAGTGAATTCATGCTCAGGATGCACATGACATAGTTATTAACAATAACCCTGGATTTATAAGTAATAGTCCTTGCTGAAGTACATGTCCACCAGTTTCATAGAAGGGTATAACACACCCAGATCTCCAGAGTATTTCAAAGAATGCATAGACTTCAGACATTCCTTACCTAAACTATACATGGACCATATACTCCAGAAACATGACCAGCACTTTTGATGATGCTTTTTATCTGACTGCTAAGATATTACAAAAATCATAACAGAAAGAAACCTATTTTGAAGCAAAGACTAGCAACATAGCCCAGAGTTCATTGTTTTAAATAAGTGTCTCATATTTTGGGCAGAATGAGTAAGATGCAGCAGATGTTCAGTGCAAAAGGATCATTTTCTACTCAGGAAGTTGGAGATTTAATAATAAATGTGGCCTGAGGATTCAAGTTTATAGTCTGATCCTATGGGAGCTTCTGAGCGCTCAGTGCCTTTGAAACAAGCCTGCAGAATCTGTGAGAGATGTTAAATGAGCTCCTCAGGGCAGGCAAAGGGCAAGGCTGTGAGTGAAGCCCTCCTGCCCACTCCAAGATGGGACAGACACCCCCAGAGAGAGCAGCAAGCTGGTTCTGAGCAGCCCAGCCCCCAGCCAGCACAGAACAGCTCATCCAGGGCTCCTCAGAGGCTTCTTGCTGCTGTCCATGGCCCATAGCGTCTCCCTTGGATTTCCCTTGGACAGACCCCTCAGGTCCCCCCATTTTCAAGGTCATCACACCCACTCCAAGTACTGCTTGCAGCAATAACTTCAAAAAAATAAATATCATCAAATCATATAACTGCTGAATTGAAGGAACCTTAAGGATCACCTCATTCCCAGCCCCCTGCCATGGGCAGGGACACCTTCCACTGGACCAGGATTCTCAAAGTCCTGTCCAATCTGCACACTTCCAGGCATAGGACATCCACAGCTTTTCTGGGTGACATGTTGCAGTGTCTGAGCAGCCTCACAATAGAGATATCACAGTACATCAAGTTTTTCTTAGTTCATTGCCTCCTTTTATGTCTTTTCATGGAAGTTGTAGGAAGCATCACATTTGCACAGGAGGCAGGGGGTATATGAAAGTTTAACAGTAACACAAAGATCAAATAAACATCTTATCACAACAAAACCCCTGGCAGTTTCTGGTTAATCTCAATCTTCTCTCTGGTAGGTGTATAACAAGTGCTAAATGTCAGTGCAAAGTCCCCGTGGAAAGTTCTTTAAAAAAAGTGTTGTAAATATCACATTTGTTTCCTCAGAACATCCCATTTCTCCAGTTGCCATTTGTGAGCAGGGTCTGTCAGGTATCACTCCAGGGCCACTGCAGCAGGAATGGCAGCAGCATTACATCAGCCAATGCTCCACTGGCTGGGGTGACCTCATAGCTCTCAGCAAACACCTGCTGTCAGCACTTGCTATCTTCTCTAAGGGCTGATAAGTGTTGAATTTAAAATCTGCATGTTACCTCACCTGCCCCCAGCTCCAGCTACTGGCTGAACATACTCTAGAGGTTCTTAAGCAGTTTATTGCAGCTATAAAAGTCATGTGCCACGCATAAGCATTTTGGTAAAACATTATGCAGATATTTCTATCAAATACATCTTTCATGTCATTCCTTGAAGTGAATAAAGTCTCTTGTGAGTTCTCCCAAGTACCTGATTTGTGGTTTTTTGAAGTTTCATTTATCACTGCTCAAAGTTATATGAAAAGGAAAAAATACCTTAATACAGGGAATACAACAAAGGACACACAGAAGGCACACTCAGATGGAGCACAGCATCCCCAGGGCAGAACAAAAACAAGCCCAGAGCCTGTCTGAGCAGCCCAGGAGCACCCCCATGGGTAGACAGATTTGTCAAAAGGCAATTTGCTCTTCTCTAGCACAACTCAACCCAGTGAGAAATGAAACTGGGGGCTGCTGGGTGCTGGGGATGGATGCCTGGGGAATGGAAATGGGTCTGAATGGAAAATGGGGCATGAGGAGGAGGGGAGCTGATTCACATTTCAATGGCAGATGTTCTAGCAAGCATCAACCCTAGTGGTTTCTGCATGTCAGTTGGTTTTAAATATATTTAGAGACTTTATTTTTAATAGTCTAGGTAACACAAAGATAGTTTCATTTTCTTCTTTTATTTTGGTAATAGCAAATTGATTTTCTACAGGGAAATATAAAAGTCTGCTTTGAAGCAGTCAAGAGGACCAAATTCCCTGCACTGAGATCATCCCTCACTTGGGTTTTGGTAACCAAAGCCTAAGGGGCTGAGGCTGTGAACACCCATTTCAGTGTGGGGACATCCCTGAGGGTCCCATGCTGTAGGAGCACCCCTGAGGGACTGCAGCTATAGGTGACCCACACCCACACCCCCTGGAGGAGCTGTGCCCATGGGGAAGGCAGCAGTACAGGGACACCCTGAGGGACTGCAGACAGAGGTGACCCTCTCCATAGTGGGGACATTAAACCCTTTGAAGACAAGCTAGAATCAAAGAGCAGCAGAGAAAATCCTAGAGAAACAAATGGCGGCAGAGAAAAATGAACAAGCAAAAAGCATCAGCAAGATAGAGTTCCAAGCACAGCCTCAGGAGAAATGATGATGCCACCAGAGAAATCAGAACAGGATAGCTGCAACATGGGCTGAAAGTCAGGGAAGGTGAGGCTAGGAAAGGGGACATAATAACTGATTTAGGGGAAGGAGGACATAAGGTATTTGTGTTCTTTTTTTCCTTGGTCAATATTTGTAAGACATCAGAAATTTGTGCTGTTTGTAATTAAAGTAAGTAAAGAATCCCAGCATTGAGTGTGTTTGGCCTGCAACTTCCTTCTCTATAGGAATTAGTGTGTTTGAGTCTTTCATCAAGGAGCTTTGGTAAATCAGCTGCCTGTCCTCAAAGAAGCAGGCACAGAGTGCTGCCAGACATACCTGATGCCAGAGACCACAGGCAGACACCATTTATTCCTGTTTGGAGGACGAGTGGAGCAGTGTGTTTTGCTGAAGTTTGTTCAGAGGCCACAAAACTCTTCAATGGAGTTTGCTTTTGCTTTAAACAGAGTTCCTGCCATGTGTTCTCAAGGCACTGGAACAGAATCAGCCAATTCCCAGCATTTCCTCTGTGCATTTGCTCTGTATGTGTCTCTTAAACCACCCCAGGCCAGGCTTGGACCAGCAATGCTGCTGAATGAGATGAGATGAGAAAATTCCCTCTGTCCAGGGTGGGAAGATCTGGGTAACAGGCTTTCTGCTACAGCTCTTCCTTAGTGAAGCCTGCCTGATGATTTCCAGGTTTTTTCAAGATGTACAGACTTTCAGTTACATGCACAAACACACAGAAATTTCTCAGCAAAGTGGGATGTGTGCCCATGTATCTGCATTCCCATTTGGATGGGAATAATTAGCAGCTCTATTTTTTTTTTTTCTGTTTAGAAAGATCAGGTTATAGTCTTCATTAATTCATTTCTTATCTAAGTTATTGCCTGCTACAGACCACACACACACACTTTCTACTTGAGGCGCAGCATCTCAGTCTCTCCCCCCACTACACAATGTGTCTGGCTCCATAGAATCATAAATCTTGGAACAGTTCTTTAAGGTCATCAAGTCTAATAATTAATCCAGCACTACCAAGCCCAGCATTAAACCACGTCCCCAGGTGCCACATCTACATGTCTTTTAATACCTCCAGGGATGATGACTCAGCCCCTTCCCTGGGCAGCCTCTTTGAAAGCCTGATCCCTGTTTCACTGAAGTTGTTCCCAATAGTCAATCTGAACCTCATCTGGTGCAATTTGAGGCTGCTTCCTCTTGTCTTATCACTTGTTACTTGGGAGAAGAAACTGACTCCCACCTGTCTCCAACCTCCTTTCAGGTAGAGAGTGAGAAAATCTCCCCTCAGCCTCCATTGCTTTATCAAGCCTGAGTGCAAGCACAGCTCCTGGCTGTTCTGCAGCACAGAACTGACTTGCTCTTTCAGCAAGGCCTCCTGATAATAAACTCTGTGCCAAGATGTTTGTGGGCGACAGGCACGAAGATGAGTGTAAGTCAGGGCAAATGTTTTTAAAATTTCACACATGTGTTTATTTTTATCTTTCCCCAATATTTGTCCAGCTGTCTAATCTTCCTAAGAACTGCATAAATCAGGTTAACTCTTGCCCAGTGAAAAATTCATGCCAAGTTCTCCCAGGGAGAACTAGAAGTGGGGTTTTCAGTCGTGTCACCCCATCCTTCCCCCACACACTTCCCACCAAAATAGTCCAAAAAATGTCTCTAATTTTCACCTTGAACAATATACCAAGGTAAAAGAAATAAATTTCTTCCAAAATATTAAAATAATTTTTATTTTAAAAAATGTTCCTCCTTCAAGCCTGACCCTGAGTCATAGTGTCACTCAGATGATGAGATTTATCCATGGTTTCAGTTATTACAGTCTGCAGCACAAGTCATTGTACCTTTGGTAAAGAGATGCTGCTCCCATCTCTTCTCAAGACCAAAATTTTCAGTGTGTGCTGGTATAGAAGCTTTGGACAAAAAATCCTCTATTTCTCTGCATGTAAATCTCAAAATTAAGGTATCCACCTACTTCTGGTTTCTCAGAAATACACCCCCACATTTTCCCTTGCTCTTCTCCCACACTGTGCTACCTTACCAGACTCAGTAACTTGGCTTCCAGCCTCAAATTACTCAGAAATATAATTGGAAATAGAAATGTGAAGAAGCCCCACTCCAAACCTCACCCCTTACAAATGGACACTGGTGGCCTAAGGCAAATTGTGACATCCTAGTAAGGTGTTAAAGAGTCGTGTCCTGGGCCAGCATGACACTGTTGTGGAGCCAGCAATAGGCCATGAGGGTCTTCAAGGGTCTCAACCAATGCAGCAGAATCCCACAATCATAGAATGTCCTGAGTTGCAAGGGATCCACAAGGATCAAGTCCAACTTCCAGCCCTCCTCTGGATGCTTTCTAATAGCTTTGTATCTTTATCTTTCATGACAATTTTAACAAAGAGAAGGCCGTAGGTGTTTCTTGTCACCTCCTTCCTCTCTTTCTTCTCCACATCTACACAACAGATCAATTTTTACCATGTCCAGAGGATCCAGTGCTCCAAGGCAGGACTCTCAAACCCTCCATGGGCAGAGCTGCAGAGAAGGAGACCTCAGTGCATGAAGACAAAAGTCCCCTTCACCCAGGACTGCATTTCCATGAACTGGCCTGCACATCCACCAGTGTGTGACACGTTGGACAGCTTCATCCCACCCAGTGGCTTAGTGGATGCTTCCAGCCACAGGTCTGGTCATGTTTTCCTTCCCTGTTATGTCTGTGGGTCTTCCCTAGTCAATCTGTTGGGATGCTGAGTGGCACCTAACATGATCAGGTATTTTTGTCCCTTGTCAGGTGTAGAACAGCTACAATTTCAAGTCCAGCATCATTTAATATTGGAAGTTTACAACATTTCCAATAACATTGCAAGAACAAGGTGCATACTGATGTCCTCTGCTGAAGAAAGCAAGAATAACTCAACTCAAAATCCCCCATGGTTAAATGTAATAAAAACAGAATCTAGATTATTTTACGTTCAAGATGACCCCAAGTTGCACCTTGATGGGGTAAGATTTGGCCCTAAGGAACTTCTTAAACAGGAGAATAATATAGTCCTGGAAGAATAAATGTCTGCCATACAGAGGGACAGTAGAGCCTGCACCTTAGAGACAGAATATAAATCAGACTAGCAATGGTTTGGCTGGCAGTAGTTCTGACTTCAGCTAGAGGATGTACTAGAGTCTTTCAAAAGTCCCTTACAACCAGCATTCCAATGATCCTGTGAAAATGCAACCAGAACTGAGAACTGCATACAACTGCTTTACTATTTGCATAATACCATTCACTCCTGCCTCCCTGGAAGTTTATCTCTTGCCTTCATTTTGCTATACCATTTCTAAATACTCAGGTTTTCCTTCCAAAAATTCTAAGCTGTGGCACTTACAAGCAATCTGTTCCTTGAAGGTTCTTTTCTGCTGGCCTGAAGTTCCTCTTCCTGTATAGAATTAAAACAAGGAGGAAGAAAAAGGGGATAGGATCTCAGATAAGGTAAAAACTTAAACTCCATCAAATTCATCATCAGATGCAGAAAATTAATCTGAACTTTTCAAACATAAGACTTGCTTTGTTACATGCTGTTGCACACCTATATCATTAACTCAGAGCTCACAGATAATGTTCAATAGATTAATTTCTGATTATATGCTAAAATTAATGGCGGAAGGGACTGTCTAAACATTTGGTTTTGCCTCTGGAACATTCAAAACTTTTACACTTAAGCATTTACACAAGAGCTACAAGCTTGTGCTTGACAACATATATCTCCCAGAAATACCTTACTCTTGAAGAAATCAATGTTCTAGTTCATATTAGACCCAGAAGTGGGATGGCATCACACCTTGTGCCAGTCATTAGGAGGTGACTAGAACTGTCACTTTGTGTGGAAAGCATAGGAAGACAGATTTGTGTTGCACAACTAACAGGAGAAGTGCCACTGCCCAACCAAGCATGTTTCAGTATTACCCTGACGATGCTGATCTTCCCTGAAAAGATCCATGAAATGTTTCACAGCTCTGCTCCCCTCAGTCTGATTTGCCATCCCCCAAATGCTGCCAGTGCTGAAGTCACATAAAGAGACTGAAGTGCTGTAAGAAGAACGACACCACCATGCTGGATTTGCTCCTTGTTAGTCAGCAGTTTTCAGCATGGCCCCTTGTGAGCCTTCACTCCTGCTGCACAGGGACTGCAAAGGTCAGTCATTTCTGGGCAGCGTTGACAGGACTGGATTGCTGCAAGGCATGCTGACTAGATTTGCACAGCTATTCTAAAGATTAAATGTGGTTCAGACAGCTGGCAGGCACTTCAGGCTGATGCTGTTCCCAGGGAACAACACCAGCACAGGGCCGGCACCTTCCCCATTATATTAGAGGGAGGATGTTCTTTCAGACCTGACAGCCCTTTCCACAGGGAAAAGACCATAGAGGCTGCTCATGAAGATTGATCCTGCTGTCCAGAAGCCATGGCTTCATCTTCCCCTCATCCTGGCAAGTACTTCTGGGACCCCACCAGAAATCTTACAAAACAACCACTTGCTCCTCTTCTGGGGTATCAGCTCGGAAGAGTAGAGTGAGGTTGGCAAGAACAGCTTTTCTTCACTTGATGCTGCTTTATTGCAATTTAGTGAAATGATCCTCCTAAAAAGACACCAATGCTGCATTTGGAAGGACATTGATCTGGTGGAGCAAGTCCAGAGGAGGGCCAGCAAGATGACTGGAGGCATGGAGCACCTCTCCTACAATGAAAGGCTGTAAGAATTGGGTTCATTCAGACTGGAAAAGAGATGGCTTAGGGACGACCTAATTACAACCTTCCAGTACCCAAAGGGAGCCTACAAGAAAGATGGAGAGGAGCTTTTTGCAAGAGCATGTAGAAACAGGACAAGGGGGAATGGATTTAAAATTAAACCCAGCAGGTTTAGATTAGATATTAGGAGAAGGTTTCTCTCTTGTGAGTGTGGTGAGGCCCTGGCACAGGTTCCCAAGAGAAGTTGTGAATGCCCCATCCCTGGAAGTGTTCAAGGAGAGGTTGGATGGGGCTTTGAGAAACCTGGTCTTGTGGAAGGTGCCCCTGCTTATGGCAGGGAAGTTGGAACGGGATGATCTTTATGGTCCCATCCAACCCAAACCATTCTTTGATTCTGTGATTTAATGTCCAGATAAAGGAAAGAGAAAAAACTAAGGAGGATGAACCATTTGCTACAAGACTCAAAGTCCATGAGTTGGATGTCCATGCCAACTTGGATGGACAAGGTGACTTTCAGCTTTCACCCACCCTGTGGCATAGATAAAAAAAGTCCTGTAAGAGCTCTTTCACACTGATCTGAGAGGTTTCATGCCTTGTGTGGTAAATACGAGGTTCTCCTACAGCTCAGAAAACTTGGCTGTGATTGCTTACAAGAGATATGACTTATCTCACAAAATCCTCCCTTGCCCCCTAGAAATGTCACTGCACCAGAAAACATAGCTTGCTTTTAGAAGAATGACATGACTGAGGAACTAAGGCAGGCCAGAAATATCCTTGGGCTGGCACAGGAGGAGCACGATGCCAAATGAGGACAGGGCGGTGACGGATGGGACGAATGTTTCATCGTGACCTGGCACCATCCTCACATGCTTGTGGTTCACTAAAAGGCACTGCAGAGTGGGGGAACAAAAGCACAACACTCTCCTGGTGATTTAATCTCACCATTGAATGAACAAGGGCATCTTTCAGATGCTCAGGGTTTTAGCTATTTGCAACAATATTAGAAGACCATTTTGATAATTGTGAGAAGTGCACTGGCTTCAAGGGAGAGTAAGAACAAGCAGGGAGTACCTCAGGAATGCAAAAAAGGGACCACATAAACAAAAAGGGGGGAAAAGGGAAAGAAAGAATGTGCAACAACTTCTACAGATCATATAGGAAAAGTTTGGAAGTAAAAATAATACTTTATCACATTTTAACCAGGATGCCATGGTTCATTGTGTGGACAAGGCAAGGTGGCTAAATGGGGATACACACAGAGGGCTGAAAAGGAGATTTTCTGAGGGGAAAAGAAGTCAAGGAACGTGGTGCACTTGAACCAGGGACTAAATTAATTCTATCCTAAATGTTACAGATACACATATCATGCAGGAAACAGGGCCTGGCAGCAAGTATGTCTGAGCAATTCTCTCAGGGAAGGATGGCTTCCTGAGTGGGGTCCAGAGTTTGGTTTTCTGAGCCTAGGAAAAGGCTCACCTAAAAAGGTGTGTTAATTGCTTTCTATAAATACAGCAAGGGGGAAGGGGAAAGCAAACAGAGGAGAGGAAAGGATCCATTTAACCTAAAGCACAGTGTTGGCAGGAGAACAAATAGGTACACACTGTCCACAAATATCCTTAGGCTGAAAATTAGAAGGCTTCTTGCCTCTAAAGTGATCAGAATCTCTTCCAAAAGCAAAGCATAACATTTCTTTGAACACAGACTTTCAGGGTGAATTCTTTCAAAAGCTTATAAAAGAGATTTCTGTGATAGCAGGGGAGTTGGCTAATAAGCTGAAAGGTCTCTTGTTTCTAAAAACAGCTGTCTAGATCTAGAATAGTTATAAGAAGGTGGTTTAAAATGTTTATTTTGCATGCTTAACTAAAAATCATTCAGTCTGCAATCATGCAAAACCCCACCGGTGCCTCCATGGGTTTCAGGGCAGTCAAGTCCTGTTTGTGAACCTTCAACTCACCTGTTGCTACTTCAGCTCCCTGAGAGCAATGGGAACAGGGGAGGAGAGCCCCCTTTAAAATACTGACAAACATATTTCTTACCCCAAATCATAAGAAACAAGATGGAAAAAAATGCAAACTTCATAAGCTCTAGGGTGGAGCTACAAAGCTGTTCTGAGAGTGCCACTGGCACCTCAGACAAGGCTCTGAGCAACTTATTCTTTAAAGGTCTCTTTCAACCCAAACCATTCCATTACTGTATGATTCTGTGGCCTCTAAGCCTGTGTCTGTGCAGAGTTACTCCAGTGCAGCTGTGATGCCCCAGGTTTGTGCTGCACCTCATTCTGCAGGAGCCTCACTCGCTCTGTGCAGAATTTGAGTGGAGCTGGGCAGGGCCTGCCAGCCAGGTGCCCCTGACTGCTCTCTGAATATCGTTTCTGCATCAAGGTTCACAGAACAAAAGCAGCACATGACAAATGCAAATCTTTGAAGCTGCAAATGGCTTTCAAAAAAACCAGTAGTGGTTAATTTGCCAGTGACAGAGAAGACAAAGCCCCACATTTTTCCTGTCCTTCCCATGGAGCCCAAACTCTTTCCCAGGGCAGCAGCTTTGGAGAGTAATATAGTTGAGCCTTTGATACATGCACTATTTTGGGCTGTAAGAGTTGTTAATAACTTTTTGGAAAAACAGTCCATTAAGTTTGCTCCCCGTTCCTTTCCAGCCATTTTCACTGTCTCATCTGCTGGGGCTTGTTGCGATAGGTCATTTCATGTGGCTCATTGTGTTGAGATATTTTAGTACATTGTTCAAGATGCAGCACTTTGCACTTGAAATAAATGCTGTAGTCTGCTTCTCTGTTTTGTTTTGTTTGTTTGTTTGTTTTTAAACCCTGGCAGGTAACTGGCAAGGGACAAGCTGACCTGCATTTTCTCAGAGAATTCATGCTTCTTAGATTTGTATAGGATAAGACATGGTGTTGTGTGGTTTGGACATCCAGCCATGGACTAATATTCCATTCTTCATTAGAAATTCAGAAATACCTTTTATTTACACCCTGAATTCTAAAAAATGCTGAAGCAGTGCCAGGATCTACTGTGGGCAGCAGAAAGGAGGTCCAAAGGAGGCCATTACGGTGGTAAAGGGTCTAGAGAGGAAGCAATACGAGCAGTATCTGATGTAACTTGGCTTGCTCAGCCTGGAGGAAACTGAGGGGAGACCTCATTGCTGTCTAGAGCTCCCTTACAAGGGGAAGCAGAGGGGCAAGCACTGACTTCTTCTCTCATAGTGACATGAGGCTGTGTCAGGGGAGGTTGGATATTATAAAAGCATTTTTCACCCAGAGGGTGGCTGGGCACTGGAGCAGCTCCCCAGGGCAGTGCTCACAGCACCAAGCCTGACAGAGCTCAAGAAACTCTCAGACAACACTCTCAGGAACATGGTGAGATTCTTAGGATTGCCCTGTGCAGAGACAGGAGCTGGACTCAATGATCCTTGTGAGACACTTCCAGGTCAGGACATTCTAGGATCCCATGACTATTTCCAAGAAAAAAAATGTTCCAGAATGGAAATTATTCCTGATCAGTTGAGAATGTCCTGCATGCAGCCCTTACCTCAGTCCACAATCCTTTCCATGTCTACACAAGGTCTGCTGCAGCCCAGGAACAAAAAGTCCTGGATTTTCTGTGATTTCAGTCAGTTCACCCTGTGGTTGGCTCAGCTGGTCAGAGAAGGATGTAAATAACACCAAGGTTGTGGTTTCAATCCCCGTACAGGCCATTTACTTAAGAGCTGGACTTGATGATCTTTGTTGTGTCACTTCTAACTCAAAATGTTCTTTGAATCTGTGAATAACCCACTCTCTGCCCCAGATCTGAGTAGTTTTGAAATAAATGGGGGAGCTAGAGCAGGAGGATCCTGGGGGCTGTGAAGGGGCCACTAACAGAAAGGAAGGACAGCCAAGAGTTTCCAGTCCCAGACACTTCTCTATGGGAGCCCTTGGGGATGGGTGTCTGTTTTGGACTTGTTCTGGTGTGGGTGAGGCTTGGGGATAGAGCAAGGACAGAGCCCCATGCTGCTGGGCTGTCAAGGGGCTTGCCAGGATCTGAAGTGAATTCACAGTCTCTTTTGTACTGCTTTTGAAAATGGATGCTACATCTGTCCTTTCCCAAACTGCAAAGGTTGTGTGTGCACTTCAGAAGCTCTATAAAATAAAGCTTAATAGTTTAGAAATTCATCTTGTTGGCCCTTAGGTACTCCAGAGTGTATTCCATCAAATCCTTCCTTATTTGAATCCATCTAACCTGACTGGATTTAAAGCCTCAGATATGATGTCTTAGATCCCTTTCAAAAGCAGAACGGTTTCAGTTTCCGGGCAGGGCACTTCAGGCTAGTTATCCATAAATCTGTGTTTCTTATTACCATCAAAGTGAGATAGAGAACTATTTCAAAGTCATAACAGCATTTGAAAGAGCCTGAAGATCCTGAGCAGAAAAGATGAATTATCACCCTGGGTAAGAATCCTCACTTTTGCAATATTTAACAGACTTTACTGAATCAGATGCTCCAAATGTGTCCTATTCTTCACTGGAAACTACTATTTCTTTTCCTGTAATTTCCTAGTTTATTTTTATTGTCTATGTGTCTTTAGTACACCAGCCCAAAAGCTGTTTATTGTGGGAAGCATACACAAGACCCTTCCCCACTCAAATTGAATACTTTGGGTTTCATTTAGAAATGCTGTGCAGGAGATTTCTGCCATTTCAGGTAGTATCATAAACATCTCTGTGTTCAGAGTCAATGAGAATTTGTTGTACCACTGAATTCACTGCTAGAAGGTGCTCAAAGCAGAGCAGATGAGCCTGGTATAAAATCCAGCATACAGCAGAATCAGCAGTATAACTCTACTGTAAGAAATTGCAACTTGTCTCTATTTGAGTAAACATTCACAGAGAAGTTATTTGCTCAGCTTTGAACAAACTTTTCAGTCAGTCTGCCTGCTGTCACGTGATAGAAATGAATAAAAACAAAGGTAATCCCATGATACACAAGGTGTTTTCCATAAATCTGGGAAAAAGTTATGGCTTATGTGCAATGACATTGAAGACCCCTGACCACAGCTCAGCATCTCACCCCATTAGACAAGGCATGAACAAAACAAAACCACTGTCCTTCTGCAGCTCTCCATTCCCTTCAGGACACCAGCTTACACCTCTCCTGTTGTCTTCTGCTTCCCCTCAGGAATCTCACTGGGGATATGTGCCAGGGAAGGAGCCATGGACCAGACCCAGCTGGAATAGGGGATGAAAGAGGAACTTGACTAAGGAACTGGCCAGAAGGATGCACAGACATGTTCTGTCCCTGAGGGTCTCCTTGCTCTGAAACCAGAGGAAGACCAAGGTTTCACAAGATGGCCTGGATTTTGGATTTTATTTTCATGCCTATTATTTTTCTTTCAGAGTCCTTTTTAGTACCCAATTTATTCAACTAGAGGTGATGATTACAGTTAACACCCCACCTAAAAATATAACATTACTACATGGAGGCAAAGGGATGAGCCCCAACCTTTGGGACAGAAAGGCATTTATCCCAACCACAGGAATTGGTGACATTGAGCACTGCAGGATCTAAACCACTCTTCCAAATTTGTTTTTCAACAAGAACTGAGTTGCAAATCAGCAGAACTTCAAGTCCTGCTTGGAGCAACTGAGCAGCAACAAGCCCTTGAGTTACAAAGGTACATTTAAAAACTTTAACTAAATGGCAGTGCCAGAAAATGGCAGTGCCAGAAAATGGTAGCCAGAGTGATTCTTGCACAAGTGCTCCTCCATCAAGCCATGACAAACAGTTCATGGCACCCACAGAGGGAAACAGTCCCAGAAACCCCCTGAGAGGCTCCAGCAAGATCCACACTCCACCTGTCCCTAGGGGAATACAGTGACCCTGGACAACCATAAATGACGCTCCAGGCTCAGTCCTCTGCTCTGCCCACCCTACCCCACTCTACAGGAAATTCTCCACCCTGAGCATGTTCAGTTGCTCAAAGCTCAAGCTCAGTTTGCCTTTATCACCAATATGTTTCCCCTGAGCCAATGCACAAAATTTAGAGATGGTTTTCTTCTCAGCTGTCCAGCCTCCATTCATCAGCACAACAGCAGGGCCAACATACAGTAATTTTTTTTCATCATCTGCTAGTCTGATTCATGAATGGTCTCCAAACATTTGCAAGCAAAGGCCACAAATACCCTTTCTGAACATTTGGAAGGTAACAGATTGGCTTGTGAGTTCATTGAATGGCTTGGTTTGGTTTGGATTGGAAGGCAACTTAAAGATCACCCAGTTCCAGCCCCCCTGCTGGAGCACCTTCCATCAGACCAGGTTGCTCAAAGCTCCATCCCACCTGGTCTTGAACATTTCCAGGGATATGGAAAGGATGGTTTGAGTAATTTAAAACAAAAATAATTCTCTGTTTTGGGGGAAAATCTCATCCTTTTCCCTGGTCCTTCCATGAACCTGCTAAGTTTTGGCATTTGACAGCTGGCTTGGCTGAGGACAAAAAGTGCCAGCCAGGCTTGTCCAGAGGGTGCCACAGACACAGTGAGAGGTATTTCAAACTCACAGGAAGAAACCTCTACACGACAAATTTTGTTCCATCAGCCAGTGCTGTCATTTCTGTGAGTGCCACTAATGCTGACAGCTGAATAGGAAAACCTGGAAGCCTTCACTGACAAAGCACAGGTCTACAAAATTGTTTGGGTTTCATTTATGGGGCAGGGTGTGTCATGTAACTGTCCTCAAAGGTCTCTTATAATCAGCTGCTATACCAATCTGAGAAGACATTTGAAATGTGTACTGTGGCACTCTGCTTTAGATCTAGTATTGCTCCAGTGCTACTGTTCATTTCTATGAACAGTTTGGACAATGAACAAGATGGAATACTTTAAAAAATTGCTAGCTACAAGAATACTCCAATAGATAAATTCAGAGATTAAAAAGCTTGAAAGAAAATCATAAATTAACCCAACTCTGCAAGATTTAATTGATTACATACACATAAAAAATACTAAACTTGAGAAGAATGAATCAGAGGCACAGACACAAACAAGGAACATGTAGGTTGGCAGCAGTGCAGCAAAAAAGGGCCTGGAGTTACAATGGATCAAAAAACAAAGATGCACCAAGAATATGAGACTCTCTGTGAGACAGGAGATAATTACTCTGTTCTGGCCCACTCTGGAAAATCCTCAACTAGACCACTGTGGCTCAATTAGAGAGAACAGAGACAAACTGGGGAGATTAAAGCACAGCAGCCAGGATGATGAAAGGACTCAAAACTGTGACCTACAGGCAAAGGCTGAAGAACAGGGGATTGTTTTCTCTAACAAGGGGGAAGCTTGAGGGGTTAAAACTTGCAGCTTTCCTTTGTGTAAAAAGCTCAGTTCTGAGCTATTGCCCAGTAAAGTAGAGAAAGACAAAATCAGTTTTGCAACAAGAGAAATATGGGCAGGTTATTGCATACCTGTAAGAAGGAGCCCTTGACATAAATGGGAGATTTCACACAAACTAGATATGCTTCATCCCATGTCACTGTTAATTATGCTAAATGCCATTCCCAGGGAGTTATCCTGCTGGGACTATGCCTGTCTAGATCCATATCTGAGCCCACACAGAGCACAGCATCCTCAGCAGGTGGAGATAGTGCTGGACAGCTGAGAGAGTCCAGAGTGAAAATCTGCCATGACCTGCACTGGATGGGAATGAGATTTTCTGCTCTGCTAAAAGCACAGCTCACATGTGGCCCTGCCTAGATCCTGTATCTGACAGCAGGGGAAAGGGAGCACGTGTGGGAGCTGTCCTGGTGACTCACAGAAAGGTTTCTTGCCTGTGCTTTAGGGGAGGGAGAGCATTTTCTTGTGGGATAGGCAAGTTTAAAAAAGGGGAGGTTCTTTAAACCAAGGAGATTGCTGCAGCATGTGGGCAAATCTTGGTTGTATAACACAGGCAACCATTTGGAACAAGGTCATGACTGTTCTTAGCAACACTGGTACTTTTCTGCAGCACAAACCTACTTCCAGCAGTATCCTCCTGTCCAGTCACAGGCAAAGCATGACACAGAGCAGTATTTAGTTAATTTCTTTTCTAATAACCCCCAAGAGCTTGAAATCTGGTAGGGTAAGGGCTTACTAGAGTCGTACTGTTGCTGAAGGGAATTAAAACACTTGACTCAAATCCAGCCTAACAGGCAGCAGATATAATTTCCATCTCCTTGCTGGAGGTGCATCCAGCTGTGCTGCTCCTTTGTGTGAGAGCTCTCTTTGTCCTGCGTGGCCCATCCCATGTAACAGCAAAGGACTCAGACCAAAACCTTTCAACCAACTCAGTGATCAGCTTCTGCAGAAGAGCTATTTCTGGTGGAGCAGCCTTGATCTCCATGAGCTGTTGGCATGAGAGAGGTTTGACTGTGTGAAAAGGGATAAAGGATCAAGTCCTGAAAAATTTTGTCTGAAACAACCTGGGAATGCTCCTCCATGCTGTGAGCAACCCTGCACTCAGACATCTGAAGTAGCTGCTCTGACAGGATTTAAGTCCCCATAATTAGGTCTTTCCCATATGAAAACCCAAAGCACAGACTTTCAGTTTTAAATAGTCCTGGTCTGTGTTCACCCTTCTGCCTCAGTTCTCAGAGGCTCTGCTTTGTGTCTGTGGAGGCTGTGTCATTATCCACCCACAGCAGCAGCAGGAAATTTTCCTGGGCCTGAACCTAACTTTTGTTTTTAGTTCAGTTTCTGACACCTCGCTCCCACTCCTGTCCTCAGGAACAGCTCCCAGGGAGGGTGAGTCACTTCACAGCATTGGGAAAGCAGAAATGAGGAGCTCATCCTGGCTCCAGCCCTTTCCTAAAGCAGTTTGCACAGTTTGCAGGTGCAGTCCCTGGAGGACTGCAGCCAGCACAAGAGATTTTTCCCTGTCACTGACTGGGGGTCCCAAAGATCTTAGAGAAGGTCTGGAGAATTTTCTCCCTTTGTCCCAGCAAGGCACACACAAACACAGCCCACATTCCCTCTTCCCAGCTCAGGTGAGACTGCAAACAAGGATGTGTGAGGCTGCAGAGATGGACAGCAGGCAGAGCAGCAGCTGCTGGCTGTGGGAGCTGCTGGTGCCTTCTGCTGTGCTTTCCAGAGACCTCCTTCCTTCTCCCACTGCTGAGCTTGCTCAGGAGGTTTACAGGAGGTTTCATCCTCTGTCTCTGTCCTAGAGGTCTCCTCACTGCTGTGCTCTGCATTAATTTCCTGGCACCACCTCAGCCACAGAGAAGCCCCAAGGCAGAAGTACCTGGGAAGGTGGTGGTGCTGCTGTGATCACCTTTACACCCCTGACATGGTAACAGGATAGTGGGGAGTCTCTGGTGGCAGCTGCCAGCTGGGAATGTGCTCTGGACAGAGGAGGCATAGAGCTGGCAGCTGACAGACAGCTCCACAAGCAGAAGTAAGTTGATTTTAGAGACTTTTTAAAGATTGGAAAGAGCTAGTGATAAAGTCTAAATGCAATCTAACAATCAAAGGAGAGCTCATGTTTAAAGAAGGAGATTTGGTCAACCAAAACAGCAAATAATCACAATTTTCATTTCTGACACAAAGGGGATGTGTCTGTATGAGTTTCAGAGTGCTTCAAAGAAAGGTGAGCATTCAAATGTCCTAAACACCCATTAAACTGATGATTCTTCACAGAACAGGCTAACCTCACTGGCTTACTGTGCCTGCAAGAGTATTTGTCTAGTCATGGATAATTGTCAGAATATTTAGAATTATGGTTTGGAAAAGCATAAGAGACCTGGAGATCTGTCTGAACCCTCTGAACCTTCTCTTTTGCAAATGCAGGCTGGCAGCCTCACACAACTGGGTTTTCCTGTTGAGTCCCCTGGCTCTGCTGTGTGTGTTCCTGGCTAGACATGCCACAGGAGAAACCTCTCCTGTGTGAACAGGGCGGCTCTTCGTGCAGTCTTAGCCAGGAAAGCAAACAAAACTGAAAGCAAATGTTATCTGACCACTTCTAAACTTCAAAAGCATCGAAGGTCAAGCTGCTATGTTGGTATATAGATATATGCTAAAAAATAGCAGCACTCGGAAGGGCTGAGCAAAGAAGCTTCCTGTGGTTTGCTTTTCTTTTTTTCAGACTGGATTTCCTGTCAAGAACACCCAGAATGAGGAGAAGGGCACAATTGTGTGGATCAGGAGGATGAAAGTCAAAGGTGATCCCTGATGAGGAGGAATTGTGTGTATGACTGAGCTCCAGGGCTCCTTTCCCAACATCAGCCTGGCACCAAAGGTGCTCCAAGCAGGCCATGGCACATATGATGTCTGCCATGCAGCTCTCTGACACACAGGCATTTCCTCACAGGCACTTCCACAACATCTGTGCAACACAGACCTGCCCAGTATTAATGTTATACATGACTGAGTAGGAGAGACTGAAAAAGGTACAGTGAAATTGGGCACATGTGTTCAAATTGCCATGTCAGTCAGAGATTGAAGCTAATTATGGAAGTGTCACTTTCTCAACCCACCTACTTGCTTTTTTTCTGCACAAAGTCACAATTCAGGCATTCTTTGCCCAGTGAAGCATTATGCAACTTGTTAGTTAAGGCAGGTAGAGATTTTGCAATCCTAAATTCTGCCTGAGAGGCTTTCCTATGGTACAGGGCTTCCCTGGGCTCCTAATGGCAAGCAACTGGCTTCTGCCATGTCAGAAGTCAACAATTCCCATCTTCCATGGGGAAGATCTCTTTTACAACATTCCCAAATGGCAACAGAGGACTAATCTAATACATACACAGCAATCTGACCCACAGAAGCAGGAAAGTCTATTTTGTGTGAGCTCAAACTTTTCTGTGCAAGTGCTAAGTCACTAAGGGGTGTGTTTTGTTTGAGACTGGCAATTTCTGTTTGCAAAAAGATTGTGTAGTATTTTTGAGCCTGTGGTGAGAGAAAGGCAACTGATCTCAGGCATGAGAGCACATGCAACTATTTGTCATAGAATCATGGGATCACACAATTATAGAATTGCAGAATCACAGAATCATTTGGACTGGAAGGAACCTTAAAGAGCATCCCATTCCAATCCCCCCACCATGGGCAGGGACGTATTCCAGTGGATCAGATTGCTCAGGGCTCCATCCAACCTGGCCTTGAACAGTTCCAAGGATGGGGTATCCACAGCCTCTCTGGGCAACCTGTTCCTCTCACAGGCACATCCCCTCAGGAGCCTCTCAGAGCTCAGCTGGGGTGTGGGTGGCACCAGTTCAGTGGCAGCAGCCCAGTCTCCAGCCAGGCAGCACAGACAACCTGCAGCTGGCTGTAACCTGCCTGGGAGGGCAGGTGCCCTCCCTCAGTGCTGCACCAAGCACCCTCCACCCTCAGGCCAAGCTCTTGGGAAAGCCCTCCTCACGTTAGCTGTTAGCTGTGCTCACAGACAGGGCTCACAAGCACAAACAGCAGCATAAATCCAGCAGCTCTCAGGGTGACTGAGGTGTCTGCTGCTCTGCCCAAGTGGCACATTGCACAGCAGAGCAGAGATCTGGCCAGAAAAGGCTGCTTGAGACAGTGGAGGGTCAGCGTGCTAGGGCAGCCAGCCCTCCTGCAGAGTCTGCAGGGAACCTAGAGATGGGGACAATCTGATGTAATTGTGACCACAGGACTGCTGCCTTTCCCTGGAAAGACAGGCCTATCTGCATGCCAGGCCCACCACAGCAGCAGGCAAGCTCATCCCTTACAGTGTACAGACAGCTAGCATTGGACGAGGGCTTTGTGGCCACCCAAAGGTGAGTATTTAGCCCTGAATGCATAAACCTAGATGTTGCCTTGAAAATAAAGCAACAATGTACCCCCTCCTCAGGGAAGATGTGAGCTTTGCCATGGCTAACAGCACTGTCTTGTCAGAGGGCACCCTTCCTCTCATTTTTAGCT
The DNA here is from genome assembly GCF_047830755.1 of Zonotrichia albicollis. Classification (NCBI taxonomy): domain Eukaryota; kingdom Metazoa; phylum Chordata; class Aves; order Passeriformes; family Passerellidae; genus Zonotrichia; species Zonotrichia albicollis. The sequence continues at coordinate 84,937,113 of NC_133821.1, forward strand.
GAGACTCAGCTCTGTTCCAGATGTTTGCTCCTCCTTGAAGGCTTATGGAGAATTGAGCTGGGAAACCTGTACAGTTCCACCTCCAGCCTAGAAATGCCAGAACTGAGACTGCACCAGGTCTGACAGCTTAGCAGGGAGCAAAAGCACTGAAAATCATTTCTGTGGCTTTTCAGAAGCAGGCATGAAGGACATGACATGTTTTAGGATATCTGTCACAGGGAGAAAGGCTGCCTTCATGTCAGCTTAATGCTGGAGAAGCCTGACCAGGTTTTGTTGTTGCCCTCAGCACAGCATAAAGACTGTGTTGCTCTGCCCAGGTGAGAGGTGGTTATTCACTCACCAAACTTCAGATGCTGCAGGAAAGTCATTTAGCCCCTGAGCACATGCACATAAATCAGCAGCCACGTTAAAGAGTATGAGGAGTTTTTAAAAGCACCTTCTCTCCTTCTTGGTGCACAGCAAAGGCAGCACCAGCCTTTGATAAGAGCAGCATAGAAAGCAACAGCTGGTACAGGCATTGAGTTAATTCTTGGCTACCAGCTTCAGCCCCAGGACTCCACCTTGAACACAGTTTCCTCCTTCAGCCTGTGGGAGCAGAGAGAAAAGAAAACCAAAGTGTTATCCCAGTTTTAATGATCTATTGCTTCAAGCCATACTTGGGGGAAGCCTCAGACTGAAGGGAAAGAGCATGGAAAATGCAAGGTGCACCTTCAGGACAAGGTCCCCAATGCATGTATCTTACTGACAGCCTGCTCTTGGATTATTTGCCATGTCATTGCTAAGGTTACTTCTGCTGTGTCTTCTGCACTGCAGAAAATAAAGGTGGTCTGCAGAAATGAAGGTCACAGATGGGTAGCAGATATCTCTGACACTTAAAGCCTTGGTAAGTGTGAGTGGAGATGGCAGAGTTAGGTGGAACTACAGTATGACAACACTTTCCCTCATCCCACCCAGAACTTATTAGCTAGAGTAGCCTTACAGCTCCCTTTGCCTGCAGGGAAATGTAGTTCTGCTAAAAGGAATATTACTTACAAGGGCAAACTGCTTTGGTGTTGTTCCCACATTGGACAGCCTTGAAACAAAGTGCAAAACCAGTTCCAAGAGAAAATTGTTCTGTCTCTGTGCACAATCCAAAGGCCCACTGCTTAAAGCAGGGAACCCCCCAAAAGCCTTCTGCAGATTTGAACTGAGTTATTCAGGAGAGAGAAAAATGGTTATTTCCATGCATCAATTTCTCCTTTTTACATGGGCAAAAGGTGACAAATAAATCTCCATAATGGCACAACCACCTCATGGCACCCCCTCTTTGACTAGAAAATCATCCCTTATGGTCTCTGCTTTGTCAGTGGCTGAGAACAAAATAATAGAGACACAGTGGAATGTCCCTGCCACCCAGCTGGTTTATGGCTGACCAGGGCTATTGCAGAAGAGATGGAGAGTTTATGGATCAAATCAAATCCTGCTTCTCCTTACTCAAGGCAACAAACCATCCTTACTCTGAGTGACGGAGAGGAAAGCTTCCAGATGTCCAGCTTTTTGGCTTCTTGGGAAAATTTTGTCTGTAGGAGCTCATTTTCCCACACAATTAAACTTATGGCCTTTATAGTTTAGGTGTCATTCCCTCTATGGGAATTTCAGAGGACTGAAGGGAAGATGAAAATAGAATGAATCCCTTAGGCCAGGGAGGAAGCCAAACCATGGTTGTGTGACAGCAACTTTCTTGGCATTCACTTGGATGTGAGGAAGATCTTCTAGATAGAAAGCAAGAAGTGCTCTAATACTCTTGGGAGTGTTAGGTTCATGGTTGGACTTGATGATCTTAGATACCTTTTCCAACCAAAATAATTCTATGATTGTATGAGTGTAAGAATTTGGCATCTACTACTGCACCCCAGAAAACCTCAGCTCTTCCAGCTGGTAAACTGGCACTCATCCCCATACACAGAATATAAAACAGACAGCAAAGCAGACCCTTTCTGAGGGTAGATAAGGCTTTCCACACTTTTCTTCTTCCCTCTGTTGTCACGGAATCATAGAATACTTTGAGTTGGAAGGGACCCACAAAGATCACATGTCCAACTCTGAAATGAATGGCCCATAGAGGGATCAAACTCACAAGCTTGGTGTTATCAGCACCATGCTCTGACCAGCTGAGCCAATCTCAGTCATGATAAAACCAACTCAGTACCTCATCTCCATGGCTTTTGTGTTTGACAATAACCATCTATCTACATATCTCAGCTGAAGAGATGTTTTTCTTCTTGTCAGACTGGCTATGTACAAAGGAAAGCTTACCCGGGCCTTTACAGATCTTCATTTTTCTGTTACACTTGCAATATCACCAGTTTCATCACTAAACCAAAACCCAAGGCATTTCTTGTGGCATCCAAGCTGCAAATTGGAATGTCAAGTAAAATGAAGACTTATAGGGTTGTAATTCCCCAGGACAAAAGAGGGGCCGCTTCTACAAAGCACTTCTGTCAGCTCCATGGAAATCCTTCCAGCAGGCTTAGCCTATGAAGGAGGAATTTACAAGCTGGTGGTGATTAAAAGCCAGAATTCTGAAAATGGCAAGCAGACCTTGCTTAAAGGGCTAATTTGATCCAAGGCAATAATAGCATATCTAATGGAAAGGCAGTTTGTATTCAATACATCATTCCATCCTCTCTCAAAAATGCAGGGATAAGCTCCACCACAATCCTGGATACTCATTCTGATCACAAGTTGCAGTTCTGTCACTTCACATCAGCACCTATTACCTCTCAGATTCCCTTCCAAGGAACATTTAGGGCCTGGCACATACCTGGTTAACAGTGCGAAAAAGGGGAGAAATACAAAACAAATGTCCAGATTCTGCCTTCCTTATATTCAGGTCCGGTTTCAGCACTGAATAAAGGAGCAGAATCTGGCTTTGGGGGTCTCAAAGGTACTGCAAGGCAAGGCAGAGCCTGAACTGACTCTACCCACTGCTAGTTTCCTTTGCATGTGACTGCAGTCATGCAGTGTTCCCCAAATAGAAGTTCATACCTTTTCACCTTCAGAGCGGCCTATTTCTGCTCTCTGGTACTCAAAAATAAGTTTCTCTCCATCCCAGGAAGGAGCCATGCTATAAATATCTCCATGCAAGTTTCCTAAGTCCTAATGTTTCTCACAGAAGGGTGCAGCTCCTTGTGCAGAAGCGACAAGCCTGGCTGGGTTCTGCAGTGCCTTTATTAATGTCCTTGTGCTGCTGTGGCTGCAGAGTAGGAATGGAGACATGGGCAGGAGTAGTAGTATTGCTGTAGCCATGGTGGTTTAGACACCAGCAAGACAAAAGTTAGGAAAATCTCTTCAAACTTAATCAGCACTGATGGGGCCACACCAAGAGCCTTGGGTTCAATTGTGGGCCCCTCACGACAAGAAAGACATTGAGGTGTTGGAGCATGTCCAGTGAAGGAACACATTGAGGTGTGGAACATGTCCAGAAGGGTCTGGAGAACAAGTCTGATGAGGGACCTGGGTGGGGGTTCAGCCTGGAGAAAAAGAGCCTCAGGGGGAACCTCCTCACTCTCTAGAACTCCCAGGAAAGAGGTTATAGCAAAGTGGGGCTCTGTTTCTTCTCCCAAGGAACAAGTGACAGGACAAGAGGAAATGGTCCCAAGTTGCATCAGGAGAAGTTTAAATTGTACATTAGGAGAATTTTCTTCCCTGAAAAGGGGGTCAAACATTGGAACAATACCCAGAAAAGTGGTAGAGTCATCATCCCTGGAAGTGTTCAAAAGACACATGGATGTCTGTAGGGGGATAGAATATAAGTAACTAAAGGTAGCATAGAAAGTAATCTTACCCACTAAAGAGTTGCAGCTGAGCCAATTACTGAGGATTAGGCACAGGCCTGATGTTTACAGGCCGCAGCTGCAGCCAATCAGCAGAGTGTTATAAAAGAGTGGATTGGCTGGCTGAGGGGAACTGGAGTCAGGTGGCTGCTGTGAGGGCAAGAGAGAGGCAGGGCCTGGAGGAGCTGCCTACAAGAAACATCAAGGAGGTATGAAACTCTGGCAATATGGAACCTTTGTAATGTAATGACAATAGAACTCTTGCAATATAATGACAATAGATGTCCTGCATTCGCATTAGGTTGGGAACATGGTTTAGTGTTGGACCTGGAAGTGTTGGGTTAATGGTTTGACTCTATAAACTGAAGGGCCCTTTCCAAGCTTAATGATTCTATGCACTTTAATAAATCAGCTCATACAGGAGGAGGGTTTGGTTGTGAAAAGTGCATTACCTCAGTGTTTTTAGCTGTACCTTACATTGGCCCTTCAGAAAATAAGACACCAGTTTTCTTAAGAACCTGTTAACTGATGGAAACATTCAGAATCACCTGAGGGGAGAAGGGACCTGGAGGGATAATATGTCTTGCCCAGGGAATCAGCAGCAAGCTCAGGAGTACAGCAGAAGCCTCTTAACACTATGCAGCAGTGCAATAGTAGACCACACTGTTCTTGCCTGAAAGGGGCTTATTAAAATAATTAAGCAATATAGACACTGTAGAAACAGTGATGCAGGCACATATGAGATTGTAGCCAGTCCCACTGGGGAGAGAGACCAGCTGACTGCTGCATGGCACCTCCATACTCTGAGACACACTGGTAGTGCTATTTCAGGGATTTCTAAATCACCTCCCTGCTTCAAACACTTTTCACATGAAGCTAATCCCAGTAGTATCCATGAGCCAGGCCTGCCAAGAGGGATGCCGATCAGAGCAGATGTTCAAGGTGGCTGAGGCTGTTAGACACAACCAAGCCAATAATGAGGAACTTTTATAAGGAACATTAGCCCTACATCCTTGAGATGTGAAGAGCTTGAGGGGGCATTTCACACCCCACTTATTTCTCCTGAAAAAAATGTCTTCACCAGCAAACCCTTTCAGAAGCAGCAAACCCTCCCACCAACACCTCAGCATGTGCTGCAGTGTCAGAGCCTGTGATTCAGTGACAGCTCCAGAGACTTTGAAATCAGCTGCCGGCTTAAAGGGACTGTGTAGAAACACTAGCTTTGGGTAATTCCAAGAAATACAAGCTCTGTGACTAAAAAAAGATGTTCTCAGACTGTTAAATATTTAGCTGCCAGCTGGGGTTACTATGGAGAGAGGTGCCTCTGTTGGTAAAGGACACCAAGGGAAGGATTTAAAGAGCCTGTAAGAAAGAAAAGCAGGTTGGACAAAAATACATGTCAGTGTAAGATGGATGGACAGTCAGAAGTTCAAGACCTTTTAAGCTGGTCACTTGATGAACATGGTGATATGTCCTTTGCCTTACATTTTCTGGGTCCTGTACGCAGCAGGCAGTTGGCTTTCAAAAGGAGAAGAAATACTGAAAGAGGAAAAGAAATTATTTTGTGAGTCAGCTATAAAGGAATGAAAGGAGAGGGAGAAGAGTCAGGTGTCCCTGGGACCTCCTTGGCCTCATTTACTTCTTATCTGCAAGGGTGAAAACATAAGCAAGGAGAGCTGAGAGTCTCCTCAGCCGTCCAGAAACCACATGGGTGAAGGGCAGGCACAGTGCAGGGAATATCTGTGGCCAGATAAGAGCTGTGCAGAGAGTCAGATAAAGGTGACATTTCTTATCCAGTTATCAAGCAGTCTGAGAGTCTGACAGCCATGCTATGTGTTTGGAGGAGATTGGGGAGTCCCCTCCTTTCATATCACTCTGGCTGCTCACTTCTAGCTGATAATCTGCCCGGCCTGGGGGAAATACTGCTGCCTTTGGAGGGGCAGAGTATTTTCCTCTGCTAAAAAACCACATCTAGCCAAAACCAAGAAATAAAAAAAAGCTTGTACAACTGCCTCCAAAGCTGATTAAACTGTTGAGCAAGCTTCAAAAAGCACAAGCAGTGCCCTACACACATTTAATCCATGAGCTCACCTAGGAAGAACCCCTTTGTTAGGCCAGTGACTACAGCCTGAGCAGGGAGAGGACACACCTCGGCCTTGACAGTGCAGTTTTGTAGGAGTAATTTGTTGATCTTGAAGCATGAAGCTGAGTTGCTGAGGGTGTAGGAGGAATAAATGTTCTGCAGGAGCAGCCCAGCTCCATCAGTTCTAATCAGTAATACTTGCTTGCAGACTCTCACCCCTGTTTTTCCTTCCTCACTGAAAACAGAAAAAAACAAAGCTGCTTTCCATAAGTGACAGCTGTGGAAAATAAAGTGAATTGTTTTGGCCACAAAAATGAGTGAGCACCGTCAGTGACTCAGCTCCCTGTCACCGTCCCCAGTGCAGGTTTGGTGCCATGGCTGGCGAGAGGCACTCAGCGAGGGGCAGGAGCTGCAGGGGGCTCAGGGTGTGCTGCACCCTCAGATGGACACAGAGCTGCTCACAGGAGCCCTGGACCTGTGTTCCCAGGGCTGTGTCCTGCCCTGCACGTGTCCCTGTGTGCCAGGGGGACAGTCTGCAGACCCCTCAGCTGTCCCCCAAAGCCACGTCTGAGCAGAGGGTGGTGGGGGAGTGGAGTGTGCTCTATTTGTGTCTGCACTGCTCCCCATGACAAAAGATTCATCAGGCACAGGCAGGAGGGCTCCACGTGAAGCCAAAAGAAAGGCTGGAGGTAATACTCAAAATTAGTAGTTCTTGCTCGTGATGCACGAGATGTTGGGCACGTGCTGCTGCATCAGAGGAACCACGAATCTCTCCTAGTGATGCCCAAGAGAAAAACAGGGACTGAAACCTCTCCATAGGAGAAGTTCAGATGAAAATTTTCCATCTGTAAAGGTGGGAGCATTCACCAGACTCCAGTTCTTTTAAGAACATTTAGGCAAGGACCAAAACTGGTGCTTGCCAGGACAGAGGACATTTACCTTCTTTCTAAAAATGTCAGACTTGTGTATGAAGGGTGGAATGGGGAACAACAGTCATGGGCACACAGGAATGACTGTGAAGTGCACAAGCAAGATGTGAAACCTAGCAACAAACACAACCTTCTCAGCACAGAGGCTTAAATGCTTCCCATTGAGGAACTGATTTGATCCAACAGCTCCTCACAGTTTGTACAAACAGGAAAGATCTGTATTCAGTAATGTAGCAATATGGTTTTCCTATACCAGGGAAAAGGTCCATTAATCTTGGCATACTAATAAATGAGCATCTATTAGCAACAAATAGCCTGGAGATCAGATTCCAAGTGCAAGGAGGTGATGCTCAGAGCCGCTCTGTGATGCTAGAAGGAGAGGTCAGGAGAGGAAAAAAATAACCAAAATCTGATGGACTTCCAGAGACATTTTGGTAATAAAGGAGAATCACAGGGAATTAGCATGCCCTGGGTGGAGAGAGCTCACAGGCACCCCTGTCTGGGTCCAGGTGGGGTCTGCAGCAAGGAGCAGGGCTCTCAGTGCAGCTGCAAACGCCCGTGCAAAGGGGCAGGGCCAGGGACAGCAGGGTCCACTGTGGCTGGGGAGGAGCTTCCAGGCTGGTGTGCCCAGTGGCTTGGTGGGTGGGCTGGGGAGAGTCCTGACCCCTGTGTCTGCTGCAGAGCTGATATCCCATCTGATCCTGTCCTGCCGGAGGGGCAGGGCTGGAGCAGGAGCCACAGCTGGAGCACACGGATCTCTGTCCATCCCAGTGACAACTGGGGTGCTGCCAGCACTGCACTTTCACACACAGATATCAGAATTAAGTGGCAAAGCAGAAATCAGGTGAGACTCCCCTGGGTGCTTGGCTGCTATCTGGGAGACAGAAGCATTGTGAGCACACCTCAGTTTTTGAGCTGCACAAAGCTGCACAGAAATAGGTGCAAGACCACAAGCCATGGAGTCTCATACCCTACAGGTCAGTGAGGACCCTCCCAGCGCAGGGCACAGCCACAGCACAGGAAAAGCCCTGTCACTGGACAGAGCAAGCTTGGAGAAGGTCCTCTCCTCTGCACTAGCACCTCGGCTCACTCATCTCCTGTCCCGTGTGGGTGAGGACAGGATTCTCTTGTCACACCTGTGAAACTCACTCATCATCCCTCAATTTAAATAATGCCCGCAGAGTCCAGCAGGATGGAAAGAGGTCAGTTTTGCTCATGCACGCTTGGTGAGTACCTGTGCAACTGCAGCATGGTGGGCAGGACAGTCACTGAGACATCCAAGCTGTCCCTCAAAGAAGGGACCACTAAACATAGGTCTGCTCAGGAAATAACCTGTGAAATGTGAGTTTGACCTCCTCCCGACTTTGTGAGTGACAGCTAAGCTTTGATGTACACAACCAGTGTAATTTTGGAAGGACCTCAGGAGGTCCCCTGGTTAGGGCTGGGCTAACATTGACATTAGTCCAGGTAAATTGGACTAATGGCATTAATTTCTTTAGAATTCACAGACAGCTTCTGTTTGACCAAACCTCTGCTTGGTGACAAATAACACACACAGCAAAGAAAAAGACAAACAACAATCCTGGCTCCCACCGTGGGATGAGCTTTGCATTCAGTGCTCTGCTCCCCTCGGACACAGCCCCACCTCTGGGTGAAAGGGCTTTGGCTCACAGGGAAAAGAAGGGGTTAACAAACCCCTCAGCAAATGAAGCACCATTAGGAAAAGCTGGACTGCTACTTTCTAGGATCTACAACCTTCAGCCAAGGGACTCAGCTTCTTGGGAATTGTTCCCAGAGTGCCAAGGTAGCCCAGACAGTGTGACTGAGTGCTGGCATGATGCCTGTCACATTGTGAGAGAACTTCTAATCCTGGATTTTGGGTTTGGAGTTTTTTAGTTGATAGTTTTGTTGAGTTTTGTTCTTGCTTTTTTCTTGCTATTAGTGATTTTTATAGCATTATTTTCAGGCACAACAGGAATTGTCTAATTGGAGTTGTTTTATTAAAAAAGGCTGAAGAGCTTCATGCGAGACATCAGGAAATTCTGCAGGACATTCATCAAAGCCACAAATTCTGGAAAATTGAAATCCTGCCAGTATTATGGATGAAATCCCATGAACATAACTATGCGCACATGGTTTTGCAGACCTTTTATCCACAAAAATGTCCCCTATCTGTGCTATCCACAGTGTTGCCAAGACACATTGATAACCCTATTGGCCACAGTTCCTTAACCCAGAAAGCCTCAAAGGAATACATGGCCCAACAAATGTTTCTGGACAGGGAAGTAGTCTACACTCAACCCTTACTTGAAGTTGCTTCAGTGAGAGGGCAGTAGGTTTGAGAAGCTGGTGCCTGAAGGCTGGGTAATGCAGTGATGCTCAGTGCAGTGATGCCAAAAGGCGAGTCACTAACCAGGGCTGGAAGGGCCCACTGGCCTCCCCTGTTCATTTCATCCAAAAAGGCAACAAATTTTGGCATATGAGCACCTTCTGGGTTGCTTTTCTTCCTTTGTCAACTTTTAAACACAGCCACAGGATTGGCTTGCAGAATTAACACGTAAGAATATATATTTTTCTTGGGTTCTTTAAAACCATTCATGCACAGACTTAACACAGCCTGTTAGTGGAAGAGCTGCAAGTTCTGAGACCACTGTGTGACTGCTTTATGGAACAGTCATTTGGGAATGCCTAATAAACAATTGTTTTTAATTTTAAACATCTGTATCTATAACAATAGGAGCAGCTGACGTGGCCCTCCCTGGTCCCAGCTCTGGCTGTAGTTGGGTAAGGACTGGCTGCAGCCTGAAAGCGATCTCGTCTGGCCCTGCTGCTTCTCATGCTGTAATTCTAGCCCTCTGCAGCTTGTCCTGGCTGATTTTCCCCTGAAACTTGATCTTTACACGGATCAAAGGAGCAAAAGGAGAAACAAGAAACTTTTGCAGTGAAATTTCAGCCATGGCAGCTTGAGCTGTGTCTCCAGTTCAATCCCAGCCACCGGCTGCTGCCTGTGGAGTGTGCTGCTGTGTCCAGCCTCTTGTCCTCATCCTGCCAGCAGAGTTTGCCACAGCACAGTCCTGTTGGGAGAAAAGTAACCTGCCAAAGGGAAACCTTGCCCCTAATCACATGAGGAGTTTTACCAGTGCAACAAAAATCATGCTGACATGGAATGACTCTGCTGATAAACTGACCTTCTGAGACAAACCAGTATAGTCCCAACATTTAACAAGGGGTTCAGGAGATTATCATCACCAGCAGAGTGAATCAATGCATTATTTACAATTTATGTGCTCTATGGTATTAGGGAGACCATCTCCCTGCAAGGTGACTGTGCACTAGCCCTTAGAGACGTGGCAGGAGGGGGCTGGCACCAAACACACCCACCCTCAGCTAGCTGAGGGCAGCTGCCCTGGGCCCTCCACAGCATTTTCACACCTTCAGCATGGTGTTGGTAGCAGTCAGCCAGGGGAGAAACCTTCCTTCCATGGGCATTTCTGCAGGGTGTGCAGTGAAATGGGGGTCCCTAAATCTGCCAGGCAACTGCACCCAGCTCAGGGGCCCAGCATAGACTCCTTTGAATGACTGTGGTCATTAGTTTCTTGTGATCAGATGGAAGAAATATGTCTGGCTTATTCCTTTGCCTAGTTTGTGAGATGTAAAATTACAGAAGTTTAGGTTTCAAATACATGCTAAGGCTAAGGAGAGTAAAAAGTGGCTGGAACCAATGTCTTGGAGTACATATTAAAACTGCACCAGTAATGTCAGTCTAAGAGTGCAAGTGAAACATCCTGCCATCCTTACTTAGCTGCTTCCCTGGATTGATGAAGAATTAAGAGCATTTCTAGATGAAAAATGTGCAGACGAATGGCTTTTTATTAAACCCAGAGGTACCGCTGGAAAAGACAGAGAATCCCTCAGGAATCAAAGCCCTTCTTTCCAGTCTGAAGTCTTCCCGGATGAATATAGGCTGGGAACACTTGCTCTGAATTTCACACATTTCACACGACTCTGTTAGATCTGAGCCCACCCAAGAGGAGAGGCCGCCGGTGTCTGGGAGCCAGGGCTGTTAGCAAAGAGCTCGGGCATTAGGCACACCTTCGCTAAATTCCTGGCTGCAAGATAATTACTGCAATTTGCTTTCCTTGTCACCACTTTACTGGTGTGTGTCTGTGTGTGTCTGTGTGTCTTCTTCCAGCCTCTCATTTCAGTAATCACTGGGAGTGTTTTGAGTGAAATGCAGCAATCACTGCCAATGCAAAGTGTTCTGTCACCATCAAGAAGGAATGAGCTCCCCAGCTGAAGGACACCTTATTTGGGAACACGTCCATAAAGAGACACGCATCCTCCTGCCCATCCTCTCACCGTGGGAAGGTGTGCTGGTACACGGTGTCTTGACATGAGCTCTCTCCCATCCGGTTTCCTTGTGCCTCCAGATGCCAGCATTTTACTGTCCCTCCAAGGGGACTGTCAGAGAAAATGGAAATTAATTGTGAGTACCTTTAGAAAGCAGTATTTAGAAACTTGGGAGTTTCTTTCAGACACTCATGGTTGGTTGGTTTAAACCCCCCCAAAAAGATAAATATATATCTTTGTCTTTCTGGTGTTCTTACACTTGCACACCAGACAGTGATTCTCCTCAAAATTTTCCAAGCTGATCATTTGTCAAAAGTACAACAAGTGTCCAGATACTCTTGTAAGAACCTTGAAAGCAAAACCCTGGATTTTCATCTTTTTATACATTTACACAAGTAGTGTGACTACATCTAGCTTTGCACACATCTTATAAAAAACCCCTGGTCTAAAACTGTTTTCACCGGATGAGAAAGTTTCCTGTCAGCAGGAAGGATCAGGCTGCTGCCGTCAGACCCCAGAGAATCCAGCAAAGCCGGACCGGATCTTGCAGTCCTGACTTGTGCTGCTGCACCCAGGGGGAAGAGCCCCACAGAGCAAGGGCTGTAGGGTCAAACTTCGTGGTATAAAAGCCCCGCTGCACCGAAGCTTAGGAGCAGAGGAAAGGCTCTTCCAGAGAGCCCTGGCAGATCCTGCCTCCCACTTCCCCATGCCTTGGGCCCTCTCCAGGCCCTGGGGGCTCCCCACTGCCACCACCAACCCTCCTGTCCCTGCAGCCGGGAGGGAAGGGGACATTCGCATGCAAATGAGGGTGATTTCCCACCAGGAAACCCCCTTTGTTTCCAAATCCATATTTACAGCCCTGCCAGAGCAAGCTTTGAATGCAGAAGCGGATGAATGACCTAAAAACAACGGAACTAAGCACTTAGCATAAAATCCCACCCACTGGTCCCCTTTACTGGAAAGCAAGATTTAGCAACACAGACAAAGCCCACACAGACTGGCAAGTGAGGAGGGAAATGTATACACCGAGTTAGTTGGTGCTGTAGGCACGGTCTGATGCTCTTACTCTGCAGCTCCAGCTCAGTGTGAGGTACCACACCAGTGCCCCCGGCTCCGACCCCCCTGAAACAACCCCACCTTTCAGCACCAGTTTGGTGATCATGGAAGGAATGCAGACATGCCCACAGCTGTTACTACACCAAGTGGTAAAAACTTCTGAGTTATGGATGGATAATACACTGCTGGCACATACACCTCTCCCAGGTGACTTTCAAAGCCTCTCACTTCATGGCCCCTCTATGACAGAACTGGAGAGAGGTCTGTCTGTCCTGTGCACAGTGTGCATGGCCACAAAACTGAACTTACCTGTCTGCTACTTTTCACAGACTGTGGCTTACCACTGGCTTACCACCCAGTTACCACTGCCACTGGGATGCAGCCTGAAGAAAACTTGCTCTCAACAAATAAATGGACAAATTCAAGGGTGGAAGAGGAAAGTGCAACTCATTCTTTCCTCTAGTAGCATTGAAGAAAATGTCCACCCATTACATCAGGCTGCTCAAATCATGCACTTAAAAACATAGATCATGGAAACATAGGGTGGTTTGTGTTGGAAAGGACCTTAAACATCATCTAGTTCTGCAGCCAAGGAATAAAATCTGTGACTGAAATACTGTTAGTGACACTGATTTGAGTAAAACACTCATGAAGTCTCTTAAATTTTTTTAAGTCTTTTACTGCAGGGGTTTGTGTCAATTCTTTACTTGATGCCTTGAGAGCCTACCTAGAACAGAGGCTGGACAGTGTTAAGGGAATAAAGTAGGTATTTATTAAAAGGCTTTCAAAGGATATACACCTTGGGCAGTACAAGAGCCTGGCTGTGGCTCTGCCCAAGAAGGATTCCGGGTCATGTGTTTTCACACTTGTATAAGTTTTGGTCCATTTACACATTGGGGTCAATTGTCCAATTACAGCTCCAGGTTATGTAGTCCCATTCTCCCAGATTGTTCTCTTCAACTTGCTGTTGTTGATACTTTTTGGGCCTGAAGCTGCAATGGTGTCCTTGGTTCTTGGTTGGAAAAGTGTTGTTTTGTCTGACTAAACTGTGAGGAGAACTTGCTAACACTTTATATGAAGTTCAGAGTTATATACTAATGCAGTACAGAATCTGGAAAATATGAAAGCTAAAATTTAAGGCATCATATTGAGTTGCTAAAAAGGATTTGTAACCTATCCAACATAATGCAAGGCAAATGGAGCTAAACTAATTTATTGTTGCAAACCCAGAAAGCTATTGAGAGGCCATTGCTTTAAAGTCTGCAGTTGCACTTATGCAAACCCCCTGGAGTGTGTGGAGTTATGTAAGGGTTAAAAAAATTAGCAAGCATAAAGAGCCTAACTCCAATGCATCACAAGTGCTTCAACAAATATTCTGCTAGAAGTACCAAGGAGATTTAATTACTTCTTTCTCCTCCCAAAGATGACTTATTCTGTGTTTGACATACCCTATGGAGCGTGCTTTCCACACAGAGATCCTCTATTTGATCATGCAAGGGCTACTTACAGCTGCTGTGGGTAAAAAGTGAAGAGCAAAAGATGTTTCTGACCTTCCCTGGGTGGCTTCATCTTCAGTCTGCCCTGACAAGACACCCTCACACTGCCAGAGGGTTCAGCCTGGAACCTTGTGGGAGGGCACAAGTGGTCTCCTCTCTTGAATGGAGAATGATGGAGATGATGAATGAGCCTTTCAGCAAGGTGCCTCTGTATTTCCAGAGTTTGCTGCTAAGGAAGTGACAGCACCATCACAGGGTTCTGGCTTGCATGAGAAGAAACAACTTTAGCAGAAGCTGAACTCATCTTTGAGCAGAATCAGGGAATGTACAACCTTCCTCAACTTAGTCATCTGTGTAGTGTGTGGACACAGCTGGCAAAAGCCTCTGTGCCCAGCAGTGTGCACAGGGACTGAGTCAATGCTTGACCTTCCTTTGATGCTCTCACTTGCTCAGCATCTCTGCTTCTGCTGCCAAAAGGTTACAGCAGACAGATGGGGATCAGATGAATATGAATTAGGGGGCCAGATGAAGATAACCAGATGAAACCAATCCTCTGTCTGAATACAGGGTGTAGGTTGTCAGACACCTGCCTGCCTGGCCCCAGTGGTGCAGGATCCTCTGGGTACACTTGGGGGGATGCAGCTGTGGGGTGGAATTGGTCAGTGTGACATCCCCACGCTGTGGGGTGACAGCCTGGCCCTGTCTGAGTGTCAGATGGAGGTGGTCAGTGTGACACTCCCACATTGTGGGGTGTCAGAGGGAGGTGGTCAGTGTGACACTCTCACATTGTGGGGTGTAAGAGGGAGGGGGTCAGTGTGACACTCTCACACTGTGGGGTGTCAGATGGAGGGGGTCAGTGTGACAATCACACTGTGGGATGTCAGAGGGAGGTGGTCAGTGTGACAATCATATTGTGGGGTGTCAGAGAGAGGTGGTCAGTGTGACAATCACACTGTGGGGTGTCAGAGGGAGGTGGTCAGTGTGACACTCTCACACTGTGGGGTGTCGCCCTGGCCTTGTCTGGGTGTTTGAGTCATGAAGGGTGGGACGTTCCACATCTTATGTTTCCCCTCCACCAAAGCAGGCCCAGCAATATGACAAATGAAGGAGTTAGAGCTCTGATCCCACCATCTGACCCCAATGGGTGGACTCCCACAGTGATCTCACCCTCACGCCTTACTCAGCATCACTGGTAGCACAGAAAGGTCATGCTCGGCTGAAACCAAAATGTGCTTTCTTGCAGCTTTTCCCCCTTGGGCCAGAGGCTGTATCCCTGACTTGGGCAAAGATCCAATTGGAAATAATGAATGTAATTACCTTGTAAGCACCTCAGTGGAAAATATTGGTATAGTTAATTATACAGGGATGCAATGCTAACCCATTTTCCAGTGTTTAAAATACAAATATTAATGCTTTCTCCTTTGGGGTTTTGAGCAGATTAGTTATTGCTGCAGTCTAACTGAATTGATAAGGTTTTCAGCTATTGCAATAATTTTAATGAAAAGATTTCCAGTGTAGGCTTACCATCAATGGCTGGCATCAGGTGTAAGAGTGTTACTCTGCACAGAGCTGGGGATTTGACTGCCCCTGAAAGAATGAGGGCCCCTTTGGTCATGGCCCTTTAAGCATCCAAAACTGAGATCTCTTTCAAAAGAAGTTTCTTAGTGTTCTCAAACTGAAGATAAGAAACTCACACACTGACTATCCAGAGAACTGAAATTTAAATTTGAGTATCAGGAGAGTTGAGAAGGATATCCAAAACCTAGGACTTCAGTACCTTCAGAAATACTGATTAAACTGGCTATGTGAAAATGAGTCTGTCTTTTGTTAAGGATCATAGGAAACAGTGTAATAAACTCACAGCATGGACTGAGCATGTACTCCAATATTTTCACATTATGGCTGATTGACTTCCCAGGTGTTGAACAAGGAACCTGTTATTTCTATGTCAGTCTGCCTGGAAAGCCCATCACTTTCAGCCCTCTGTGAGTAAGTGAGCAAAAGCCACTCCACGTTTCCCTTGCTTTGGGTATTTGTTAACATTTGTTAACATTTCTGAACTATACGTACCCTAGCAGATATTCGTAAGTCAAAACCAGAAAAAGCTCAACTCTCTTCTCACATCTCTGCAAAAATAGTGGAGAATATCTATGAAAACAGAAACCTGTTGAGATTTCCCTTGAATATCTCCGAGATTTTTCCAGAGGAAAAAAAAGTAGGAGACATCAGCACTTTGGGCACAGATCTTATTGTTCAGCAACAATCACATTTTGCCTGAGGCCAACTCCTCCTGCCAGGAGGCAAAGCCACAGGCAGCAGCAGCACAGGGCCTTGGGCACCTGCCCAGGCAAGAGGAGGGGACAGGCACAATGCCCTGCTGGGGATCCCTGACACGGAGAGGCCCAGAGTTCTCAGGTTGCCACGGGAATTAACGAGGCCAGCAGTTGGGAAATCCATCCTGGCAGCTCTGAGACTCCTGCTTCAACAGAGAGCAGTGTTTGCCCCCGTGCCCTGCTGCAGCGAGGCCATGCACTTCAAGCAAAGGGGAGACCACTGATAAAACTGCTTTTATCTAAATACTTCCTTGACAAATAATCCTTACAGCTGGTGCTGCTTCTCAGTTTTGTGCCCGTTCTGCTGCACCAGCAGCTCACTGGGAACCCAAGCACAAGCCACAGAGGCTGCCTGTGCTCAGAGCAACAAGGATGGATTAGTCACCACCTCGACTTTTGAGTACATTTCCATATGCCACACACAGAAAAAAACACTAAGGAAGCAGCTCCCCCAAAGGGAACTAAAACCACCATCCTCTAAAAGCTGCCAGACAGGTATTTCAGCCAGTGGGAAAAAGCCAAATAAAAGCATGTGTAGGCAAGGGGCAAGCTCTGGTCTAGTTCAGCTCTATCCAGGGGTACTGCTGCAACCAGGACTGTCTCCATGAATCACAACACTGCTCGCACAAGTGTCAGCATAGAATCTTTTAATACTTTACATAAAAAACTGCATACACTATAGTTTTATGTAAACATCATATACATCTCAGTTTTTGCCATGTCAGTTTATTAAAAACAGTCTCAGTACCACTGTTGAGGGAAGAGGGAGAAAAGGAAACAAACATAAATGGATACATTTGTTCTCTGAACCAGAGAAAATTATTTTCACCCAGGTTGGCCACCTTGTGAAAATAAGTTTTAAATAAACCTTGATTCTTTAAATTGCCCTTTAGTACTAAAGTCTGATGTACTCACTGCATAAGTAACAGTGCTTTCACCCATTTTTTTTCCAAGGCAAAAATATACAGTGGTTTTATTTTTTGTCTTGTATTGAAATCAGTTTTAAACAAGACCCAGATGAGGTTACTGAGTAAGAATGTTTCCAATGCTACAGTGTTGTATGCAGATGATGAGTGCATTGAGTGTTTAATTTAAACATAAAAAAAATCCACCAAGTTGTGCAAAGTAACATCTTTTGAAAATAAATTTTTAAATAAATCCAAATCAACACACTTGCAGGAGACAACATTAAAAGTAAGGAGCAGGCACCAAAATCATAATATGGCAATATCATCCCCTTGCTCACCCTGCCTCATCTGTCAGGAGGTGGATATCCAGCAAGCAGGACAGTTCAGCTTTACTTTCTGGCCTGGTGGCTTCTGCAGCTGGAGTCAGTTCATGGCTCCTGTTATCAGCGGGCATCAGTCACTCAGGGCAAGTTCCTTTGCACAACACAAGTCCCACCTGGGCACCCCCTCCCCACCTCACTTCAAATAAGCACCCCCTGCACTACCCCAGTTTGCACAAGACAAAAAAGGTAACATATATACAGGCTTCGCTTGGGATGACCCTCCCTTCCCCTCCCAGTCTCGGTCTTCAGGGCACTAATTTCCACAGCAGGTCAGGCTCAGGCTGAAACACGTGAGGGAGAAGCAAGGATGCCGCAGGCAGCCTGGGAGAGGCAGCCCCTTTCCCCAGCTCGCCTGGGTGGAGGCACATGCAGGCAGGAGGCAGAAGTCCCTTCGAGCATCTCCGCTCCACCGCCCTCCTCTTGCAAAAGAGAGGAGGCTGCCCAGGAGCAGGGAGAAGCAGGTGTTGGCAAAGGGGCAGAACCGGGTGCAACGATCGCTCAGTCCAGTCTCAGCAGCTTTTTGTTGTTGAGTCCACGACTAACTCGCAGAGGTCAGTGGTAGGAGAAAGCTTCTCCCCACTGTTTTCCCAAGACTCAGGGCATGCAATTCCCCCCTCCCTCCGTCCCCACGGCTGAGCAAGCACAACCCTTTTTGGCCAAGGCTCAAGGAGCGTGCTCCCTCCCTCAGCCCCCACCCCATGCACAGCCAGTCCCTAGCGGAGGGGACGGGCAGATGCCGTGTGCGTGTAGAACCCAGCTCCTCTCCACCTGCCAACAGGTGACCCGGGCGCTGTGCCCAGCGCCGCGCTCCAGACACGCCCTATAGCACTTTGCAGCAGTTGATGCAGCCGTTCTGGGTGCCGTAGCGCTTCTGCAGGGCTGCCCGGGTGGCAGTCTCGAAGACCTCCCGGACACCCTCCTTGGTCTTGGCCGAGCACTCCAGGTAGTCGTAGGCCTGGATGCGAATGGCCATGGCCCGGCCGTCCTCGGTGCGCACCGGCTCCTGCTTCATGCGGGCCAGCTCGTTCCGAACGTGCTCGTCGTTCCGCAGGTCCTTCTTGTTGGCCACCAGGATGATGGGGACGTTGGGGCAGAAGTGCTTGACTTCGGGCACCCACTTCTCCGGGATGTTCTCCAGCGAGTCCGGGCTGTCCACAGAGAAGCACATGAGGATGACATCGGTGTCCGGGTAGGAAAGGGGACGCAGGCGGTCATAGTCCTCCTGGCCGGCCGTGTCCCACAGGGCCAGCTCCACCTGCTTGCCGTCCACCTCGATGTCCGCCACGTAGTTCTCGAAGACGGTGGGCACGTAGACCTCGGGGAACTCGTCCTTGCTGAAGACGATAAGGAGGCAAGTCTTGCCACAGGCACCGTCCCCCACCACCACCAGTTTCTTGCGGATGGCAGCCATGGCCAGGCTCGCCAAGCTGGCCTTGCCGTGCAGCAGGACGATGGCAGCGCCCTCCTCCCCGCGGCCGCCGCCTCCCGCTCCCTCTCGCTTCTCACAGGGCACCGTGGCGAGTCGGCCCGCGCAGGCAGGCGGGCGCGCCCTGCTCTCTTTGCTCACCGGCACCGCGCCGTCGCACTCTGCCTCGCGGGAGCGCTACGGCCGCAGGCAGCGTCGCTGGCCCCGGAGCTCTGCGGTGGAAGCGGTTCCGCCGTTCTCGCCCTCACAGCAAACACCGGCACAACGCCGACTCAGCACAGCCACTGCCGCAAGCTGCGGCCCGGCGCCGCTATTTAAAGGCGCTCGCGACTTTCTTAATATAGCTGGCCAATGGGAAGGCAAGGAGTGAGGTCATCCCCGTCGGAGAGCGCTGCGATTGGCGTGCGGCCGCGGGCGGGAGGCGGGGCCGAGGCTGGCGGGGAGCGGCCGGGCTGGGCTGGGGCGGCGGGCCCGGGGTCGCGGCGGGGGCGGCCGGGAGCTCCCTGGCCTCGGTGTGAGCCCTCCGGCCCCGGGAGATCTCGGCTCGGCGCCAGCACAGGGCAGGGCCGGTCCCCGCCGCAGTCTCCCCGCTCGGGATGGCCGGTGTGAAGAGGCTGGGCGGGCACCCGAGAGGAACGGGAGGCACCGCTGCGTCCCTGGTGCTGCTTTTAAAGCCCGGGCAAAGTGAGCAGAGAGTATTGCAGGCGGCTGAATAAAATGCAATTAAAGCGTCCGCTGGGTGCTACTGGAAAAGCGCTCGACTTCCTTCCTTAAAAGAATCATCATGTTCACCTCTTGGCCAAAAGGGAGTGGAGGAATTGTAAACCGGGAGAAGCAGGCTCCAGTTCAGGCTTGAAATGAACTGGCCTTTGGGTCTCGGTTTACAGGGAATCGGAAGTCACAGCAATGATAAAATGAAATGGAAAATAAAGGGGCGCAAAGCGCAGCAGAGCGGGGTACTGGGAGGGCAGGGTGCGAGTCCCTCCACGGGAGGAGCTGCCTGGGGCGGGCCGGGCCGGCCGCAGTGCCGGGGACGCACGGACACCGCGGGCAGCGACGCGCTCGGTCCCTGGTGCAGCTGTCGCTGCTCAGCCGGGTGTCCCAAACTTCTCCCCTGCGAGCTTTCCCACACAGGCGATGTCCTGCGGCTACTCCCTCTCGGGGCTGGATTCAAAGTGTCTCGTTTTCCTAGCCAGCACTGGCATCAGTGAATAGAACAAAAATGAGTGGTTTGTACAATACTGTTGTTATTAAAAATTGTATTTTGAAATACCCACTTGGAGAGTGAATGCATCACTGAGTACATCAAATTGCCTGACAAGTTACTTGCAGCAGACTGTTACAGAAGGGTGTGTGTCAATAGGGCAAAAGGTTAATTTAATCCTAGACATTGAAATAAAATTCATTTTCTGTTAGATTTTTGTAATATCTGTTACTCCCAGTCAAAAGAGCACATCCCCAGACGCAGACGGATGAATTTGTACCTTGATCTTACAGAGGTTTGTACAGCATATTTTATGTGAACACAATAAATTCAAACTGATTTTTTAAAGAATCCAGCAATAAAGCGTAGACATAGACATGGATATTCATCTGCCCCTGTGGCCTTGGAGCGGGCCAAATTTCTGGCGTGCATCATCCCTTTAAATCCTGTCACAGCTCACAGGCTTCAATTCCTCACAAAACTGTGTGGAAATCATCCCCATGCTGCCGTGTCCTCTAGCAGTGGTACACTGGGAGCTTGTGCCTACTTCCTCCCCAGTCCCAAGCAGATTGATGCCGCTCAGGGAGGCGGACAGAGGAAATTTGCCGTGCATTCCCCCCGCTCCACGGACACCCCACGGACCCGCCACTCCCGCCGGCTGCGCCGACAACGCTCACCGCGGGGCCACAGCGCTCTCTGGCGGCCGCGCTGCGCCCTGCACCGCTCTGCGCCTGCTCCGTGCGGCCCGCAGCTGAAATAACCCACAGCCGGAATAACCCACGGCTGGAATAACCCACAGCTGGAATAACCCACAGCTGCAGAAACTGACAGCTGGAAAAACCCACGACTGGAATAATCTGCAGCTGCAAAAATCCACAGCTGGAAAAACCCACTGCTGCAAAAATCCACCACTGCAAAAATCCACCGCTGCAAAAACCCACAGTTGCAAAAATCCACCACTGCAAAAATCCTCCTCTGCGGCGGCAGCAGGAGAAGCTGAAACTGCTTCATCCGGCGTGAAAGGTGCTGCTTAAATATACTTCTGATTCCGCTTGTATTTGACTTTTGAATCACACCTGGGTGTTTGGTTTTGTCTTTTCAGGAGCAAAACATTTTGTTAAATAGAAAGAGGAATAATGCAAATGACCAGTTACTTTGATCAACTCATCTGTGCTGTGCCACGGAAGGCAGGTAAATAAGCAGCTTATTCATTTCAAAGCACGGGGCAGCTCTGTTGTTGCCCAGAGTGCCGCTGGCATTTACCGGTGCCTCAAGTGTCCCACATTCATACTGCTTAACTCTTTAAAGGCTTCAAAGCAGGGTGACCTCATCCAAATTGTCTGCTGGTTCCAGCTTCCAAATTGTGCAAAGCAATTACTCCACAAATGTCCAGCTAGCCCAAGTTAAATCCATACCATGATTTTTTTTCTTGTAAATGAGCAGTACACATATATTTGAAGCAACCAATTATGGCCTGAGCCCTAACTGATTCACTTTTAAGTGAAGTCTCACATCTCTAGTCTTCCCCACATTTGCACTGAAAGCAAAGTGCCTGATGTTTCATCTCTCACCTTGCAGGACAGACTTCAGCAAAGGCTGTGTAACTCCTTGACCAAGGGTTTCAAATGCTTTATATGTATTTTTTCCAGAAGCTTTATATTATGAGACTCGGCCCTGGGACCAACTCAGGCTGAGATCACTCATTTCACTCTTCTGGGGTGCACTCTAGCAACAGCCTCTGTGGGGAGCATCTAAGTCACTGTGGTTATTACACATCTGTAATTAGTGAATGTATCCAGCTCATGTATTTTAGGGCTGAATTTTAACTTATGTTGCAGCTTTTAAATTTTCTGCGTGAATCTCCATGATATGCTGAACTATTGTTCTTTAAGCAGACTGAATCTTCTCTTCTAGTTATCCCAAAATGTGCACTCTCTAAGTACAGCATTAGTTCTGCTGCACCACATAGATCTGTATGATTGATGAAGAAAGCATGAAGTAGGAGAAAGAAGACTCCACTTGTTTGCTTTTATCAATTACTGGAGATTGTTTCCAGATTATATTCCCCCCTGCTCCTCTTCTAAGCAGATTTTCTAAAGGGCATGTGTGTAACTCAGATAATTTGTGTTCAAGCATAAATCTGTACCAAAAGCATGAAAGCTCAGTGGGGAAGGCAATCTTTCTCCCTTTTGTGAATAAGTAGGCAAGTAAGTACATTGCCTGCTGTGGCATAACTTGCTGAGGGAGCCATGTGTCCTCTAATGGCACACAAAGTCCTGCATGCTGGCTTGCAATGCAGGCATCAGGCATCCTGCAGTCCTCATGCAGGCAAAGCTTCTCAGCAAAGTGAGGAAGGCAGGAGGCAGTGACATATGAGCAGTTCACAGGCTAGTGAAAAAGCTCAGCTAGTGAAAAAGCACAAGAAAAGCTCTGGGTAGATGTGAGAGAACAGGCAGAAATGGTGAGTATCTGTGTCCCCAAGATAAAGAGTTTGTGGCACACTTAGGAACCAGACCTTGCTGTGTGTCACTGCAGGTCCATTGCTTTCCAGCGTTCCTGGAGAAAAGCAGAGTTAAACTCTCAGAGCCCCAGTGGGATCAGTGGCCTCAGCAGACAATCCAGACTGATCTACCTGGAAACTGGAATGCCAAGGCACAGCAGGAGAAGGTGAAATGAACTGTGTGTTTTCATGCAGAGGTTTATGCTAAGTACAGTGCACATGAAAGCACACCATCCCAAAAATGAAATGCTTTCATGACTAAGTGCTGTATGGGATCCACTGGCATTGCTCTTCCAGGGAATAAGAGAGGTCAGTTGGAAGCTATTGGTTTTTTTTTTTTTTCCAATTCTTATAGCGGGACTATAAAATTCATAGTTTAATAGGACTCAGGAAATATGTGTTGGCAGAGTAAAATTATACCACTGCAGTAAATTAAAATGGCCTTTTGTCTCCAGCTGAGTTCAAATTAAATAAAAGCAAGTGCCTCATCCTTAGGCTAGAATTTTTAGGCCTACAACCCCTCATCTCAGTTGAAGAACTCTTCTGTAGCTGAATGAAATAAATGAGCTGACCACATAACTATTATGGATACTAATCATGTTACATATCTACATCACCAATAATGCCTTTGGAAACAGTTCTCTCCGCCGAGAGACCAAACTTGTCACCCTCTGGTTCCCTTTGTTCTCAGATTTTACTGACTGCAGACACCTTGCAGTCTTTGTCTACCAGGAAAACTGAGACAGTTAAAATTGCTTGTCCAATGCCAACAAGATAGTGGGACTTCAGTCTCTCTATCTGGAGTTCAAGATAATATCCTTAACAGTGGGAAGTTCTTTGTCCTTAGACTCTCCAGTGGATGTACTTCTTTCCACTTCTTTCAGGATGGTCAGACACTGGAAAAGGCTGCCCACAGAGACTGTGGAGTCTCCATCCTTGGGCATATTCAAAACCCAGCTGGACACAGTCCTGAGCAACCTGCTGTAGTTGATCTGCTCTGAGCAGGGCAGGGTGGAGCAGATAACCCCTCCTCACCTCATCCGTTCTTTGATTCTGCAATTCATGTATTTCTGATGCCTCAGCAGATCTGAAAAGTGATGTTTGGAGGGTCTCTCTGTCAGGTGTGCTCCTGTTTCACACTCCAGCACTGTCAGCCCACATTCCCACATTCCACCAGGGAGTTTGGCACACTCAGCTCTGAGGTGCTCACACAGGATGAGTCTTTCGCAATAGGAACAAGGAAACTTCTGAAGTAAACATGTTGTGATTTGTTAATGATTTGTGTAATTCCCACTTCATTGGCAGTAAAGTAGATTTCTTTAAAAAACAATGATGTCATATGGTTCTCCATGTAGATTTATTTGTTATATTAAGATACATTAATCTATTCCTTTCATTACTGTGGTGTTCTTTCAAGTGTGGTGGTCAGTTCTCTCTGCAGGGGAACCCATGACTTCAGGAAGCTGAGGCAGCAACAATACTGGAAAAAACTGATCTGAGGGAAGGCAGTTGATGGTGGAAATTACTATCCTGTAAGTAACAAACTTCTATTTCATATAAATTAACCATGACTCTGTGAAGAGTGAGAATACTTTCTTAATTCCCACTTGATAACTGATCTGTGAGCAAAAGCAGCATGGGTGCACACAGAAGAGCTATTGCCACTGTAGAGAATTCCACTAACAGATCATGGCAGGAAAAATGTCAATAAAACCAATCTGGAAATTATTCACTACAGTGTTTTGCATTCCATCTCACTCACAAAATTAGGTCATTCAATCTAAAAAAAATTTAAATTTGTTATGGACTAGGCACTGACCATAAGCAGTATCTGAGATGATAAAACAGAAGTATAGGGTACTGCAGGAGTCTTGGTTACATACAGATTTGGCTTATACCTTTTTTTTTATTTATAATATTAGGCAAGAACAGGGTAGTCACAATGTCAGAAGAGTCTGATGTCAGAGAAATTAAAAGATGGAAAAAATAGGGAAGAAAGGTAAGAGAGGAGTATGGGGAGGAAAAAGCAGATAAGGGAAATGCCAGACTAATGGAATTTCTCTCCTCATTCTACCCTTCACAAAAGCTTTAAAAAACCCCCAAAAAACAACACATCCTGGGAATATATAATTTTGTACTTCATCTTTATTTTCAAGGAGTGGCTGCTTTTAGGAGAAAGTTAGCTGTAGCTGGAGATCACCCCTGTGGTAGAATGTGCTTCCTCTTTGCTCTGTGCCATGAACACCTTACCAAGTGCTATGAGCCAATGCTGACACTAGTGACACAGAGATAGAAGGGGAAGAGATGAGACTCATTCTCTTGGATGTGCCAGGGAAGGACAAAGTGGGTTACTGAGACCTCTGCCCAGTGTTCCACAAGGATGTAGACATCTACAGATGTTACTTTAATGTGTTCCTTCGTGGACAGGACTGGCTTACAGCAAAACATCCTTGATTTTTGGGTTCTAGAAATCAAAGTGTTCTGCCTCACAGTACCTATATTCCAGTGGCTGCCGAGATAGAACTAAGGTGTTAAGAAGAAACTACTCCAGGCAAGGAGACAACACCACAGAAGGAAAAGCTTAGGCTGCCGGTGTTGGGGCATATGCTTACCTGGGCTGTTCTGCCAAGACAGAAGAAGGTGATGATAGAGGCCTGGAGATCATTAACCAAGTGCATTACGTGAGGAAAGGAGGAGAAAAAAACCACTGCAGGCACTGCCAAATTTTGTGAGAAGGGAACATTATTTTGTGGTTGGATTTCATCATGTGGAAAGGTAAGCAGGTATCTTTGTTGCTGTTGTGTTTGTGCTGTAGAGGCTGCTTATGTGTTATAGGAGGAAAACATCCCTTATCTGCAAAGCATCGCACTTGAAAGCTGGATTTATTTCTTTCTCCACCTCCAATAGAGGCTGAAGAGAACAATTCTAGGTTTGAGATGTGGAACCAGCCCTGAGAAATGGAAATGATCAAGCTACCATTATCCATGGAGGTTTTTCGGTCCATGGGAGTAACACTCCCATGTTAGAGGCCAGGACAGAAACCTAAACCAGCACTACTGGGACAAGCACAAGAACATGTGTTTTAATGAATCTAATCCCAGGTTCCTGGTAGTAGGACTCAGTGGCAAACAGCTGTGCTGACACAGTTTCCTCCCATACACTTCCTTGAAGGGTGTCCTTAGGGAAGGGAGTCACCACACAAGTATCCAATAGTCTGCTGTGCTAATGGCAGCAGGTTTCTGGCTGGCAGAGCAGGTCTGACTTTCTCTAGGATTCATTTGTAGAGCTGGCCCAGGCTTGGTTCCATATATGCATCAGGAATGCAATGTATAGCATAGAGTACAATGGAGGCAGTGCTATCTCCACCTATTCTTCAGGCACAGGTGAATAAACTGGGGTAAATCAGCCTGGATCTGGGGTAGGATAGTCCAGTTCATGATTGAATTCCTACCTTAAAAGTAGAAGAAAAGACTAGACTTAAATCTCTACACCTCTTTGTTCTTCTAATCTGAATGTATGTTAAATTTTTTTGTCTTTACCCAGCACTTGCAGGCAGAGGACATAAAGAAGAGGGAATGCCAGCAACCATGCTGTCAACTTTGCAAGTCATTAACAATCTGGAAAGAGACTGAGACATACTGTCAACTTAAGCAGAACATCTCAGAGTGGCTCAGAGATGGACAAAAATGAAAAGATTTTGGGTGCAACTCCCCAGTCCTCCCTTCTGAGAAGCAGTGAGTCCTGGCAGCACAAAGAACTGAGTTATGAACTGAGATTAAAGGCACAAGACTGGAAGCAGACAAGTAATGAGAATGCAGGGTTTGAAGGCACGTGCAGAAACACAGAAATGGACAGAGAAATATTCTAAGGTAAACCCCTTCTGATCCTGAAGTGAAGGTACAGCACTAATTGAGTGTAACTGTCATGAACTAGGAAAACATGGAAATCTGTCCCTTTGTTTTGCTCCTTCCTTGATGCTGGTGTCATCACTCTGGCAGCCTGGTTAAAGTTTCCCAGGAGGAAACAAAATGAGAACAAAGACAAATTTCTAAACTGATTGTGCACCTGGAGCTGTACACTTTGCAAATGAGCTTTTCCACGTGAGAGACATGGCAAAATACACAATTAAGATTTTTTTCTTACCCATCTTCCCACCATTATTTGTCTATTGATGATACCATGGGTAGAAATGCTGGGGCTGGCCAAGTATTCAGTATTGGATGGATTGCTGCTTTCCTCCTACGTCACTTTGTGGTAGCAGTTTGAAGTCCACAATCACACTATGCCATAACAACAAATGCTTCAAGGATGACATTTCCAAAAACACCTTTCTTCCAAGAATCTCTGAGTGCTTTTCAACATGAATTACCAGCCCATCTCTTGGTGATAAGTAGGTGTTATTTCAGTCTTCAAACTGAGAAACTGCTGCCTAAAGTAACTGTGAATCATCTACTTCCTGGAGTTTTCTTTTTCCTGTTTTCCATACCCTTTCCCTTTTGTCTCCTGGGCCATTCTTAACCGCAATTTCCTCTCCCCTCTGTCTATAATAATCCCCTCGATGCAACCTGATGTTGTACCTAAACTTTAAAACTCTCCCCCCCTGCCCCCTGCATGCAACTTGGGCGTGTGTGTGCTGTGCATAAGTGCTCTCCTCATTCAGGTAGAAGCATCAATTGAGCTGTATTTATGTAGATAGGTTTAAATTGTTATTTCCATGCTCTATGTGCATGTGTGGGTGGGGAGGATTAGTCTGCAGATAAGTTAAAGAGCGCAGGTGTCTCAGGTGCCTCTGATGTGGAGCACTGAACCGGAGAGAGGCAGTTTTGCAAAGATTCTCAGCACTTACTGCTCCCCCTGCTTGGAAAGTTCAGACCACTTGTGTGAATCAGAGCTCACACTACCTGGTGCTTAGGAGGACACTGGGCAGCACATTGGCTGGTGTCTGTTTTCAGTCTAAATAAACAAGTGCTTTCCTCCAGAAGGGTGTTTTGTTCAAGATAAGGGTAACTGCCTTCACTCCCAGTATTCACTGTACATATCTCTGAATTAAGCTGTTGTTACACTGACCTTAGTTTCTGTTTCTTAATATTAATCTTTTTATTGGTTTTTTTAAAATAAGAAATATAAAACTGGCAATCTGTTTCCACTGTATATTCCTCTGCAATTGGAAAAGAGAAACTCAGGGGAGGTTTTTCATAATGTTTTCTTAACCTGTATAAATTCTCTTTTTTGCCACTTCTATGAAAAAAATCAACAGTCTTCCTCTGTATCTGTCTCAGAGCACTTTTTCAAAAGATGTTTACTATGTGGCTAAGAAATTGATTTAGCTGAAGTCCATATTTTAGGGCATCTGTCTCCCAAGAGAAATCCAGGCTGGATAGTTTCCTGTTCAGTATTTTAGCATTGTTCTGTGATCCAGCAGTCAGTGTATTATCCTAAGGCTTCTGTATCTGGGATTGCTTCTCTATTCCACCTCAGGCTATGTCTGTGTGGCTGTACAAAAGAGGATGTGCATGTCTGCCCTGCCAAGTAGCTGGAAAGAAGCAGTACCCCATGGCAGGGGGGGCTAGCTCACTTTTCCCATGTAGGAATGTGGCCCCTGTGGGGGTCCCAGTTGTTGGTTTCTCTAGGTATGGATTAAAGGCACTTGAGACAGTAATTCATGTTCGGACTCAGATATTTATTATTTCTTATCAGTAGAACAGCCTCACTACTGTGAGTTCAGCAGCTTTTCTTTAGAAGGCACAAAATGGCCAACAATCTCTTGTTACAAGGTCTTTTAAGACTAAACTATCCAATTAAGAACAGACACCTAGATTATTTTCCCTTTTAACCCAATAACTGATCCCAAAGAGCTGCAATGTGGACTTTTCTGCCCAATTACAAAATGCTACCCAAACCCATGAAGAAGGAGGAAGAAGAAGCATGAAGAAGAAACCCAGGACAACACCCTATGCCCTCCATTTTACTTCCATCCATAACATACTAAAAATCCCCAAACCTAAATGTCTCACCAAGTGATACACCTACACTAATCTATATAATCTATTTCACACTTTTGTGGATTCCAGTCTATCTTGAAGTCCAGGAAACTTTCTCCATGGATGAGGGTCAAAGTCAGTGCTCCCCTGGGGGTCAGGGCACCCCAGAGCAGACAGAGAAATATTCCTGGTGCCCTGGGTTTCCACATCCCAGGACCCTGTGCAGTCCCCAGTGCAGGGACACCTGCCAGGTGACACTGGGCTCCCACCCACAGCCCTGCTGGCATGGGCATTGTGCTCACTCATGGGAGGAACTCAGGCTTTTCCTGTGGATGAGCTCAGCCATTGAAGGATGGAAAGGAAAGATCAGCCATTGAAGAGCTGGAAAGTCGGTAGGAGACCGATATTTGGAAAGTGATACATGCCTGTATCTTAAGCTTGGAACAAAAATGAATAGCGATGAATCCATACAGAAGCAAACTGCCAGCAGTCAATACCCAGACTAAGCTTGAGCCAAAGTGCTCTCCTCTAATGTAAGTCATGCTGCCAGTGTTGGAGGGGAAAGGAGAAGAAAGAGAGGGAGAGGAAACTGTTTTATTAACCTTTTTTTTCTTACTTTTGTGTATTTAAATATTAAACATGAGTATTTATTAGGAAAATAAAAAACAAAGGAAAGAAGTACTATGCAACAGAAGATGGAAATTAAATGAAGCTCATCTATCATTCAACAGGGCCATTTCTAAGATGAAAAACAGTATTTGCTCCCCATCACCACAGTTGTCCAATTGAAACAGCAGGGGAATTCATACTATATTAGATGAATATGATGTTATACAGTACAATTTGGGATTTCAGTGAAGCAAATATGCATATAAATGATATTGATGTATTCAGTCGAAATAAGACTAAATAAATAAATAAAGTACATAACAATAAGAAAAGAGTATGTGAGAGCAATTTTCAATTTTCATTGCGTAGATACTTTATTCATTCCATGAAATAGTGTTGTAGTAGCCTGCTTAAGAATGTCATCAAGGCAAAGTTTGTAGACAAGCTGACTTTGTTGGGAAAAGAACAAACAAGTTCTTGGACACTTATGTCTTCGAACACCTCCTCCAGATCCTGTTTGATAAAGGACATGACTTCCCCCATAGAGCCCTACAGCCCATGATAAGCCAAAAAGCCATGACAATCTAGAATGTGTTTTGTGCAGAGATGTAGGAGGAGCCTGTAGGCTTCAGAGACATCTACAAAGTGATGCATCAGCAGTGCTTTAGCAAAAACCTCCCTGCACAGCACCAGTGCAGGGCTTTGGAAGGAGGAGCAGTTTGGAACTAAAAAAGCCTCATGTGTTCTCTCCTTTTCATTGCCTGTTTTGCAGATGCAGTGGAGAGAGGGTAATATGTCTTGCTTAGCAAGACCAATCTCCATTTTGCATCAGTTTCTTATGTAAATAGTCTTCCTAGTAGACAATCTATCAGTCTACCTACTGATTCATCTGTTTACTCAAAATTATCTTCAGACAGGAAGCATGTTCTCTTTTATGAAAATAGATTCTCTTAGGCTTTTGTCTCAATTTTCTTCATAATGTCTTGCCACTCAATCAAATTCATTTTGTGAAATGTACTGCATCTGTTTTAAATAATTCATCATCTTGTACCTCTGCAATCACTTGGAGAATGTCAAAGTTATACAAGAGCCTGGAATTTGTTATTATATTTTGATGGAGATACAGGGTTGGATCATGGTATTCCTCCACAGCAACTCAGAATAGCATATGAAAAGGAGGAAAGACTGCAAGTTTTTGCCAAAACTAAATTCTGTGTGTCTCTAAGACCTTGAAAGATTAATCTCTGCTAGTGGGCTTGTCCATCACTGCACTGTTGATGTGTTCACATTTCAATCTGCTCAGTTGCCCAAGACATGTTTCATGACAGCTACCTCCTGTGTCAGGGTGGCACAGCTTTTGGAGAGGACTTGTCCCAGCACATCCCTCAGGCTGTGCCTGTTGAGGGGGCAGATTGGTAGACAAACATTCAGCTCATGAATCACACCCATGACTGGTTTCTGAGCAGTTTGGTGCATTGGGAGCAACTTTGCCTGCTCAGGTGTGGCTGAGCCAAGCACTGTTGCAAGGTGTATATGCCTGGGTGCTGGAAATGGGGGATTTAGCTGCCTCCCATCATCCAGCCTTGACTGAGAGGGAGTTTGTAAGCTTGAAGACATTAAAAGGAGCATTTTTTTTCTCTTTCAACCCTTTTGCTCAGGCAGTAGGACAGTCTTGGCAGAGACTTTCCTTGGCTCCCACCTGACTGCAGGCCCAAGTGAACAGGTCACTATCACAGGCTGACAAATCCAGTGGCCCAGTAGAGGCAAGGCTGCTGCAGGTCCCTGGCCCCAGGGCCGGCTGTCAGCGGGGCTCAGTGTGTGCTCCCAATGGGCACAGGAGCACAAACACACACTCATATCTGGGTACACACGTGATCTGGTCCACACAAACACTCAACACACACACAAACACAACCAGCTCCAAGGGCCTCATCCTGTTCTGCTCTCTGGCAGATCATGATGAAAGCCCATCAATAAAAAAAAAAAATTATATTTATATTTATATTTATATTTATATTTATATTTATATTTATATTTATATTTATATTTATATTTATATTTATATTTATATTTATATTTATATTTATACAGTGTGGATCCCTCCAGCCACTATCCTGAAACACTCAAGTCTGCACAGTAGCTGGTCCCTGAATGCTCTCATCTCCACTTGGCTCTTGCACAGACACACACAATCAGGTCTCTCAGCTGATTCCAGGCTCCATAATACCCCCAGTAGCTGGCCAGGACCCCCTGGTCCTTCCAGTAGCCAATACAGAGATCTCTGGTGCCTCCAACATCCTGACCAGGTTTATGGTTGCTTTGGTACCTTGTCTGCTAAAGCCTTTTATCTGACTCACCTGTTATTCCAGATTGACATTCACCAGTGATCCCCCTAGACTCCCAACACACATGTGCACACAGAGCAGAGTCTCTCACCCATGAAAAGCCTCTGAAGTGGAGCTCAAGGAGAAGACAAGCCCTTGTGACCAGGTGCAGGGCATGGCCAGCCAGACAAAGTAACCAACCAACCAACCCTTGACATGCCTCTGGCCCCTTTTATCCCCTTATCATTGTGTTTTTCCACCCTTATTCCTTTCCAAACCACCAAGATCCCTCCCTTTCCCCCTGAATTGTTCCTCCTCTAAAGATCCCATAGTAAGTCTTATGCAATTCCAAGGTGCTCCTCCTCTGTGTCCCATACTGTGTCCTGTATCCCTTGCCCCTCTCAGTCCACACAGCCTTTCCCTTTAGCTCATGAGCACCCCAGGCTGAGACCCCCAGGACAGCCCTGAGAGGGGCTGCACTGGGGCTCATGTCCCCTACTGAGGTTTCTGGCCTGTTGGGGCCCAGGACATTCCTCTGACTGCCCTGGGTGATTCAAGATCCTGGCAGGGGCCTCAGAGACCTTGGTACAGTGTCAAAAGCACCTGTGCCTTCGATTTAGCCCATGGAAACAATTACCAACTTTGTGTGAAGATTTATAAGCCACAAGAGTTTGAGTAGAATGCTAGTTTATTTGTCACAGGGTGAAAAAGTAGAATTTTGGGGTTTTAGAATGGGGGTTCAAGAAGCAAGATGGAGAAATCTGGGCATGTCCTGTCCTTCTTCTCTTTCTTCTTTTCCTCTATCTTCTGCTGTGATGGTGACACTTTTTAATTGGTTTAGAGTAGAGACAGACTGTCTAACACAGGTGATAGATATTGGAAATTATTGTAAATAAAGTACACATAGTTTGTAATAGAAAAAAGGGCAGTCGTGGTGCCACAACCCGACCTGCTGGACAGATCCCAGCAGGTCAGAGGAACAATGTAATAGATAAGAGAAAATAACCAACCTTGAAAACCAGAACCGACGAATCTCGACTTCTTCTTCAGTCGTAGCGCTGGGTAAAAAGAGTTTCTAATACCTTGGGGGTCATCTCAACCACAGAAACCCAAGACCTCCCACTGCCTCTGATCCATATGTTCCCGCATTATACTCCCCAGCCACCATGGGAAGAGACTTTTGGGTGTGCACACAGGCTCTGCCCATCATGGACAGCTGCCTGAAAGCACTTACCCTGGAGGGAAATGAAATGTAGCTGTGCTTAAAGCCTTTGGCAGGTTAAAGCCTAAATAAATATTTATCAACGGCCAGAGGTAGAGGAGAGAGATAATAAAAATACATCTTTTGGAAGGCTCCCTGTCCACCAGTTTTCTGCAGGAAGGTAAATTTAAATTAATGTTGCACTTAAGCATTGCTTTGCTTTTAAAAACAATGAATGGGCCTGGGTACATTTCCAGTGACCTGCTGTAAACCTGGCACACACTGCATCAGTAGGAAATTGCCAACAGATTATGATGCCCTGAAAATATAAGGGAGGCAGCTCAGACTTTTTCTTCTCTTCATCCCAGTCTAAGAGCACACTGGCTTCTTTCCCAGCAGCTGGAAATCAAGACCCACAGGACTTGGTCTGTCTCTGCCACGGTTGTCAGAGCATCACCATGGTGCCCCTCACTAAATCAACACTTCAACCTCATGCAGGGACCACAGAGGAAGGGATGAGGGACTGGGGATGAGTGGAATCCCACATCACAAAAATAAGCTTGTATTTTCTTCCAATGCAACCCAGACAGCTGGATTTTCATTATAATTAGAGAGATATGGAAAAGCCTCATGGTAACCCCTACCAGCCTTTTTGGAC
Source organism: Zonotrichia albicollis (assembly GCF_047830755.1). Taxonomy (NCBI): domain Eukaryota; kingdom Metazoa; phylum Chordata; class Aves; order Passeriformes; family Passerellidae; genus Zonotrichia; species Zonotrichia albicollis. Next base: position 84,970,369 of record NC_133821.1, read on the forward strand.
ACACTTCTGTGATGACTGCCACATGGATCAAGAGATGAGATTGCAAATTCAGCACTGCCTTTTTGTTTTGTGTTCATGCAGTGACAAACATGAGGGGTTGGACCATCCCAGAGCAGAGGGAGGTGCCCCTGATGGTGACAGTGTTTTGTGATGTCCCTCGCTTGTCTGGCCACAACCCAGCTGCTTTAAGACCATGGCAAATCATTACACCTGATAAACTCTGTTAATCAGAGACCTCCCCAGATTCTCTGACTGTCAAGAAAAGACAATGATACATTGCCATTACTACATGGCTTCCCTATGTGGTCATCCACCAAGACCCCTGGGGAAAGAGAGAGCCCTGGGACAATCTTTACTCACTTTGACTCATTGGGAAGCCACCCACCCAGTGCAGGATCTGGTCTTGGCACTTAGTCTGCTGCCTCATCTCAGCTACAAATTGGTGTTAAACATAAATGTTATTTATTTCTAATTAATTATTAAAGCAATGTGTAACAGCACTTAGGAAAGATCATATTGGTGTGTGTCTGGATGCAACCCAGCCCTCCCTAAATCACTCTGAAAGCTGACTTCCCTCCTGCTGTAAGCAGATTACTTCAGTCTCAGTGTTGGTACATAAGGAGAAGATTTGTCACCCTTCTGGAAAATCAATAGGCTCTTGGCAAACTGGCTTCAGCACTGTTAATCATCCTGATGGCACCATCTGCCCATCTACCAAACTGCAGCAGGAGAACCACCCTGCCTGAGGAGCCTCTCAGAGCCCTGGCACAGCTGGGTTTGCACCTCTCACTGCATTTGAAACAAGCCCAGCTGAAGGTACAGGAGGATCCAGGGACTGGGAGTGCAGAGTTCATGGAGGCCTCTGTCACGTCTCCTCTGTATTTCTGTTCCATGTCTGGGGGCAGTGCCTCTGCCTGGTGCCCAAAGCCAGCTGAATGTTCAGAGGAAAAACAGAGGAGTCAAAAATGCTGAAAATTCCATGTGTGCAGCTCCCCAGTGCCGCATCACATGCAGAGGATGGAGAAATCCCAAGGCAGAGCTCGCTGGCTATGGACTGTCACTTGTCACCATATGAGGCTCGGTGTGAGTGCCCCACCTGCCCTGTGAGGAAGGGTCTCCTCCTCCTCCTCCTCCTAACCCCGCTCAGTGCTGCTCCAACAGACAGGAGCAACAATCTGTGGGAAAACCTTCTGTGCAGGGCCAGGGCAGGCAGGAGAGGCTGGACTGAACTCCAGGAAAGGATGCAGCAGCTGACAGACAATCTGTAGCACGAGCAAAGAGCTCTGGCCAAGCTCACAGGGCATGGCTGCAGCACCAGTCCTGGCTGCTGCCTCTGGAGAGGTGCTCAGAGTGCAGCTGCTGGCATGGGGAAGGGATGGGGCAGGACCCTCACACTGCTGCTGTGGCTTCCCATCCTGTCTGCCCAGCCTCTGCATTCCTCCGGTGGGGAATCAGCACGTGGGGCCTGCAGAGAGCCAGACTGGGGACACGGGAAGGGGACACGGGCAGGGATACGGGCAGGGGACATGGGCAGGGGACACGGGCAGGGGACATGGGCGGGGGCAGTGCCCAACTTCCTCCCACTCTGTATTAATCAGTGCTTTTCTGAATCACAGACCTGCTTTGGCTGTGGGATATCAACTATGAGATTCAGAAATTAATTCAGCTTGGGAGCTTTGGATGACTCAGACTGCTATGAAAACACCCCAGGGCAGAAATGAGAAGTAGGGAAAATTCACCCTGGGGGTATCTCTCAATAGACTTTAACTGGGGACAAATTTAATTTGCAGAGCTGAAGCATATTTTATTTACTTTTTTAAACTAGCATTTTAAATTGAAATATTCAAATAGGTAATCAAGATGCTTTTAATGGGTTGCTTTTATTGAAAGAGAGTTTGTTTGAAATTTCTCAACCTTGGAGTCCCAGGCATATTTCCTTCCCCCAAGTGAATTCTCTGTTGAATTTCTCTACTGCATTAATTATGAAAATCAGAATTCACCAAATAAACAGACAAGATGACACAGCACTGATGTTAGGCTGCCCACAGCCTAACCCGTGATTCTGCTGGAAGTTGTCTGTAAGTCTCAATGGAAAAGCAGTATGCAGTAGTCATATGTGCTTTTAGGAGTTTGTAAAGACAGAGCTCTTTCTCATGCATCACTGGGCTCCCAAAGATGGGGCAAAGTTATAACAACCCTTAGAGTTCACTTAACTCTGCTGCCAAATGTCTGCCTGAGAGGAAAAAAAACATACATTTTTGTAGCTGGAAAAATATTGAGGCAAAGGATTTGAAACACTGAGCCATATGGATTCCTGCCTCAGCTCTCTTAGTGCAGCAGTGCTTCATTGCAATCAATAAATGTTTCATCATCATTTCTGGTGCAGGGAGGCTTTAAGGAGCCCACGCTCCATTCTTGGCTCCACTGTCTGCTCACTGTGAGCTTTAAGCTTCGTGTCATGTCAGTCCAGCAGGACTCAGTGCCCTGTTTTCTTCATGGAATGCAGGCTGTGTGCTGGGGACTCCCAAGGAAGAATCAAAATCAGAATCAGAGCAGTTTGGCCTGGAAGGAACTTTTAAAAGCCATCTAGTCCAACCCTCCTGCCATGAGCAGGGACACCTTCAACTAGATCAGGGTGCTCAGAGCAACTGTGGCTGCTCAGCTTGACCTGGGATGTTTCCAGGGGTAGGGCACCCACCGTCTCTCTGGGAAACCTGTGCCACTGTTTCTCAACAACTTATTTAAAAGCTTTCTTCTTTATAGCTGAATTGATCCTCCTTCAATTTAAAACCACTGCCTCTTATCCCATTGCAACAAGCCCCTACTAAAATGTTTGTCCTCATCTTGCAGTACCCTTTAGGTAGTGGAGGTTGTTATAAGGTCTCCCTGGAACCTTCTCTTCTCCAGGCTGAACAACCCCAACACTCTCAGCCTGGAGAAGTGTTTGAGCCCTCTGATTATTTTTGTGGCCTCTTCTGGCCTCACTCCAATAGGTTGATTTCCTTCCTGTGCTGGAGCCCCCAGAGCTGGATGCAGGAGTGTGGGTGAGGGCTCACCAGAGCAGAGCAGAGGGGCAGAATCCCCTCCCTGGCCCTGCTCCCCACTCAGCTTTAGATGCATCCCCGGATGTTGTTGGCATTCTGAAGTGGTGTGGGGTGTTCAGGACAGCTCAGGGTGCTCCAGTCCCTGTGTGTAGGGGATGACAGGCAGCAGACTGTGGCAATGGAAAGGAGCAGGCAAAATTTTGACCATGCCTTCACCCTAGGAATCCAGGGCTGATGACTGGCAGCTGAAGGGAAGCTGCTGTACATGATATGAAAGAAACCCTGACAGCAAAATCTGGGGAAAGATGTGGGGAAACTCCTTCCAAAAGTAAGGCCCTGTGCTGGAGGACCCATCTGGATCCCATTTGTTGTCCATTGTCTCTGGAGATGCATCAGATTGTTTGAAAGCTCCCCATGACCCACCCAGCCTGTGAGACACAAGAGCTGGATTTGGCAGTGTTTTCATAGACTAAAGCCTGGGATGTGACCAGGGCTGAAATTCACTTGGGGGAAGGAGTTCAGAGAGACCTGTGTGTCTTGCACTGGGCTTTGAGAGAACCTCAGCAGAAAGTGAGGGGCAGTTTGGCCACATCTGCCACCAATATGGCACTTCTGCAACAGTGGGGGTGATTTTAAGGCTTTGTGCTTAATAATGCATTTTTTATATCAGGTTGATTTTCTTGCTTTACTGATGGCTGTGCCTGGTCCTCCCTTACACCCCTAGCCAGTCTAAGCCAAAGCCATCCCCACAAAATGCTAAGGTAGTGTTATGGACAGTGTGGATCCTCCCTTGGAAATGATGGTCATTATCTCAGGGGCAACATGGGTCACAGGACACTGGCTTGAGAAAATCCAGATAATGGAACCTAAAATAACCCTGGAGAAATTGCTTCTCTCTGTAGTAACAAAGAGACAATTGTTGAAGCGACCTGCTAGTATTCAAAGTGCTTTTAGGAATTAATTAGCTATTACTGATGGCATTTGTGACTGACTACATCTGACTGGGATGTTGTCTGAGCCATCAGCTAAAGTTTTTGCCCTTCTGAACTTCATTTTCTATAACCTCTTACAACCTGGAGCAGGTATAGTGCTTTACATGTATCATTTCCTTTGAAAGATTTATGATATGGGCTAGATATCTTCATTTCTGCTTAAAGCCATTGAAAACACCTCTGTGTCTGCTGACACACCATGAGCATGAATCCAGGTATTCCCTGCAGGGGATGCAGGGCAAGGAGATACATCCTTGTGGACAAGCCCAGCTGGTGGACTGATAGCTCTGTTTTTCTTCTGCCCCAGGAGTAAAATGCTCCCCTGCTGTCCTGCCTGAGGGAATGCTGGAAAAGGAAAACTGAGTTTGTTTGCCAGTCCCACCTCTTCTGACAAAACTCTCCTGGAGGGAGCACTATGCCACAAAGCATTTCCATGGGTCACACTTTGCAAAGGTGTTCCAGGGTGTAAACTGCATTTATTTAAAACACAATTGTGCTTCTTCTGCACAGTTCAGGCATTGTATAGCAGAGTTATGCTGAGATGGTCTCTGGCAAATGGTTTAATTTTAGAGGAGACTTCTGTATATGTACAGCAAAATGCAGGTCCTAACTCACAGTTACAGCTTCTTTGCGTTAGGGACCAACACATCTTAAATAAATGATAACATTCTTCCACCCATACTCCATCTGCAGAAAAAATATATGTAATTAACCCTTCCCCATTATCCTCTGTGTTTATCTGTTTGCACTCACCTTGAATAATGGAAAAGCCATATTCACTTTGTGCTCAGTTACACAACTTGAGCCTTGAGTTTGACTCTGTGGGTTTCCAGCAGGCCCTGAGCTCAGCAGGGCAAGGTCCTGCCTGCTCCAGGAGGCGGCTCCTGCTTCCCAACCAGCTTTGCTCTTAAGACAAAGCAAAGAGCCAGGTTCTTAAAATGCACTATAAAAGTACCTCTAGGGATATCCAACTGCAGCACAAAAGCATTTCATCTGGATTTCCAAAATGGCAGGGTGATGGATATGTTTTGAATACAGTGATGAATAATTCAGTTTTCATGTATTTGCCTGACTTCACAAGGACTCATCCTGATTTCAGCCTGAAAGCTGCCTTCTTTTCTAATCACTACTGCTTCAAGAAAAAAGCCATGGCCCTGGGGACAATCCCTGTTCCAGGGCAGTTGCCGCAGCCCAAGAGGAGTGTCCCCAGTGCTGTTCAGCAGGTGGCTCTGCTGGGTGCTGCATTGTGGATATCTGGGGTAGAGACACAGGGACAGATGGACACAGGAACCAGGAGGCCACTACTGCAGAGGGCAGGACTTGTTCCTTTTTATCATTTCACTTCTAGCCCCAGGACTGCCCTCTCCCTTGCTCCAAAGCTGGCATCTGTCAGAGCTGTTTGATCTCACTCTCCTGCCCCAAAAGGAGCTTTTCTGTTGCCAGTGGAGAAGCTGGCTCTGGGTGGGCAACGGCTGCATGCAGCTGTCCATTGCAGCACAGTGAAACCCCTCCCTGGGCACCACCGAGCCCATTCCTCAGCTCTTTGTCCTGCCCAGCTGCAGGGGGGGAGAGGCTGATGCTGCTGAGCTCTTCATCACCTGACTGCCACTGCCACCTGCCACCCCCGCGGTCCCCTGCCATGTCACCTCCCTGCCCCTCAGCTCACAGGACCCTCTCACCTGCCTTGGGCACAGCAGACACAGGAACTTGCCTCAGCTTAGGGGAGACCTTACTGCTCTCTACAAGTACCTGAGAGGAGTCCTAATGAGATGTGAGTCTGTTCTTTCAAGTTACAAGCACAGGATGAAAGGAAATGGCCTCAAGTTGTTCCAGAGAAGGTTTAGATCAGATATTAGGGCATATTTCTTCACTGAAAGGGTTATCAAGTGTAGGGAGATAGAACATAAGTAAATGAAGGTAGTACAGCAAGTAATCTTACCCACTAAAAACTTGCGGCTGAGCCAATTATTAAGGATTAGGAGCAGGCCTGATGTTAACAGGCCGCAGCTGCAGCCAATCAGCAGAGTGTTATAAAAGAGTGGATTGGTTGGCTGAGGGAACTGGAGTCAGTTGCTGCTGTGAGGGCAAGGAAGAGTCAGGGCCTGGAGGAGCTGCCTACAAGAAACATCAAGGAGGTATGGACCTCCAGCAATATGGAACTGTTGCAATATAATGGCAATAGAACTCTTGCACTATAATGATAACAATCAAGCATTGGAACAGGTTGCCCACTGATGTGGTGGAATCACTATCCCTGGAGGGGTATTTTAGAAGTGTAGCTATGCTTAGGGATGTGGTTTAGTGGTGGCTTGGCTGTGTTGATGGTTGGACTGATGATAATGATCATAGAGGTCTTTTCCTACCTAAATGATTCTGTGACTTTAAAGAAGCCAACCTTAAACTGAAGTTTCAGCCAAAAATTATGGCAATGGCTTCCCCACCATTCCCATATGTGCCAATGTCTGTTCCAAATCCCCCCATCCCTGTCCTTTGCCCATATTCAGGACTTCTGAGTAAAGTAATTTGGTGCTGTCTGAGGGTTATTTTGCATTTGTAAATCTGAGGAATGCTACTTTTATCAGAAAGTAAACTAAATGAGAGTAGAAAAACAGGCAGGGGTTTGGGGTTTGCTGGGCAGGTTGCCAGCACAGTCCTCAGGGCAGGAGGAGCAGGAAAGCTTGATCCAAGGGGACATGGGGTGAGAGGACCCTTTGGGAAGCTGATGAAGACTGCAATGGATTTTTAAGGACCATTTCTGCTTCCACAATGGCCTGGAGTCCAGGCAGCTCCAAGGGAATGAAAAGTCACCATATGCTTCTTTACCCATGTGTCTGGTACCTAAGAATCCCAGTAGGAACCTGCAGCAGGATCTGGTCCAAGCTTTTTGTCTTGCTCCAAAGGACACTCTGCAGGTTTTGGGGTTCCCAAGGGCCCTGGTACTTGGCATGGTTTGCAGCATCACCTGAGTGTGCTCAAATACATCCATACTCCTCTGTCCTTTCTTGCTGTGCATGAGGCATGGCTCCTGCCTGCAGAGTGCCCACAGTCCAGGAGACTGGGAGCCATCCAGGGACACCAACAGGGTGGCTTAGCTGGTACAACTTACAGAGTGGCCCTTCAGCCAGAATGACACCCTCTGTATTTTCTGCAGCTGCTGCATGCTTAATATAGATTGTAAAAGTATAGGTAAGAGGGACTACTTGGCCTAGGAAGAAAGAAGATTATTGGCATCATTTGATCCTCCTGCTTCCTCTTCAGTGAGATGTGATTTTATTTACAAATGTGAATGAACTAAAATCCACAACAGCTCAGACAAGCTGAAGTCTCAACCCAATTTTAAACAGGGGGGGGTGTGAGTAGAAAACTGAGCATTTAGAGACCTGGAGTAAGGCCACAGCAAGGGGAAGAGGACAGCAGATCCAATACCCTGAGAGATCCTGGGGACAGCTCTGGATTCCTAATTCAGGAACTGGTGGTGCTCCTTGTGCCAGGATCTGTACCTTCTACTGGAAATCTGTGTGCCGTCTCTTCAAAGGAATCATGATCTGTTGCTGATGTTTGGCAACCACAGACTGAGCAATGAAAAAAAGGCTGGCCCATTGCTCTACTTTGTTCATGACACAGTTATGCTGTGGGAAAAACATTGTGAACTGAAGACCAGGCCCAGAATGTACAAACAGAAAGGAAATCAATTACTGCTAAGCAAAAAAAAAAGTTTAGTAATTTCAAAAATTATGGGCACATGTCTTTGCTGTTTGGGTATTGTCCATGTCTGGATTTTACATAGGTAATTCAGACAGATAAGCCAAGACTTGTAATGTATAGTAATTCTCTTTCAAGCTACTTCTCAGTTTCCCTGTCCTCAGCTCCCCTGCTGCCTTTTATGTCACTGCATGGAAAGCAGGGCATAGTCCTTTAAATTAAACAGTAACAACTGATGACCAAGCTTTAGAAGGAAAAGATGATCATTTATCTGCCAGACACTCAAGCCATAGGGTTCACTGTCTCTGAGGACAAACATGACATGGTAGCTTGATTCTAGAAACAGATGGGCTGTTTCACTAGCCATTAATCTCACTGCTAGTTTAACAACATAAGACCACCCATTTACTTTATGACTGTGGGTGTGCATCCTTTTTTAGCAAAAGCACTCCTTCGTGAGGAATGAGTCACATACATAATGACCCTGACAGTATCCAACTAACTCATCAATAAATGGTAAAATGCAAGATGTAGATCCCCCTGCACTGCTAGACTGAGTCATCCTGATGCTGGATTTATCACAGCCTAGACAAAGTTTCTCATAAGAGCACCAACTGTACAAAGTAAGGGTTTTCCATTGCCTTCAACTCAGTCAGCTAGAGCTCTCAGAAATGACTGACTGAAAGGGTTACATATAGTGGCCTGCATTAAGAAAGGTACCTAAGCAGACTAAGGGATGTCAGTGTCTCTATAGACTTGACACCTGTGAAGGCACACTTGGAATGTTGCATTCTATTTTCTGACCCTTTCCAAGTTCAAAAGGAAAGCAGAGGAACTGGAGGGACTTCAGCAAAGAGCTCCCAAGACAGAAGTCCAGAGCACTTTGCCTACATGAAAAGGCTTCTTGAGTTTGGCTTTTTGAGCCTGGCAAAAAAAGGCAACATAACAGCAGCCTATAGCTCCACAAAAGAGTTACAAAAAGGATAGAACCAACCACAACCACCTTTGGCAGTAGAAGGTGATACAGGGAAGGGCAACAGCCACAAGCTGCGGATTGAGATGTCAGATTGCACCACTCTCTGGATAAAGAAATTTTCCTGAAGTTCAGAGATGGTGGGCTCTCCATCCTCAGTGTTTTCCAAAACATGGAGAGACAGAGGCACAGGTAAACAGCCTTACACGATAATAGTCCTGCTTTGAGAAGAAAGTTGGACACGAGACCACCAGAGGTCAGTTCCAACCCACACTGGAGTTGTCTGTGATTCCCAAAGCTGACTGTATTTATTTCATCCCCTAAGTGTGATGACCTGGAGAGCAAGTTAACCCTGCTGAGAGAGTTCAGTGAGGTCTTTTTATTTCCCATGTCCCTGTAAAGAGCAAGAGAGACTAAACACCAAATCCTCTGGCTGAGAACTGTTCAGATAAACCCACTCAGTCTAAGTGGGTGAACTGTGTTTCTTGAACAGAGGAAAATTAAAGTTATCTTGAATTCTGCTGTCCCACCCAATCAGAAATTTGTCCTCAATCACGACATATGGCAATCATTTGAACATGGGCATATGAGTATACCTAACTAGAAGATCACCAAAGGAGGATTTTCTGTGCTCTCTCACACACTGGACTGTCCTTTACTGTCCCTAGGTGTAGTCCATCTCTGATGCTTCTGAAGAAGTCAGGAAAAAGCCCAGAATACATTCAGCTTTGTGCACCAAAGTAAAGCTCCCAACAGGTTGTTGCAGGTTGCCAGCTGAAGGATGGGACTCAATTATACTCAGGGTCTAGAGGTGAAGCAGAGATCTTATGATTATCTTGAGGTCAATGCTGTTAGTCCATTTTTCCTCTGAGCCCATGAAGAAAGGGTCTAAGCATAGATCACAGGGATCTGGAGCTTTGGAAAAAGACGGGACCAATAAGATCTTGTAGAATAACCTGTACAAGGTGCAGGAACAGAGCTCAGTCCACTGTCACATTGTCACTGTGCTGCAGGAATAAATGGTAAGGATGTGTTGCCTCTTCCTGGCACTTCCATTGTAAATGTCTCATGAAGGAAAAAGGGATTCCAATTTACATATCCTGGGGTTGAATAGATAAGCAATCACTTTGAAAAATGAGTGTATGCACATATAAACACCCACGCACATTGTTAAACCTTCTGACCAAGGAGAGATAAGCCTGATGCTGATTGTTTATGATCATGCAGTAAAATTTCTGTGGAATTGTTTTTCTTAGGTGAGAAACAGAAACACACATTAACTCACTTCATTGTAATGCCCATTTTATTGTAATTATCTTTCAATTCTCTGAGCTTTCAGCATCTTGTTTTGGCAATATAAACACCTGCAAATCCTAGGCAACATAAATAAAAAAGAACATCTTGTTACAATAATATCTATAGAAAATGAGATAGGTGCAGAGTATGATAATTGCAGCTTTCCGGCTTCCTTATATCCATATACAAACCAATAACACATGAAGGCTATCTATTCAAAGTGCTAAGTCTTTTCATGTTCTTTATTAGAGCACAGTCTCATGTGATAGGCTTCATAAATAGGTAAGAAAATGATTGTTTCAAAAAAATTATGATCAGAGAAATTGTATTATTCTAATTTTTAGGTAAGTAGCTGAGATCCAGCTCCTTTAAGAAGTTTCCCTGACATCAGATGAAGAGCCTGGGACAGTGGGAGGAAGGCAACCTAGAGCTCCTAACCTCATCAGTCCTTCTGAGAACATCCCCTCCTTTAAGAGACACATCCCAAGAATTTTATATTGTCAAGGGATTCAGGAGGAAAAATTGTCCTCTCACTAACCTTTCTTGGCAACTCCAGTAAAAATCAGTGGAAGGAAATCCTCCCAAACACTGTTTAAGCTAAGGATTTGGATGAGTGGCATCTGGCCTATCCATTATCATACCTAACACTCGGAAAAACAGACTGTGGGTGCATCCCTGTAGCTGCTGGTATCACCACTCAGAGGAGCAGGAGGGGTGACATTGCAGAATGAGATTGTAATCAGATACGCAACTCTGAGATGGGCTGGAAGAGGCCTGGAGGATCAAGTAACCTGTGTTCTAGGATCATAGCAGCTTAGGGAGAAGGTAGCAGGATTGTAGCAGGTTCTATAGAAGAATGCTGACAGAAAGTTAACTTTCAGTACTTTAACAAGGCA